>NC_135742.1:37569166-37880625 GCF_041903045.1 Epinephelus lanceolatus
TTATATTTGACCACTTGTGTATTGTGTCTGTAGAAGTTTCTTTGTCATGCTTGCAAGATGTTCTTTATGTATTTTGCCTCTATTTTATACTCAGAACAGTTAACTAGATATTCAATACCTCGTGTATGAACTACTTACAGCACTTAGATTTTGATAATTGTGAGGACTCAAGAAAATTTCAAATATCAACATTATCCTAACTTAGTGTCCACAAGTCTTTGCCTTTACTGTATCGTTGAAGTTGGTAGTAAACACTTGCACATGTCTACATAGTTCAGAGGACTTGGATTGTATTATGTAGAGATATATATTACACGATTACTAAAAAAAAAATAATATCTTACATTCTTGGAACAAAATGTGCTGATTATATTGACATAGAGTGTACAGATTTAATAAACCAAACCCATTCAAGCCAGTTCTGGTCTGGCAAGCTTGCCCACGTTTTAGACCTTCTCTCAGGGTAGTCTTGCTTTTTAAAGCTTTACTGAAACAGTTGCTCTCATCAGTGGTGGTGACTATGATAAACATTGTGTGGCGTAAAGAATGACTCTGTTAAATATTAAATGGACCTGTGGGAGTTGTGTGTATAAGGGAAATGCAATTTCCACAGAAAGTGGTGGTTTGTTGGAGAGCTGTTTTGTAATTCATTACATAGATGTGTCAAAGTACAGTGTAGATTGAAACTACCAGGATGAGGCTAATGGGTTGCATTTTGGAGCTCAGTAGACTTTGCTCTCTAAAATACCCTACTTTTGTTTTCTCTTGGAGCCACAGAAGATTTTTCTCTGGTTTTCGTACCACCATTTTTTTGTGCATAATATACTGTATGATTAGAAGTGGCATTTCTAATGTGGACATTTCATTGTCTTTCATGGTACATGGACATATGACTGAAAAAGAAATGTATTTACCCAGACCATTATCTCTTCATGTAAACCTCATCTCATTGTTTTGCATGCGAATTCATTCTGGTCTCATGATAAGGGATAGGACTGTGTTTTTGTGTTGTTCTTGCACAGGGACATTGAATCAGCACTTAAAGTCTTTTTACATTAGTGAAGTCCATGCATGGTGCAGCTGATAAATTTGGCTCTCACAAAGTCATCATGAATCCAGTCAAATCAGAACCCAATAACTTCCAGGTAAATATTTAAATCAAGATTATTTTGTGCCATATCATATGCCTCATGCATTATCCTCACAGGAGTAATGCCTTGTGGTAACATGTGATTTAAGAGGGATGTATGGCTTTTTGTAACCCAGTTCAGAAGAAAAGCAAAGCTTTTTGTAACAAGAGCCCTACACATTAGATGGTTTTATTTTGTAATTGACATTAGTCATTAAATAATAAGGCAACTGGTCAGCAAAACTGAAATGATTGTATTCAGAGTTGTTAAACAACATTGTACAACTCTGACACTGAGGGATGGTCACAAGGAAATGTTTTCATTTGAAAGTCAGCTGTGAGCCAATAAAGAGAAGTGTCCTGCAGGCTTAAATAACTGTCTGATGCCTCAAGTGTCAGGCTAGAAAATGTTAAAGAATGGAAAGGGTATGCCAAGCGTCTTGGAACTGAATTTGCATATGTAAGCCATCATTCAATACATAATTGTTTAAGATCCTGCTGTGTTGTGTTGTTATTTCTTTGTAGCGAGGAAGCATTACCCACAGTGCAGATGAATGCACAGAAATAAATGCAAACAAATAAAACGTAGGCTATGTAAAAAACAAACAAACAAAGAAAACAATAAGTATAGTATAGTCTGTATAGTCTCACTGTCTGTCACTGTCATGTGTACTGTATGAATCTAAAACAGCAATGTTTTAGAAATGACTAAATGTTTTAAATAGATAAGGACATGTAACACCCGCAGTGTTTGCTTCATTAGCAGGCACTAGATGATCCAAACACTTATCAGGCTGACTGAATCAGTATTACTCATGACCATTATAGTCAAATATTCGGGCAGTCCACCCCTGGCCCTGTGTTTACATGATCGTAGCGCATGGTGGTTCTCAGCCCCTCCCCCGCCCAGATCGTCCCTGTGACGCGATGACGTCACATGCCTACGTACGTTGTTGGGCTGGAGAATTCGCGGCGATGGCGACGACGGCTCGGTGCTGGAAAGGGACGCAGTGAAGCTGGCCTCGACTCGGATATGACTAATGCTTATTTGATCGAGGTATTTTTGCTGCTCAGTAATTGCACGGGCTTCGGATGAATCTTTGGCTCCTAACTTCTCATCACTCCTTTCACTGGTGAGTCCGCCGGTTGTGGTCGTTCCTCGGTGTGTTTTGACAGAGGCCTCCGTTTTGGGTTCCGCCCTCCATCTCATAACAACAAAAACAGTTGCAGAGCTGCGTTAGCTTAACCAGCTAATGTTAGCTAGCCAGCTTACTGGCTGGTCTGTGCCAAAGCTACTAATGGCATACATCGAGCGCTACAAGGTTGTAACACAACAGCATACTGTTTACTCGTAAATGTTAATGTCGGCTGCTTGCAATCTAAATATCCACGTTGGACTTAGCGTTAGCTTGCTAGCATTACTTTAACTATTTAACTATTGACGTTAGCTAGCTGCAGAATATCTAGCTTAACGCTAACGTTGCCCAGTGAGAAGGAGGAGAAGCAGTAATGTTGCCGTTAGCTAGCGAGTTACTTTTGTCTATTGACATGGCTAACGTTAATGTTAGTTATCTGACGAACCTGTTAGCATAAGTTGACTGACGATAACTAACGTTACAGACTTTAATCTGGCAGTAAATGTTTTCCCTATAGTCAACGGTATATTACAGAGCACTCGTTTAGCTATTATTCATCAAGACTAACGTTACAATTCAGAGGTGTTTGGATAATGTTTTAACTTATCTTAACTACCAAAACGCTAACGTTAACGTTAGCTAACTTGCAACAGCGCTCAACTGTTAGCTAACAATAGTTAAACGTTTTAATTGAGAAGTGTTAATATTAAGCTAATGGAATCCGTATTTTTTGCAGTCGCAAAGTTAGCCGACCTGTATGCTTTTGTTTTGAGTTAATCCCTTTTCGTGCCACTATTTTCAGTTTCGCTACCCAACCGCCAGTGTAACTAGTCGAGCAAACTGTGCAGTCAGTCAATGCAAATGATCGACTTCGTCGGTATTTCTGTTTGATACTTGTTAATATCAGTTTAGAGATTGAGGCTATTTGCTAGATTGCGTTGCAGCCTGTGATGCATGGTGGCCTGTCACGGGATAGCAGTAACGTTAAGGCTCTAAGGGGCTTAGCCTTCCCTGTGTGACTCTGAACTCAGAACCAGACTGAGCCGTAGCCACGGGTTATGAGCCCGCTGCGGTAAACAGAGCCCTGTGTGTGTGGCAGATATGCTTTATCAGGTAGCACCGGCAGTAAAGGCTGGACTTCTCAGTCAGTGATGTAATGACCTCCTCTGGCTGCTTCACACCACTCTCAACGACCAGGCGATGCTGAGGTCCTCGTTAGTGCTGTGTGATTGTTGTCATGTTTCTGTCCCTAGGCATCGTAAATGTTCCTGAGTGGTGTGCTGAGGTCCTGTGCTACTCATTCACTGACCTCAGATCAGATTTCAGTCTCTGCAAGAGTAGCTGACCCTTACAACTATTTGTGGGCCTGTATGCTGAGAGATCCCTAACAGGTTACCTGTTTTGAAAAGAGATGTTTGGCCATGTCACCTTAAGGATGGTCTCTGCAAAGATAGTTTGAAATTACCTGCACATAAAATGGTATCTATTCTTGGCGAATTACATTTTTCAGCTAATTTGACTGCACTGGTCAGGCTGTCAATAGTAGTGCTGTGAAGTGTTTGGATATGCCAAGTATGTGTGCTTGTTACACCAGCCATTTGAGCAGGTACCAACCATTGTTGGGTGGTTTAGTCACAAATAAACTTCTTTTACACTATTACATCTGACATGCCTTTTATTGACCTCAAAACATGGCAGCAGGTTTTTTTTAAACTCGATATCATGCGTGAATTGAGCGTTCTTGTTTATTTCTAAAGGTGACCATTACACGGTCAGTTCACGTGACTGAACAGTGTCTGTATGCTGGCTGAACTGTAGATTTAGTGCTTCAGGATCCAGCTGTTTTTTTCCATTCCACAACTGAGTTTAAGTGGTATCTCTGAGCTCACATGCAAGCCACTCTGACCACCAGTACAGCTATATTTGCAAGGGAATCAAAAGAGCTTCTGTAGCTTGAATGTCTCAGTGAAGAAGTCTGCTATTTGCTAGTTTGTAAGGAAAATCATTTGCTCATTATTCAGTTGCATGTTTGCCTTCATTTCCACAGATTTCCATGTCTTACTTGTGAGAGCTTCCAAACAGGATCATCAGGACTGCTCATTGTCTGTTACTGACTGTCCGTGGTAAGTCTAAAAGAATTTACATTATATGACTGTTTTTATTTGACATTATCAGCAGTCTGATGTTTGTTTAATTGTGACTGCCAGTACTTTTGTGCCCCTTTATTACATTTGACGCAACTGAGTATAAGCTTTACTGACAGCCCGAACCCTGCCATTGCTGGCCAAGCCTTCCCTTGTAGTGCAGTTTCATGTGAATTGATCTGCTATTGAATGTTTCGAACATGACTGCCCAACTAGTGGCTTCACATCTCTTGGTTGATCATGTGCTAAAATCGGTTTATTGCCTAGAGCCATTCCCTGAGAAAGGATTTACACATCCCTATTAGACTTGCACCGATTTATCGGCAGTGCTCGGAATCGGGCCAGTTTTCACGTGATCGGCCATGACCTGCGACGGCCAGTCAGTCTAAAATATGCCGATTTAAAACGCCAGTCAAATTTCTGCCCCACCGCATGATTGACATCCAGCAGCGCACACACACGCACATATGCAACTCACGGCTTGGGCGATGTGACGAAGTGAAACATGGGCAGCTTCTCACCTTAATCATTCACGCACACACATCAAAAGAGAGAATGTTGTTAATTGTCCGTGTTAAACTGAACTGCGGAGCTCTCACTGCTGCACTGTGCCGCTTGAAAGTGACGAGGTGTGTATCCGCGCACTTACTGGCGGGCGCGTCCTGAAGACCTGTGTGAATTTTCCACAGGAGATATTTTTACTTTTGTCTATTCAAGAAATTACCCACAAATGCAATACACCAAGAATTCTTATTTTATTTATCTCTGTTTTTATATATGTTTGCCTTTTTTACTTATTTATTTTAATACTGTACCTGAAGTTATTTTTGAGCAAAAAGGAAAATGTTTCTTAACCTGTGTCACTGTTTTTGTTTGTTTGTTTGTTTGAGATGATTATTGAAAAGCTGGTTTTATCTTGGTTAAAATGTTCTAATAAAGGAAAGATAGAAAATATTGCAATATCTTGTGTGCTGTAAAGTAGTTTGAAAAAAATGAACTTGGAATCAGCCAAAATCGGAATCGGCCATCCAAACACTCACGCCAGGATTAATGTCTTAGCGAGGTAACTTCAGGGTTAACCCTGGGTTTTCGGTCTCACGAAGCCAGTTCAGTTCTTATCGGGGTAGATCACCGTGGTAACTTACTCTGAACGGCTATCCTGCTCCGGAGCAGGGTAAGTTCAGGGTTGAATCTGATCCTATAAAAAGCACCACCCACTGGCCAATCAGCTGTTCGGAAAAAAATGACTCCGCTGACAGAAATGCAGCCCAGTCATGATGGGAAGTTTAATTAATTTGATTGATTTTGATTTGAAAGTTTATTTTGAACATTAAAAAAGAAAAGAAAGCAACAACAACAGACAATGAAAAGATTCTTCAAAAAGGAGTGGAAAGAAGTCAAAATTTCATCTCACCCCTTCATAAGAAAGAAACTGATCATTTGCGGACACTTAATATATTAGTGCCAACATTTTGTTTTGTTGGAGGAAATGATCCCTGTTAAAGATAATGGGCCTAATTGACAGCTTTGCTGCTGGAAATGTGGAAAGTAGCCTATATGTCTACACTTCATGGTGTTTGAGGGATTTTCCTTTTTGTTTTTTAAAGAGGGAGACTAGGTATATTTTTGCGCAGCTGTTAATTTCTAACACAGCTCAATATCAGGATGATTTTATTCAGACTATCAATTTGGTGTTGATATGATTTAATTGTGGCGTCAGCTTTAAGCTTTATTGTAGCATATATAACGTTATGACAAAGAAGACCAATTTATCAGACGCAATGATGTTAGACGATAATTGTAATACACGCAATTCATCTGCGCAGCATGGATTTCATGGGATTCAAGGGTGTGATCAGTGTCAGATGTGGTACTGTAGCTACTTGAACCAGTGATGAGTAATTTAACCTACACATAATTTTATTTGCTACCTTGTTTTATCTTGATTTTTCCCTCTCTCCTCCTGTTTCTTCTTTCCTGACTCATTTTTTTTTTCTTCTCTATCATGTGATTTCATTGATGTTTTGACAGGGGAATTTCTTTGATAAGTTTTTAGTGGCTTCTAACCTCTCCGGTACTTTTCTTTTTTTAATCTTGTAAATTTTATACTGTCTGTTTTTAACATTATGTGCAAATAATCTAAACTAAAAAAACATTATTCATCCCGTTATGCGTTGCCACACATGTTTCCTCCTCCTGCAGCTGCCACGGTGTTGGTCTTTTCTGTAATGTTGCTTTTCTTCTCCTCATATTTTAGTAGAATTAATCTCTGATCCTCACGAGAAATACTTTTTTCTCCCTCACATACGGTGCTCTGTGAGGACGCTCAGTGACGCTGCGCTTCTCTCATGATTGTGATTTGTCCGCTGCGTGCGCGTTCACAGCTCTTGATAAAGCAACACTGGGTTGAGTTACCGAGTTGATATCCAGCGTCGTGATACCGATTATCCTGATTGCCATTGTTAGGGTTAGTCAACCCAGGATAGGTCTGGGTAACCCAGGAAAGGTTGATCTCGCTTCGTGATACAGGCCCCAGCCTTTCCAGCATCTTGAAAATCTGTCCAGCAGAGTCACTGAAAATTAGCACAGAGAAGGGTGCTAGTCCAGTCGGGTACAAATTTTATCCAGAGTAGGTACAGTAATCTGTTTGATGAAACTCAAAATTTGCTCTTTTGGAAAAAATGGTGAGGCATTTGACAACACTGGAATTACTTTGTTTAGATGATAAACATGCATTTTAGGGGGGCATGTGATGCCTTTATTTGAGAGAATACAGTAGAGAAACCACAGGAAATGAGTAGTGAGAGACATGGGGAATGACTTGCAACAAAGGTCCCTGGCTGGAATTGAATTGGGGGTGTTGCAGTTTGAGGTCTGTTTAGGTCAGATAAACATGTATTCACATTGTAGGAACCTAACCTTATTCCCGAGTGATGATGTTAACTTTAAAATCAACTAATTGGAAATTTCATTTCTATTTTCAGGTAACTGTCTGTCCAAGAGTGTCCTTTAACACTTTTCATGACATAAACCTACTGAATTGAATTTTAAAACCAGTCATTAATAGTGCTGCCCTCTAAAAATAAGCTGTGTTGCAAGAAAATATTATTTTACAGTGCCCTTAACTGACTTGAAATCAGTGCTGATATTGACACAGAATAGCCAATATAGTATTTTGATCATGAATTCTGTTTCTGTAAATGTTGCTCCATATTTTCCAATAATGATCCCAGAAGTCCTGGCTTCACAATGGCTCAGGCTGGAGGAGAAAAAAGTCTTTATGAATAAATCTTAATTTGAAAAGTCTGGGCAACCTGAGTGTAACTTGTGATCAGACCAAATATAAGAGGATGATGGCTGCTTTCATTTTGTGTGCTGCATATAATGTAATATTTACACGTTTTCTGTCAGAATAACTTGTCAACATCCTCTGTTCTTGTACAGACTGGTCCAGGCCGGAGTTCCTTGTTGGGTGACCCACACTCCTTCACAGGGGCCATGGTAAAGTACCGTCCTTCATGCATGCTTCTGACAGTAACTGCTGTGTGTCCGGTGGCCTTTGCACATTCTGCAGGATCGGAAACTCTCCATTGATTTTTTTAGTTTCAACTCTCAGCTCTGTTTATCAGGAAGCAGACAGTTAAATCAGCTGCAGCAGTGTCAGAGGTTCTCCAAGACTACTGTCTAAGTGGGCCAGCTTTTGGTTTTCACTGCACTGTAAATTTGTGTTGTATTCTTGCATTGTGACATAACCACTGAATCGGATGTGTTGCCTGCTGCATGTTTGTGTGAGTTTTTGCGTTCCTGGCATGCTGCTGTGTGGCAGCTGCCCCCTGGCTGGCCTCAGCACGCTGCTCCTCCAGCCATGACGACTGTGTGTATCAACTCTGCCCATGCTGAGCCAGCATCCCGCAGGATGTGCTGCCGCTGTCCGTTCTCTGCCGTCGCTTTCGACCACCTTAATCTTTCTGTGCACAGTGTTTGGACTAAACTCTGCTCCTTACCAAACACAGTCCATAGATTTTTGTCGATCTCTTGTCAGCACAAGGCCTGACTTTTTTCCACCAGTTTGCCTTTGAGAAAAAATCCCTGACTCTGCTTTGTAAATCCATGCCTCACATTCCATACTGATAGGCATCCTCTGTGAAATATGTTGCATAAGTCTACTGTGACCTCAAACATTTGGGCCCTTATGATAGCCTGCTGATGAAAACTGCCTGTAAAGAAAAAAAAATGAACATAATTTGATTTTGCCAATGAAAAATTGTAGTTAGACTCTTCCTTCTCTTCAGGGACTTGTGTAAATGAATGACCATATCTATATCTAGTTTTAGAGCCTTTTGGCTTTTGTTATTAAAACCATGGCTTGTTACACAAGGGGTAATTATAGTAAATTAGCCTGGGTTGCACATTACAGTGTGGGTGGGAAGGAGAAAACAGCCATGCAGGCAGCACAAATGTTGCACTGTCAAGTTGATTTTAAATCAGTTGTCAGTCACAACGGGTTGTGACACTTCTGCCATTGGTAAGAATAGTGTAAAAAAATAAACAATCAATCAGTCAAAGCTGGTAAAATCTAGGCAAAGCAAAGTGGAAGAATAACACTCCTTTCAAGTATGAGTTTTTAGTCACACTAAGATTTTGCAAAGACCAGGGATCCTGCAAGGTCACTTTTTTCAAGACTAGATTTATTTTGAGAATATTTTCTGCCCTGCTCCTGGTGGAAAATATTACCTTAAACTCCCTTTAAGAAATATAACATATTAAAAGTTTCTTACCTATAGAGAGGCTCAAGATAAAAGCCGTCATTTGTCAACAGTATTCTTGCCCATTCAGCATTAATATAATCTGTAAAGATTTTGGAACATTTTAGATTTTGTAGCCTCAACTCACCACCAGCCTCTGGTGGTTAGCTGCACTAATTTAGTGGGAGAGGCGAGTCGTTTCAAAAACTAACATTTCTCAATAAAATAAGTTTCAGTCGGTGAATTAGATTAATGCAGAATTAAACATGGACCCTTGTTCACTCCACAACTTCACCAGTTTCTCCTCCTTTTCATCAGTACCAGAGAACTGAGACTCCCCACTGTCCCCTTCATGATTACTATCTACTTGGTTTGCTGCTTCTTCTTGTTTCTGGAGAGAGTACAGCTATTGGTTTTTGATAATGTTCACATCATTGAACTTCAGTATTTGAATGAGCTATATGAGACATTCAGCTCAGACTGTGTTTTATGACCACCTTACACTAGGGGTGTGCAATATGGACAAAAAATAATATCTCGATATTTTGGGGGATTTTGACGATAACGTTAATTTGACGATATTCTTTTAAATATGTGTTTTTAACAGCCTGAGTTACAGCTCATTAGTTGTTTCTCATGGATGATATTAATGGAAAAATGTTCTTAACATTTCTTGCTGCTTTTTTACCTGCTCGCTTTCTTTGACTCTGGTGACGGCTTTTTGTAGCATCAGTTCCGGGTCCATTTGCAACTGTTCAGATAGGCGTTTGTCCTGCAGATTCACCACAAGCCTGTCCCTCACCATCTCATCATGTAGAGCCCCGTAACCACAGTGCTCCGCCAGGCAGTGCAGCGCCTGAACCTTTCCACGGGGAGACATCAAACTGTGCCATGTTGCCGCTCCGTTCAGCTAACTGTGGCTAGGCTAGGTAGCCCCGTAGATGGTCTTCCAGTACTGCGAACTTTCCCGACCTAAAACTAGACACTTTTGCGTGTCGCTATATGCAGTCTAAGTCACTAGTACTGTCGCTCGTGTCTGACTTTACTTCTAACACCATGTTCAGGTATTTATTGGTATAACTGCAAACCACTCATGAACCACGCAGGCTTCAGGTACTTGAGCAACCCTTTAATTGTTCCCCTGCAACACAATACAGCATAACCTTAGTTCCCACCTGACAGGCTGGGACCTATCTCTGCAGTTGACCTACATCTTCCGAAGCTGCTGGAGCATCTGTGGGCGGTGTTGCCATGTTGTCTCGATAATGTTTGTTTAGCAGCAGGCTAACCTGCCGGGAAGGTGCCAGTGAGAGATCATGTGACCACCTAGGCGTACTGCTGCGTGCTGCTGCACGCAAGTTATGTAACTCTTGTTCAGTGAATGTGTGGGGTTTCAACCTGGTTTCAACGTGTGTTTTCAGTTGTTTTTATATTATCGTTAACAATATATATCGCCCACCCCTACCTTACACTAAACGATCGAGATCACAGGAGCGTGCTCCAACTTAGGTAAAACTCTTGTGATTTTACTCCGACATTGGAAATTTGTCTGCAGCCGTGAAATTGCATGAAAAGTCATTTAGTATAAGGCTGGCATTAGTGGTCAAAGCTGTAAATGTATGTGTCAGTGTACATGAGGGTGTGACAGGAGCAGAGTGATGTAGAAATTCACACTCAGCCAGCCCTCCCTGGACAAATTTTGTAAAAGCCATATTAAAGCAAAGAAAATATGTGACTGAAAGAAGGTTGTGGTTGTTAAAGTTGATACCAGCTCAGTAAAGCATTAACAGGCTTTTTGTCTACAGGAGGAGGAGGGGCAGCAGAGCTTGGAGTGCATCCAGGCCAATCAGATCTTCCCCAAGAAGTCCCCCGTTCTGGAAGAGGAAAACATGCAGGTGAGGAAGCTGCTGCCCTCACCACTTATATTGTGCTGTAAAAAAACTCAGTTAACCTGACAGCTATGTGTAAATATGTGGGCAAGTCTCTTCTCTGTAATCAGTTGCACAATCCCTGTGTCACCTGTGATGTTGGTTTCAGTTTGACCAGTCTCAGATGCAAAGTCCCAAAAGTCAAGTGATATGAGAAAAAAAATCAGTGTTGTTCAGTACTGCAAATGCTAATGTTTTGCAGCCCACTGAAAATGGCCAGTTTGCGCACAAGGCCTTTTTATTGTGTAATAGGAATGTTAAAAAAATCCCACTTGTAAAGGTGGTAAAGTTCCTGGGTTCCAGAAAAAGTTAATTGGCTGGTTATAGAAAAAAAGGTTGTTGCTGTGGAAAAGAGGTGTAAAGTTTACACTTTAAAACCTCAGATTTACCTGCAAGAGTGACTTGTTATGTATACGCTTTGCTTGACTGCTGTAGTAAAAACACATTGGTACGACTTGCAAAAATAGTCATGGTGACCATAGGGGCAAGTGTGACAGAGCCAGGCTTTCTTTGCCTTAGCTGACTTGGCAAACCCTAAAGGCCCAGACACACCAAACTGACATCAGAGAGCTAGCATCAACGAAAGCTGACTGTTGTGTTGCCTCACGTCACCTGTGTCTTGGCCAAAAAGTTGCACATGAACACACTGCAAAGACTACAGCTGACACTCAATCAGCACATGTTCTGCACCTCTGTGAGAGGAGATAACCCTACACCAGCAGACAGTGGTAGTCTGTGTACGTCATTCAAAAAAGGGAAACCAGAAGACTGCTTTGAAGCCCGTTAGCAAACAGTATTTGTTTTCATTCAGGTTTTCTTAGTCAAAGAAAAAAATCTGCTTATCCTGCCTGCTGGGTGCTAATGTTATAACAGGAAAATTACCCTCTAACAGATGTGCTGCTTGGTTGGGAAACAGTGGCAAATAGAGTGTCAAATATGTGGCATTCCTGGACTTTACCCTTGTTGGGAAGAAAAGTGTTACAGCATATTGCTGTTGTTTCCACCCTTATTTGAAAAGTATTATTTTTAGGGCTGACCCCAAAAATTTGAAGCTTCGAAGCTTCGTTCGATGGCACGGGATTCGATTGTGGAAAAAAAAAATTGAATATTCAGCCTTTTTTTCTCCCGTTATTTTGGGCGACATTGAACGCAACACCATCTCCAACAAGGAAATAGAAAGCCCGACGTGCAATGAATGGAGACCTATTATCCTGCTTGTACACAGACAACTAAATTCTTTCAACAATGTGACTCAAAATAATGATACAATAGATTTTATTGATGTAAAATAATATGCTGATGGTGACATTTTCCACCAGTCCGCTGCGCTCTGAGTCTGGTGTCAGTGACACATGCTGCTCTGAGTCGCGCATCTGTCTGCTTGCGCTGCAGTGCGCTCCGAGGGTTTTAATTTTTAGTGTTAAATCAAAAGTTAAACACTACTTATCAGCAACCAGAAGTATTTTTTCATTTGTGAATATTTTTATCTTAATTCTAGGGTTGGTTGCAGTGGTGAGGTGAGGTGAGTGTGGTTGTCGACGGTCCTGCACCGCTGTCAGTTGTTGAGTTGAAACACCATGCCCCCTTAGAAGACAGCGAGTGCTTATAACTGGTTTTACTCTCGTTTATGGCATGCGTCTGTGGTGTTTCCCCATGGGCGGGGCTCAGCCACCCACAGGATTTCAGCAAAGAGAAGGAGAGACAGATTGTGGAGAGTTGGAGAGTTGACAATGTTGTGTGTGAAAGCTTTACAAGTAAAAACACCAGCCGATGTGAAGAAATTATTGGATAAGGCTATATATAGATCAATATAGCCAATTGCAATCAGTTAAAAAAATTGATCGGCCGTTACCGATCATTGAGATCAGATTGGGATATCCCTAGTAGTGTATGCAACCTGCAATTTTATAGAAAAATTGTTTTAGAGCCAGTGTGGGCAAATGGCCAGAGAACACTACAAACATATTTAGTAGTTCAGTGAGAACAACACCAACCTTGCAAATGAAATTAAAGAATATATTTGTTCAGATTTTCTGCATGACCAGCTGAATTCATATTGGTTCCTGTAGCAACACAATGCATACAGTAAGCGTTATTTTAACTGTACTGCTTCGATTGGTGGCAATAGTAGTGTAACACTTCAGCTCAACAAGTTTTCATATATAGTGTGTTCCCTCAGCTGAGAATCTGTATGGCTCATATATTGACTTTTGACTATAGATTGACACAGTTTGCAAAGGAGTCTCAAGCCGATTTCAATCTCAGACTCAGATTTAAAACTGGTCTGGACTGGGTTAGCTGTGCAGCATAAGATACCATGGCGACATGGCCGGGTAAAAAGAGAACCACCTTCATAAAATGAAAAAAAACCCCAAAACAAACAAAAAAAAAACTTCCGGCTTTAGACTCAACACACCTCGCAATCCTACTGAGCTCGCTCCGTGGTACACTTCTCATATCTAGTGAAACAAGTGATCGTACTACAGCCCTCTGTGTAACATATCATCATCACCGGTGATCTATGTGGTTCTGCAGTTTGTTTGAAATGTTTTATCTCCTGCTGTTGCTAGGTGCCCTTTCCTGAGCTGCACGGGGAGTTCACAGAGTATGTGGGGAGAGCAGAGGATGCCATCATTGCAATGTCCAACTACCGCCTACACATCAAGTTCAAAGAGTCTGTTGTCAACGTAAGTATCTTTGAAAGTGTGTGATGAGCGTCAAGGTCAGATACGATTAGAGAATGTCTCTCACACAGCTCAAAATAACTGAAGAATTAACTGCTTTGTCTCTACTTGAGGCTGTGTGAATGTGTGTATTAATGTTTTGTGAATGGACAGAGTCGAGGCCATTGTGCCAGCACTGTGGTGACCAGGCCATTCAGAGCTGATCTGCACTGGCAGCAGTGCCGCGTGACTCTTCATCACCTCTGTTTCTACACTCGCCTGCCCGCCCCGCTTTCTCTCTGCACTTGCTGTTGCCTTGGTTGCAGTGGTTCCACAGGGGATGCATAACAGTGGCACCCTCTCTCTCTGTGTCTCTCTCTGTCTGTCTCTCTTTTCACCCTCACCATGTTAAGAAAGATGGTTTAGTCCTGTTACCCAATTGTGGTCACTCTTTCAAAAAAACCTTCCTCATTTGCAAACATGTTCACCTAACTGAGTTCTTTTATTTTAAACTGTTCTTTATACTCTTACAGCGAGACTGGCTCCATTTAAATTTAGAAACCTATGACTTATGACTGAGACTTGGTACAACCCAGAGGCACACTGCACATGTACATACGTACACATATATATAAATTTGAACTATATGTTCTATATTGCGCACATAAGCGTTGCACAGGGTAGTGGTACTGAAAACAGCCCACTTTCCTTTTTCTACGTTGTCATATTATGTGTACTATCTCTCATAAGCTGTTTACATGCAAGTTTTTATTAATTCACAAATTAAATATTTGCCATAGTTTGACCAGGACTCTAAACGCCTTAGGAAAAGCACATGGTATGTTCAGATCACCAAGCTGCTCTGCTGCTGACGTGAGAGCAGAAAAGTTGTGCAATGACAAATCATGTGCTACAAGGAAAGCTTTTTGCTGTTTCACTTCCCTCTCTTGAAAACTATCATCATCTATGGATAACCAACAATGAATTGATCCTACCAACAGGTATTGTCTGTGTTAGGGTTGGGTAACCCTCTTCAGCCCAACAACCAGTGATTGCTGTTGATTGGACTGTTTTGTTGGTTCCTGACTTTTTATGGGATTTGTTGACAGTTAAAAAAAGTCACTGTAATGTCTTTGCACATTGTTAATTTATGTACTTCAGAGTAAGGTATTGAAAAGGTTTCATTTCTATTAGGGGCTTAAATCACTAGTTTCATTAAGATACATAACAAAACAGCACGGTTGAATTTCAACCTGCATGCGTGTATTTTCAGCCTAACGTTGTTGAAACAGGGCAGTTAATGTTGCTGTGTTGCTGCAAGAAGTTAGCAGAGTGAGGTGCCTATCCAAGCAGGTGTGTCGTGTTTCCTATTATTTCCTAGTATTTTATTTCATAACGGTGATGTTTACCAATGGCATGTGCTTTGCCTGTTGACCTTAATTTTTTAAAATCCAAAATACTGCAACATAGCTGATTTATTCCTGAGTAAATAGCATTATTCTCATCATCTGCTTGCCATCATCTGGCTGATGCTGTTTGACGGTGACTCAGAATTTCAAAATAAAGGCATATCCCAAAGATGGTGATATGGATCAATGTTTTCACTTTGCATCAATTATATTGGATCATTGATCACTGAATTAATACATCGATCAAGATTGATGGAACGCTACACCCCTAGTTTCTATATGTGTACCTAAACTCAGGTATGGTGTCAGCAGTTAGAGCCCTACTGATAGCTTCCGAATTTCATTTTGGTTTCTATTTTGCCTCAGTTACTTTGTATTGTTTGAAACTGGAACATGGACCAAATCCCCAATGTTGGCATTCCCTCTAAACTGATCCATATAATTAGATGTCATTCTTTAGTTAATCAAATAAAAAAGATATGTTTAGGATTTATACAGTGGCTCTGATGATAGCATTCATCTGATTGTTTAATATTTCTGTTCACTCCCTGTCACGTGTCGCCGGGGTTAATTGGACCTTAATGAGCCTCCAGTTTTTGGTGCACACATTGCCTCTCTGTTCTCACATCAGACGGAGCCAAAGTTCTTTTCACACATGTTTGGAAGGGCTGACAAGGCATCTGCATCACATGCCAGAGTTGTCAGAGCTCACAGATCAGGGGTGGGAGGTGCTACAAGGGAGCGAGAGGCTGTTAACAAGCAGCCTAGGAATTTTGATGATGGCCAGATTAGGGATGTAGATTAGAGGGCAGGAATTACGTTGTGGCAGCAGGATGCTCGAACATCCGGAATGTGCTGCGATTGCAGCCCTACACGGTCCGAAAATAGTTCCAAATCAACATGCATCACTTTCATTATTGTTCTCTCTGTTTTGTTTTGGATAGAGTTGTTGTTGTGAGGTGTCAGTAAGTACCAGCAGAGCTGCACGGCTTGGAGTGGTTGACTTGAGTGTTTAATTTGTGTGTGCCTGTCTGTTAACCGGCTGGTAACTAGAGGAGTAGAATCCTGCTTGTTTATCCTGTTTAACACCAGGTGTTGGATCAAATATGGCCATAATCAACCCAAGAAAATCTTGGTCAACTGAAATTCTACCTACTCTTCAACCAATCAGTTGGTGAAAGGGGGAAAAATATCTGCATGTTATCTCTAGATGAATTAAAACACTCTACCTGGCAGTGATGTGTGTCCACCAAAGTATTTTTTTCATGAAGCTAGTGAATTTTAAAAAATCTTTGCAGTGGGAGCGCCATTAATTTACACTATGTTACAAACACCAGCAGTGTGAGAAGGTGCTGAGTGTCTGTTTTTTTCTGGTCACCAAAAGTTGAAAAATGTTCAACTTTCGGTAAAACGCTGCACTCGTCACTTTCACATCTTGCCCAGCCATCCAATCACAGTGGAGAAGCGGACCACTGTCACATCCTACAAGAACAACCAACAACAACAATGAAGAAGTTAATACCGAACCCACATAGACCAGTGGGTCAGTATGCTCTCCCCATGTACCTCAGCCTTCCCTTCATCCAGAGCAAGGGCCAGAGCAAGTACTCTACTCTGTGCCGACATTTTTACCTATTGTGTATCATAGCAACTAGACACAACTAAAGCATCTGAGATGAAAAAGAACACTTCACCCTCAAAGCGTTCTAGTGCTCCCAGCCAGGAGCTTTCAGAAGAGGGTCTGCTGTTTTGAGTTGGAAAAAACCACTTTGGTGGACACGCGGTCTCATGAAAGTAACACCAGTGATTGTCTGATAAATGAGACTTTGGTCGAACTAGACCATACCGACCAACAAATCGAACAACCGATCAGTACATGTTGGCCCTAGGATTAAAGTAAATGTGATGGAAAAAAAATGTTAAGGAAGAATCCATCCACATTAAACAGGCAAGCTGCCCATGTTTTGCTGCAGCTTTTACACCAACACAATCTCCCATCAGGCAGTAACCCTGTCATTGTACTCATGTATTTGGAGCTTGACCTGCTGATGACTGGCTGTTGATCGTGCATGGCTCTGGACTGTGTGTGAACAGCAGCTTGAGCCACATCTTTTATGAAAGCCCACTGCACTGCTGAACAGTGCTCTTAGCTAATTAACAGAGCTTAGTCAAAAGCAGCATAGGTATTTCCCTGCTGTATTCAAAGTATGGTCTTAAGTCATAAGCACATAGCAGTTCTGTACTTTGGATGGTATTTGCCTATAAAAGATAAGACTGCAGCTCTGGGCCAAAAGGGAAATGCAGATACAGGTTCTTCTGGATCCAGTTTTGAGTGTTTTTTTTTTTTTGCTCCTGCACTCAAAGTTAAGAAGATTATGTATAATAACAGAGCTCAGGGAGACGTGATGTGATGTGAAAAATTAATGGAAACGCACCTGGACAAGTAATCTGTGTGACTTGTGTATTTTTAGCACCGTGTGGCTGAGTGGTGGTTTGGTTTATACAATTAAATATTTTAATTAAACATGATGTTGCTGCAATTGTGACTGATTCTTGGCATGAAGGCGTTTTACTGTGTTGACCACACATTTGCTAAAGCAATGATCAGTTGCAGTCTACCACACTACTTTTACTGACTGCATGTGTTCTGTTGGTACAGTTTTGATATACTCGATGAGCTAGTTAACATTTCCATCAAAGTGTGACTGGGTATAGAGTTGATGTTCCCTCTCTTTGCTCCGCAGGTTCCTCTTCAGCTCATAGAAAACGTGGAGTGTCGGGATATGTTCCAGCTTCATGTCACCTGTAAAGACTGTAAAGTTGTCAGGTATGACCAGCGATACATTCCTGCAACCTAAAGTCATTCTAGCTGTTACCTGCTATGTGTTAAAGGTACAGGAAACATGTTGTAGAATTACGTTTATATATAGGAATACATACGATGTTCTGTTAAAAGCCTTTGAAGTGACAGAAAGCATCAATCACCAGTGTTTATTCTGACTTGATTGCTATTATCTGGAAGGATAAAGCCATGCGGCTTAGGTTGCTATGGCATCACTTAAACATGGTACACACTATAAAGTAACAGAGGAATCCTACAGCCATAAACTGTGCTTGACCAAGATGAGGCCAGAATGATTTGAACAGCGCAGCTTCACCAAGTTCAGCCCACCAAGAAACAAAATGAGGTGCTGAACAAAGATGGAGTATTAATACACCTGAGCAGTAGACTGACCTTATTCTCACATACATCTAAAGATTCAACAACCCCAAAAATGACAAAACAGGCTTTTACCATATTCGCAACAGAAGGACGGAAGGACAACTTAACAAGTTATAGAAGCTGTTAAATACATTTTTTGCCCAGTGACTCTAACAGAAAAATATGTTTAGGTAAAAAATGATATCACTGCCTTTTCACAATCAATTCAGAAAAAAACCTGTTGCTCAGCCTCACAAAATTTAAACAATAAAGCTGCAGCAATGCCACTAAACTGTTAACCAGCTCAGGTTGTTGTATCCTGCTTTAATGTGTGCTGCTCACAAATATCCTTTTTCCCTGTCCTTTAAAATTTTGTTCAGAGGTTGCGTCAGACATTCTTATTTACTGCCATTTTGATAGACATTGTCGCAAAAATTCCAGCATAATCTATTACCCGTCATTTTTCAGTTTTTAAAATGACAAAAAGACATATTTGTTAGCATTTCATTTGTATTATTTAATTTATTTTTTTAATAAGTGACTAAGTGATGAATACTCTAATTTCCTGACTTGGAGAAAGAAAGCGGCAGAGCGTTGTTTTGGTACTTGTATTGTTGCGGCTCTACAGCCCTGTGTAAAAGGGCACAGAGAGAAAAGATGAACAGAGACAGCGATGGTGCAGAGAAACTTTGGACACTCAGCTGCCGTGACATTTTGCAATGGTATGTAGCGAAATAGCTCAACAATGTGATGGCTATGCAAGTGAGATCAAAGACAAGACTAGACAATAGCTAAAAAATATGCACACGCCCCCACCTGGACAGGGATGTGAATAACTTAAAGTTATGGTAGAGCGGCCTCAGTGTTCTGATCTGTCAATGTTAAAAAAAAATTCAGTCTGTGACGGAAAATATTTGGTTAATGCAACCTCTGATAATCTCTGTGGAAGATTCATTGTGTAAAATCTGACAAGAGAACAGGTTTATTGTAGTTGTCCTTCACTTTTCAACACTGCTCAGAAGTTGGGAAGCCATTTTTTGTTAAGTAATTAGAGTTGTCAAATTAGTGCCAGTCACACATCAAAGGTTTTGTTAGGTGAGAGCAGTGTTCTTTATCTGAACCTGAACCACTTTCAAACCCTTTAAAAATCCAACCAAGTAAAAGCTAAGTAAAAAAACAACATAGGAGTAATCATCACTAGTTCATGACATTTTAAAAGCTGATGTCAAGACCACATTTATTATTAACACCTATTTAACGTTTACAGTGTTGAGCTTCCTGTACCTTTAAGGAAGGAATGACAGTGGAAAAGCATGATTTATGTCATGGTAATATCTAACTATTTGCACAGCTACCATTTATAGAGCTCGACACAGGTAGAGTTTAACTCTTGGTGAGGAATATGTATGATTTCCAAAAACAGTTCAGAGAAGTATTTGCTTGATTCTGAAGTAGATAACAGTATTGATTTTTTTTTTTTTTTTGGGTTACCAGCCTTGAACCCTGATAAAACTTTGTAGGATGATCAAGGTGTAACATTGGCTTTTGTGTTTGATTCCCAGGTGTCAGTTCTCCACCTTTGAGCAGTGTCAGGAATGGTTGAAACGCCTGAATGCAGTACTGCGCCCTCCCTCTCGCCTGGAGGACCTCTTCTCCTTCGCCTTCCATGCCTGGTGCATGGATGTATACGCTGGAGAGAAGGAGCAGCACGGCGAGCTGTGTAGACCAGGTACCTTATTGTCTCTCACATATCCTCGCATAACCTCAGCACAGCCTCCTCTCTGCTCCGGTCTTATCGGACATCTCTGCTCTCTGTAGGTGAACACGTGACCTCCTGGTTCAAGAATGAAGTGGAGAGGATGGGCTTTGACACTCAAAACGCCTGGAGGATATCTGACATCAACAGCAAGTTCAGGTAATAGCAGCGCTTATTCAGGATAACCTGCTGCTGTGTTGATTTCCCTCACTTCCAGCTAGGAGATAGATCCGTCCTTTGCTTTCCTTGGCGTAGAGCACAAGTCAGTGTGTGCGTGTTAGACAGTGGGCGGTTGTGTTATTGTACTCCACTGGTGCTGCGCCCCGGGCTGATAAGAGCCCAGCCCAGGATTAGGTGTCTGTAGACAGAGACTTTTGTTGAGCCATCACAGCCCTTTGGTGTTCTCACTCTCGCTCTCTGTGCCCCTCTGCTCTCCCAGGCTTTGCCCCAGCTATCCTCAGCAGCTCCTGGTGCCAGCCTGGATCACTGACAAGGAGCTGGAAAATGTGGCAGCCTTCCGCTCCTGGAAGAGGTTTCCTTCTGTGGTTTATAGGTTGGTGTGTTTGTTTCAAGGTTGAAGGTTAAACATGTTTATCGCTACGCAGCAATGAAAAGCTTTCTTATGTGCTGATTGGCCTATTTGTTTGTGAAAGGAATTAAATTATCCTCAGATAATATTTTTATGGCTCTGTATCAGTGCCACTGTGGACAGAGTTTACTTTATTTACAACTACAGCGCACAGCTAATTACTAATGAACAGTTCCCTCCAGGCTACATTTCTCCATTTGGCTCCATTCAGAGTTTGTCAACATGGCCAAGACCACTGACTTAACCAATAACATACACTGTGTCATAGCTTCAGTGAATTGTGGTTTTTGTATTTAACAAACAGTGCTTGAGAGTCTTTGAACATTGTTTTTGGAAAACTACTCTAACATAGATGACAACTTTGTATGCCAGTTTTGTGCGTCACAGCACCTGAAATAAACATAAGACAAAGTTTGCTTTGGTGGCTGTAGACTTCCTGAAGCCAGTGGTTCCTTACCTTTCTCACTTATGGAAATGAAAGGAGGCTTACTTTTGACCCGTCATAGATCAGATCAGTTATGAGCTCTTCAACCAATGAATCATATTTCATTCTCATATCATCTTGAAAGATTTGTCAATTAAGTGATGAGCCAACTTTAATAATCTAATTATTTCTTAGATTGCTTTTTTTAAGCAAAAAAGTAAAAAAAAAATGGTTTCAGCTTCTCAAATTAGAATATTTGTTGGTCTAGTTCTATAAGACAGAAACATTTCTGTGTTTTGGGCAAAATCTGTAGTTTGAGGAAACCTTTTGTAATTTACCACAATTTTCTGACATTTTCTGCGAAACAATTAATCAAATAAGTAATAGATAAATTGATTAAGGAAATATTTGATATTTGCAGCCCTCTTGATTTAAAAAAGGGAGAAAAGTCAAAAAAAATAAAAGATGCTTTTGTGCAAGAGAGATCAATAATGGATAGACAGTAAATGCTGCCTCTTATTTAGTACATCACCCACATCACTGTATTACTGCATTGTGCATACTGTAGCAGCAAATTATTTCAAATAGTATTTTCTTCCTGTAAGTAAGAGTAGTTCCCAGATCAAATAAACAGCCATAATCTTAAGACACTGGGCTGTCTATGTTGTAGTGTTTTGGCTTACTTCTCCTGGTTGCCCTGCCCTCCACTTTTACATAGACACCAGACCACAGGAGCTGTTATTGCCCGCTGCGGGCAGCCAGAGGTCAGCTGGTGGGGCTGGAGGAACGCTGATGACGAGCACCTGGTGCAGTCCATTGCCAAGGCCTGTGCTGTGGACAGCAGCTCCCAAAAACACCTTTCCAACGGCAGCTACACCAACGGCACTGACCTGCCTGATACTGATTTTGGTAAGAGCTCACACCCAGTCAGCCGTAAGCTTTATCCACACTACTACGTTTACGTTTTAAAATGCATAACTATTGGCAGCGTTTATGCCCTTGTGTCCACACCATGCCAGTGTTTTGGAACCAATGCAAAGAAATCTCTGGTCTTAGTTTTTGCCATCTCTGTAGTTCATTCATTCATCTTCCATAACCGCTTATCCTATTAGGGCTAAATTGCCTGTATGTACAGAGATCATTTTCATTTTAAAATGCTGTCTTTTTTAAAAAAAAAAACAAAAAAACATTAGTGTGGGTGTGACTTTACTCACCTTCTCAGTCATGGACATAATGTATACACACACTTTCAGCTGATAACACACCTACCACCACACGCAGACAGATATTTCTACCCTAAGGTCTTGCTATCGGCATCAACAGCAGACACTTTCTGCAGTCCAACCTGCTGGGACTCGTCTGGAGCAGCAGGCTTACACAAACGCACAGATCATAGTAATTTCTTATGTCAAATAGATTCTGATGGATGTGCCTGGATGAAACATATTCATGTCTTAATGATTTAGTTACAGTTTTCGATAGTTATGTTGAACTCAACCATAACCCCAAGCCCTACTTTCATACAACCTGAACTGTGCTGAGAAATAATTTTGCTGTGTTTTGTGCCTGTATCAGAATCCTCCATGACCAACAGCTCAGAGGTGGAGACATTGGCCATCCAGCCCCACAAGTTACTGATCCTGGACGCCAGGTCCTACGCTGCAGCTGTAGCTAACAGGGCCAAGGGGGGAGGCTGTGAATGTCCAGGTAGGTCTGCTCAGCTCATTCACTGGTTACAAACAGAATTAGGTCAATATGTGCTGCAGATTCAGGGACTCAGTTAACGGCAAATGTGATTGTCCTGTTTACTAACACCTCCACCAGCTTTGGGATTTTTTTTTTAACATTATTTTCTTCCTGTTTCAGAGTACTATCCCAACTGTGAGGTGGTGTTTATGGGCATGGCCAACATCCACTCCATCCGCAAGAGTTTCCAGTCTCTGCGTTTCCTCTGCACTCAGATGCCTGATCCAGCCAAGTAGGTTTTTTTACACCTCCAGCAGTGCCTCCAATTTCCTCCACTTGTAACTCTTAAAGCTCTGCAGGCTAAAACTATTAAACTCAAGGATTTCAACTTTGCTGTAAGTGTAGGTAACTAGTAATCACAGCCGTGTTTTGGCCTTGGCCATACATCTGTGCCTGATTTAGAAAGCCTGGCCCAACTCCAAGCAGAGGATCTCTTTCCATCTGCACTCTTAGACTCAACTCTCCAATGATGTGTAATCGAATCACTCTGGCTTAAGAGAACGTTGATGAATGTAGTTACAAGATCAAATCAGAAGACATAAACAGACTGAAGAGTCCTCCAAACTCTAGATCCTAGCTGAGCGTGTATTAAAGGGTCATACAGTACATGTCCATATACCTTTGTCTTTGTGGTTGTCTTTATTGTAATCCTTTGCGCACTTTATGGTATTTATGCAAAAAAGATTGCAGGTTGTACCAATGTCTCGTTATTCCTGTGATCCGTCAAATGCTAAACCTGAGTTGTATCAGTTTGCAAAGCATGATTGCGGATTGACATTGGCAAAGTCATTAGCTAAACTTTACCAAATAATAATTTGTGGCCACTAGGGGGCGGAAAAACTGACTGATGTGTAAAGTTGTTATTGTCAATGTGTTACACCTGCTTTCACATTCAGCAGAAAGTCAGATACACTGTCCCTTCATTTGGAGTCCTGCCTCTGGGCAACTGGCAAATGCAAGTCTAATATTTGCTCCACATTAGCTCTTTTTTTAATCTTAACCAACTCCTGAGAAAATATCTCCCTAGCTCTTTAGCTGCTAACTTTGTCTGTCATTTGGTGTTGTACAGTGGGTTTATCAGAGCTTATTTGCTTGTAATCGTTGCTTAAAGCAGAGGTCTCCATTGTTTTTCCGACCAATGACCCCTTAGATGAGAGAGAAGGTGGCCTAAAGTGCCATGTATAAGCATACCCTTTTATGGTGCATGCAATACTAAACTATTACTATAAGAATTATTGGCAGATTCACATATTTATACATGTTGTTTGTTTCTAAGGTGGCCGAGGGCTTAAAGGCAAACTTTGACGCTTTTAACCCAGCTTTCAGTCAACTCAGTGTGTGCGGGGTATGCAGATGAACGGTGTTCGGCTTTCACCTGTGCCACAAGTGCTCAGAGCTACCCGATAATTCGCTGTCAAAAGTCAGCTGGGTGTCACAAAACACATCCGTTGCAAATGACTAGGGAGTACTGGGGAGGAAGCGAAACACCCGCCATCTACACACACTGCGATGACACAGAGCTGGTTAAAAACTTGCAAAGTTCCCCAGACAAAATTAGCAGCTGATGGTAAACATGGTTTAGCACTTAACAATTAAAGAGTCTAGTATATTCCTCAGGAGTTGGTAGAGACCATAATCAGGGCTAAAGGAGAGTGAGTATTTAACTTAAGTTCACCAGGTGGTAAAAAAAACCCAATTCCACATAAATGCTAATGTTGCTCTGTAACTGCTGCATGCATAATTTAGCAAATATTTGCCAACAAGTTTGTCATATCAACTATATTTTGATTGTTCACAACTTGTTTCTGCTGTCCCCTAGTGTCCAAAAATCTGTTTTTACAGGATTAAAAACAATGAATGTGAATGTCATGTCAGTACAGGTTTAAGTGAGACAATTTTTTCTTCCTTATCAGTTAAATCTGTTGACCTCTTTTTTCTGACTTGCGAAATATTCAGATAGTTGAAAGACAACACATCTACATTATGATTATGCTCTTAGCTATACACTGTTGTGGAGAAGTTGTTGACAGACGTTGCAAACTAGATGAGGCTATAAATGCTGTGTGGAATGTGGCACTGTTCCATGCTATGTCCTTGTCCTCATAAAACGTGTGCCATCACGTAGTGTCAGAGGCGATGAGGTCCTCTGATGTTTTTGGTCTGTTGCTGTCTGTGTTCCCTGCAGCTGGCTTTCTGCACTAGAGAGCACCAAGTGGCTGCAGCACCTGTCCCTGCTGCTGAAGGCGGCGCTCCTGGTGGTCAACGCTGTGGACAGAGACCACAGGCCCGTCCTGGTGCACTGCTCTGACGGCTGGGACCGCACACCTCAGATTGTTGCTTTGTCCAAACTGTTGCTGGACCCTTACTACCGCACTATTGAGGTACAGATGAAGACTCTTTTTGTTCAACCATGACCTTGGCCTTTGTTTGCATTTTTTGTTTATTTATTTTAGGGGCATATTCACATTGAAACCCTCCTAACTTTGATTTCATTTAATAATTGTGATAGTTCTAATGCAGCAAGGATAACATTTGATAGCAGAAAAACTCTTGTTTGTTACCTTTAATTTAACATTTGATGTCAGTGTGTTAGGTCTAAAAGTATCACGCTATTGTGAAGCAACATTTCATTGACCATAAGATATTGTGACGTCTTCATGCAGGGCTTCCAAGTTTTGGTGGAGACCGATTGGCTGGACTTCGGCCACAAGTTTGCTGACCGCTGTGGCCATGGAGAAAACTCTGAGGACCTAAATGAGCGCTGTCCCGTCTTCCTGCAGTGGCTGGACTGTGTTCACCAGCTGCAGAGGCAGTTCCCGTGCTCTTTTGAGTTTAATGAGGCCTTCCTGGTGCGTACAAGTTTGTTGGTTGATGTGAAACACGACTCTTTGTGATGTCTGGATCTGGGAGAGTCCTGAGATTAGATGCTTCAGAATGTTGTCATGCACAGCGGGGGAAACGGCAAGCTTCTGATTCAAGTGTATTCATGTCGGTTTCCGATTGTGAGCTCCTGATATGCAGTAACAGTCTGAGTGTGTTCCTAAGTTGTATCAGGAAACTCCTGTCATCTTTGCTCTTATTATCATACCTCAGGTGTGTGAACAAGCTTCTACATGTCCATTTGTGTGTGTGTGTGTATGCAGGTGAAACTGGTGCAGCACACCTACTCCTGTCTGTTCGGCACCTTCTTGTGTAACAGTGGCAAGGAGAGAGAGGACCGCCACGTTCAGGAGAGGACCTGCTCAGTCTGGTCACTGCTGAGACCGGCCAACCGCACACTGAGGAACATGCTGTACTCCTCACACTCTGAGACAGTACGTCCACTGTCTATAACCGTCTAAGTGTTCAGAGCTAAGTCCTTTAGGAAGTGCAGTACTGCTAGTTCTGGTCCTGGTTTGAGCTGGTTTTTCAGTTAACCTGATGAAAATATAAACTGCATGATTTAAAAAAAATCTTTTCTGAAGCATGTTCAAAAAAGTCTGTAGACAGACCATAACTATTATCCACTTACCATGAGGGGAAAATGTAATTCTCAAAACTCATTTGCATTCACATGTTCTTTTACAAATGTCCATAAACAAGGGTTTTGTTTCATTTTTGTCACTTGTCATTTCTCCTCTTCCTGCCAGTTACATAGAGTTAAATTTGCAGCTGTTGTTTCAGGTTCTCCATCCTGTGTGTCATGTACGCAACCTGATGCTGTGGACAGCAGTCTACCTGCCCAGCTCCTCCCCCACCACCCCCTCCGATGACTCCTGCGCCCCCTACCCTGTGCCCGGTGGCAACCCAGAGGACACGCCCCTGGGCAGGTGAGCCTGGCGTGCTGGCACTCGACCCCCCCCCTCTTCTTCCTCCCTCATGTAAGATAAACACAGCTCAAGGAATCCACACAGCCAGAGGGGCCAGGCTTTCAACTCCACTGCTTAAATATGTTGCTCTGCTCGGGCCCTCACAGTCATAGATGATTTTATGCTCTGCTTATCTCGTGTCTCATGACAGTCATACCAGCAAGGAAGAGCAACAGGAAGTTGTTTTGTTTCAGTGTTGACATAGTTTATGACAGTAAAAAGACAAAGTCTGAATACTTCTCTTTCATTATGTTTGTGCTGCATTTTTCTTGTTTTGATGAGGCTGACATTTGATTGATTTGTTAACTTAACATTTTGTAATGATTATGTGTGCAGCTACAGACTGAATCATAGGCTGTTAAACACACTGAGCCATTGTTATGTAATGAAATGCTGTTTCCTGTGCATAATTCTTCTCTTGTTTGCTCTTCAGACGTACGAAGACTCGATCTTTCGACAACTTGCCCAGTGCATGTGAGCTGGGAAGCTCACTGGCTCCTAACCGCCGCTCCAGTGACCCGAGCCTCAATGAGAAGTGGCAGGACCACCGGCGCTCTTTGGAGCTCAACATGGCAGTGGGGCCTGAGGGAGGGGGAGGCCAGGATCAGGAGGTGCGGCCTAACGGAGTTGGGCCTTACCCAGATGGAGTGGACTCCGAACTGGAAGACAGCCCGCAGCCCCAGGGCTCACATGCTGAGCTCAGAAATGACGCCTCTGCAAGCGCAGAAGCAACAGGAGAGGAAGCAGAGAAGGCAGAGCTCTCTGTGGCTGTGGGCGTGGCCGAGGGACAGATGGAGAACATCCTTCAGGAAGCCACAAAGGAGGAGGCGGGAGCAGATGTTCAGAAAGAGGAAAGTGCTGCTGTCACACATGTCTTTAACACCGCTGACACAGAGATGGAGATAGAATCGAAAGTTGAAGAGGATGATCAGTATGCTAAGGTCAACAGGACTGAGATGCAGAGAGAAGCAGTTGCTAATGGTCACCTTACAGAAAATGGTGTAATTGAGGCCGAGGAGGACGTTGAGTCTCCCTCTCTGCCCATACAGAAGGCAGAGGAACTGGATCAACAGGCAGCTGAGGTGACTCAGACACCAGAGGATCTGGTGGAGGTAAAGCAGGATGTAGAGAACTCTTCTGTTCAAGAGGAGCTTGCACATGGACCCAGTGAGTCCGGCTCAGGTGAGCCAGAGCAGCCTGCAGACCATAGAACTATAATGAATGGCTTTGTGAACAGGTCGCCTGAAAAGCCAGATGTGGATGAGGAGACCTCTCCTGACTCCGAATCTGACCATGGTGTCTCAGAGCCAGTGGAGCAGGTGGATAAGAGGGCCTCCTTGATGGAAAGCTCCACAGAGACTTTAACTGAGGAGGCCTGCAGCAGGTTGGAGCTACCTGCACAGCTGTCTGTTGGTCCGACTCGTCAGCCATGCAGTGATGGCAGAAACCAACCGCCCTGCTCCAGGAAAGAGAAAGGATCAGAGATGGGCGAGCACGGCTTTATCAGAACTTTAAATGGGGGCAGCAAGCGACCCTCTGTCAGTGCCTTTCAGTCTGTGAGTGCTGACCTCAGTAGGGACGGGCTTTGTAACGGCGACAGCTCTGATGCTGAGCCCTGCGGAGGACATCATTGGGCCAAAGGGAATGGGGAGAGGGCTCCTCTGAGTCGGCAGGTGTCCCTGGCAAGCTGCAACTCCCTGATCCTCCATCCACGGGGTAGCTGCTCCCAGCACCGCTGGTGCCATGCCCTGCTGAGCCGGGTCGCCATCAGCCCGGAGCAACCGTCCCGCAGCCATCTGGATGATGACGGGCTGACGCTGCACACGGATGCCATCCAGCAGAGGCTTAGGCAAATTGAGGCAGGTCACCAGATGGAGGTGGAGACTCTTAAGAAGCAGGTGCAGGAGCTGTGGAGCCGCCTGGAGAATCAGCAGCACATCGGCTCCCATCGGATCAATGGAGACATGGGAGACGAAGTGGTAAGACATTGACAGATTGAGCATGAAACTGACAGACCTGCTGATCTGTTTACCTCCTGGATATTACTTTTAAGTTGTAATATCAGCCTGATAAACTCCGTCCTACTCCTTTTTGATTGTCTCTTTCTCCCTGCATGCAGACCTCAATGACGGACTCTGAGTACAACCTGGACCCCAACTGTTTGTCGCGCTGCAGCACAGAACTTTTCTCCGAGGCCAGCTGGGAACAGGTTGACAAACAGGACACTGAGGTGAGCAGCCCGGCCAAGATAACTTTAGGGAGGGAGGGAAGAGAAATTCCAGTTAATGATGGCTGATGGTAGGTGAGCTGCTCTGTAGATGGGAGCTGTGAACTGAGATTAGCGTGTACATTACAGGTGACTCGCTGGTACCCAGACCATTTGGCAGCCCAGTGTTACGGCTGTGAGAGCAGGTTCTGGCTCGCCACCAGGAAGCATCACTGCAGGTGAGTACAGAGGGTTATTGAGCTGCAGAAACCTCAAACCTTCACTCACTATTCCCGCCATTGATCATTCCTGTCTGTCCTGTTGAGGCTCAAAGAGATGTTTCCTCTATTTAAGCTCCCTCCTCTCCTGCTCAGACTGAGTTCCTTGTATCCAAATACATCCAGACTATGTCTAGATTAAGCTGATCCAGCTTTCAGTTTGCACTTGCCATCTTAATGAGCCTCGTTTTCATCTTGAGTGACCTTTTCTGATGAAACTTTATTTCCTCTCCCCATAGAGTATCTCTTCTGCTTCTACAGATGAGAGCTCAAAATCAGACTGTGGGCAAATTTTGGTTTCCACCAGGGAGTTGGTCATTCTTATACATATGCATTTTCTGGTATAAAAGATTTCATTTTATTGTCTAGCCTGCTCTATACTATATGAGAACAGATAAACTATATAAGAACAGATGCATCTCTGACCAGCAGCAAATATGGTTGAGATGAGCTTATCTCAACCTATTTTGCTCATTTTCATGCTCATACTTGTACTGAGAAATCTTTACATGCTTTAATGTTCAAAAACCACAATTTTCTCAGACTGTTACATACTGTGCTGGAACACCTGTATTTACCCTCTGTCTGAGAAGGTTCCGTTAAGCACTTGTCTCTTTAAGCCCCCCTCCCAAAAAAGCCCCTGCCTGCTCTGATTAGGCAGTGTTTCCAGGTCTCCGGCATCTCCACATCTCTGCACCGTCATTTCAACCAAGGAATGACGGTAACAGAATGGGTGAGCATTTTAGCTCTCCAGGTTCCCTGATGGATATATTTTTTTTTTTTAGATGCCTGAAATAAGGTCTGTGGTTAACACAAGCTGAAGAGACTATCATGTTTTGTTATACGACATTGAATTTTTTTTTTTTTTTAACAGGTGGCTAAATGATACTACAGAACGTCATCACACTGGACACTGCTTTACAGCCTTGTTGTGGTGGCGATGTTAAGACATGCGACCATGGTGTAGCTCGTTTATAGCCAAACGTTAGCTTTTTACTTACGGCAAATGCATTTAGGCTTTAAAAATCATAAAAGTGGTGTTCATTCATGAAGATTATCTGGTTGAACAAAACATGCAAGTATCATAAACATTTGTTCACCACAGAGCTTATTTTCTGCAATAATCCAAAATCCAATGGGAAATCCCATTGGCTCTTGGACAAGTGAACCTGGGTGATGCCAACTTTGTTGGCCTCCATAATGACATCATCCCTGCAGCACTCTTTATTGTGAAAAATCACCAAGAAAAGCTTCTTAACACAACCGGACATGTTGCAGCAGGAATCTGATATGAAATCAGGGAGAAAATAACATCAGTTTTAAGTTTACGTGTTTCCCTGGTGTTAGCATGTAAATTCATTTAGCAGTGTAGTGTGAACTCTAGCAGTAGGGTGCCTGAAGCAGTGAACCATATTAAGAAATCTATGGCACTATGACATCATACTGTAGCCAAAGTAGAAAAATAAGTTATAAATAAATGGAGTGTTCGGAGCGGTAGAAAACCTGAGGTTTTTGCTCACAGGGATCACTTCTAGTACATTCGCCTCAATATTGAAAACCTTAGCCATGTTTAATGTGAACATAGGTCATTTTTAATATGTTTTTAATGTCCACTATGTTTAGGTCATACAGTACACATTTTAGTGTTATAGGGCCTTCCTGTTCTCTTGTTAAAGAGTAGAACTGAAATAGATTAGATTTTTTTGGGGGTAGGGCTGCTGTCCTCCACTGATGTACCCAGACATCACTGTTTAGAATAAAGGGACAGATCGAACCACTGCGTCCACTATGAGTCGACTTAGAAGTATCAGGATATCTGGTTATTTGAAGTGTGTTCTGCCTCATCCTGATGTTTCCTCTGGTGTTATCATTTCCTCATATCACTGTTGTCTGCTCTTTACTTCCCCTGTGAGGGACTGGATCAAGTTAACCACTGAGTGGCAGAAATCTGAGTAGGATTCATTTTGGATGTCTAGTTGCTCCTCCAGTGTGGTCTGGACTACAGACAAAGTTGTATACATTGGGATCTAATATAATAATCTGTAAATAATCTTATTTAAAAAAAAACAGTTGTAGCTATCGTAGATTTTTTAGCTTTTAAAAACACTTCAGCAGGAAGTGTTTTAGTGTGTTAACTCAGGCGGTTCTTATCCATTGTCTGCCCCTCTCCTCTACAGTGGCAGGGAGCCTGTCCAGGAGGTCTGGTGAGATCCGGCTCCCCTGTCCCCCCGCCACCCCACCCTCCACCCTCCACCCTCCACCCACCACCCTTATAACCTGGCATCACTGCACCTTCCTCCTCCTAATCCCTCCTCTCCCTCCCTGCTCCTTCCTCTCCTCACCTGTTGCATCTGATTTCCCTTCATTCTGTTCTAGTTGTCAGCAAATTCCCAGGGAAATCTCTGCTCATTTCCAGTATTGACATGAGTGTGCGTCCTGCTGCGCCAACGTGTTTCATTTCAGCGGTATAAATTGGCTGTGACTGTGAGCACGGTGCTGTCAGTGGGAGGGCTGTGATTGGTCGAGGGCTGATTGTTATTTCACCTGAAAAATTCTAATCTGAAACAAAAAAATAACTTGTGGACTTCCTCAACCTCCACACTCCCCCTGCCAGAGCACTACATCAGCACCCTGCCCTCCCACCACCCTCGACACACAACCTGGCAGCATGCTGCCCCAAACCAGCCGTCTGCATCTCACCTCCCAGCAGCACAGCATGGTGCAGGAGACCTCTCAGTCCACCTGGTGGTGTGAAGGGCTGCAGGTTGAGAGTGAATTAGGTGTTTCTTTTTTCCATTTCTGCTCAGGGTGAGTACAGGCAGGTAGAAGGGGCCGCTGTGTGTGTAGTGTGTGAGCATGGCCTTCCATCTTAATCTGAGCATGGGTATCTGAAACCTCCAGTGTGACCTGCCTTCCTGTCTAGTGATGGCACCATGTTTTTTTTTTTTTTTAACGGGCTGAATAATCAAGTTAGCACCACGGAGTGTTAGAGCACCTCTGCTAACCCAGCATGTAGTGCAACATCACAGCAGAGTGGAACTGAGAACAAGATCAATGGGGTTTGCTAAAAACTAAGAGCTCTCTTACCTTCTTTCCACCTGTTTTATCATGCGTCCAAGGTGATCACATTATAATCAGACAACAACAACAACAACAACAAAAAATTAATCAGTTTGTTTTCGGGAGACACATTTTTATATCAGCATCCACAACATTTTTTTAATCCGAGTGTATTCAAACATTTCATCCAACTTTTTGTTAAAATGGCAAATCCCCATCAAAATGTCATAACAGCACTTTTCTGTTTCATTTAAGGAAAGCAGTCATTTGAATCTGAATATAAATTCATCTATCAAAATTATTGAATTGAGCTAGCTCAGTTTTCCATATATGAAGAACACGGCCGGGTTCACATGTAAAGCAGCTGAATTTTATGCAAAGGAGACGCATGGTAACTGTAGGTGTAAAGAGGCTCTGTTTAAGAGTCCAGCAGTGACCTGTCTCTGTCTCCCTGCAGGAACTGCGGTAACGTGTTCTGTGCCAGCTGTTGCGACCAGAAGATCCCAGTGCCAAGCCAGCAGCTGTTCGAGCCCAGCCGCGTCTGTAAGACCTGCTACGGCAGCCTCAAGGTCAGCCCGGCTCCCCTGGACCTGGAGCTGGAGAAACCCATCACGGCCAGCTCCAACTGAGTTTCAGAGGAGCGGGACAGGATGAGCCGCCAGCCGCCAACGCAGGCGCACTGCTGAAGAAGAGCACAGGAGCTACACAGAATGTCCCATGTACTTAAATGTGTGTGTGTGCTGGTATATGGAATTTAATGTGTATATACAGAGGATGACGTGGCAGAGGAGCTGAATGACGTGTTGACAAGATGCCGAGTGTTTTGAACGGTGGGTGTGCACAGGGGTGGGTTGTGTATGTGTGTGTGTGAGCAGAAAAATCACACATTCGCCACACAGGGTTTGTGATGGGACCGCAATCCGACGCCAGAGGAGTGAGAATGGACATCCTGGTGCCATGGACCAGGCAGGCAGAGCAGGTCGTCTCACTGTGTCGCTGAAGTCTCTCGGAGAGCTTTGGTCCATTGAATCATTTCCCCGCTCATCCACGCTTCTCATCAGACTTCTACGTACCATCATCTCCAAGCTCGGACCGCTTCTTTTCTCTGGAAGGTGTACGATCAGGTTCAACGTGGAAATCACGAGACAGTCCCTCAGCTTTAGAAATGTCTGGATAGCTGGTGCTCACAAATGTTGTTCAGGAAAAATCCTAAAGGGTCACTTCACCCAAATTATTATACCATATTTCCTCTCTTACCTCTAGCAGCATTTTACCATACATCTAAATCTCGCTTCAGTTTCCCAGACTTTGAGATCTCATTTCTGAGGTTTCTGCTGCCACACTGATACAGTGGAGGGGAATTGAATTAGGGCTGCAACTATTATTTTCATCATCAGTAAATCTGCAACTCATTGTATCAGTTATTCAGAGCTCAACTTTTTCTGTAAAATGACAGAAAACAGTGAAATGTGGCCCAGAGCCCCAGGTCACATATTCACATGGCTTGTTTTGGCCAAATTATGATCCAAAAGAGAAGATATTTAGCTTAGAAACATAAATAAAAATGCAGCTAGAACTGGAGAGAGTTTTCTGTAATTTGACCGTTTGATAATGAAATAACTAATTGTTGTCTTTGGCCAAAAGCACTGTTAAATGACTTGTAAAGCAGCACTCCATTGATTTATTATTGCACTTCCACACATTTAGATGTTTTACAAAATACTGATTAAAAAAGAATTATATCCAGACTTTAATGTGGTTTAACCTCCAAAATGCTGGATACTGTGTTTCCCATTATGCAACTCAGTAGTGTCTTTCAATTAGATACTTCCTGCCTGGGCACCACCCAGATATTTCAAACTCCATGCAGGCTTTCTGTTAGAAGTATGTGGTCTTTAATCAAAGGAAAGGTGACCCTGATGACATCACTTTGACATCATCAAGACTTGATCAAGCTCCCCTCAGAGCCACAGAGGACATGATACAGCTGTTTGATTGGCTGAGTAGCACTCTGAATGAGTGAACCGATATTTCCTTATAAAACCAGTGGAGTGTCCCTTTACAAACTTAAACAGCCACATCTCTACAGAGACCGTGTCCCCATTAGTCTGGATAATCCACAATTTTGTAATTTGGTGAACTGACCCTTTAACATGATTTGGGCTGAATCTAAACACAACACATTTGCTTGCTTTTTAGGTTTTTCTTTTTCAGCTTTTGACACAGAGTGTGTATATACAGTATATACAGATAATTGACATGTAAATACAAAATAGAGGAGGATCAGTTCTGAGTTAGTGTTGAGATTCAGCCCAGAGTGTCTCAGAGTACCGTACTTCTGAATACTTACCTTGGCCACACTGAGGAGAGTAATTTTTCATTTGTTTTAAAAAAATCATCCATGTGAGTTTTACAACAGGACTAGTTAGTGATCTATTGAAAAGGCTTTTAAACATCCAACCCTTTAACAGCTGATGGCCGCTCAGCTCTTCCACGCTGACAGACTGTTGTTACGTGTCTGCTGGGAGTGTAAGCTGATGTGTTGTGGCGTTGTCAGTTTGTGTCAGACAGCAGACGAACTGCAGGTTGTTTGTGTCCGACATGGACTGACTAACTGTGTAATCTCTCCTGTTAGCCATACCTTCATGCCCTTCACTCACAACCACCCCTTTTTTCTTATTTTTTTACCCAGCAGGCACTGGGAGCTGAAAGTCTCACTCACTTTTCAGTCCTTTAGTGGGAATCACAAGCGAAGTTATACATTTGACACATTTAACTTCCAAGTTCAAATTCTAAAGACAACGTTTTTTATTTCATGGAATTATTATTTTTTATTTTTTTTTGGAGGCAGCTGTCGGACGTGGCCTCACTTGTGATCTCCACTTTGATTGGCTGAAACATGGAGGAGAGCAGCGGCAGCAGAAAGGGCTCATAGCATTTTCAAAGTCTGTAACTCCCATATAAAATATGTCAGAGAAGCTTCACTGAGACGCCCAGTCTGCCTAACACTTATTCAATGACCTCCTTGCACACATACACACATTTTTTTTGTAAAATAAATGAATAAAATAATATATTCAGATACATATATAGCATTTAAGAAAATGTATAGAATCCTTGAATAGTGGCTCACTAAATTAGTCACCAAAAAGTTTTTCCTTTTTTTATTTCTGTTTTTTTTTTGTTATTAATTGCAGAAAGTACCTATATTTTGCGACCTGTTGAAGGTAACAGGTGTGTTTTTTTTAAATAGAGAAGCAGGGTGTCCTGTTTTGATGCTGCAGTGGTTTTCCCTTTTAAATGCGATCATTACTTTGATTTAATTTATTGAGGTTTTGTTGTTGAATTGCTGTTTTAAAATCCAGACAATTCAAATGCCACAGGATAATCAGTGTTTATGAAATGAGAGATGGTTCTGATCTGTGGCTATGACGACACGACGACATTGTCGGATTTGGGGATGTAACAATTTCCCGATTATGAGGGGGAAGTGGGTTAAGTCAGAGGTGTCATCTAGCATCATGTGACCTGTGACCATCACGTCAGAATGAACAAAGGAAAGCGAGTGTGTCTGTAGCCAATGAGACGTCTATGCACTGAGAGAACAGTGGTCCAAAACAAGCAGCCTGAACCCAAAATGAACCCCCCCCCACACACACACACACACAAACATTACTCCATTTAAACCCATTTACAAACACTACCTCTACTTTGTACACACACTTACGCACGCACACACACACAGATTCACACTGAGCTTGAAGTAGCTGAGTGACTCTTGCTTTACATATTTACATCATCGAGAATGGCCTTTGTTGTTGTTTTTGAAAATCTGTTTTTTTTTTTTCCTTTAGCCAGCTGGAGCAGTAAAGGTACAGCACACAACTGCAGATTTTCATTTTAATGATCATATTGTTGAGACTGCCAATCTTTGAATCTTTCTTCATCATCATGCAGCTTGTCAGGTCAGCAGAGGGCCCCACTTGCGCTTCATTTAGCCATAGGCCAGCTAGTCGCTGTGGTTCACCACACAGGATGAAGAAGTTGTGACTATCAGAGGAGGTGATTGACAACATGATACTATTTAATCATACTGCAACTGTATCTCTGATCTTGTGTTCCTGACATCACTGATTGGATTTAAATGTCAGCAGGTGATTGAAGTGTGCAGTGGAGCCGCTGTTTAAGGTGATCTCAGAACAACAGGCTTGAAGTGTGTGTTTTTCTCACTGCCCTCATGTGGAAGTGGTGAAGGTGTTTCATTCAACAGCTCCACCTTCAGTCTTTTAAAGGATAGAAGAATTTGTTTGGCCCTCATAGATGAGACGCTGTCATTTCTGTCAGTGTAATAATTATACACCTGGACAAGTGATGCCACAACAAGAGAAACATGAACTGTCCAAACATTCATGTCTTTGAATTTATTTGAGATGGTACTACTGCATTAGATGTGCAGCACATTCACAGTTTGGTTTGACCCTGACTAGCCCCTCTTTAATCCAGGTCTGCTTTCTGTTATCTGCAGAGATTTAGATAAACTGGAACACTGATCTGCAACCAGAATACTGACTTTACATCTAAGTTTATAATGGTGATGTAAAGCTGGCCTGTAATCCTCAATCAGGATGTACTTCAAGGCTTCACACTCCTCCCAAATCTTTGTGTCTATGTCCTAAGAGTTGAAAGAAAACGTTAGCTGCTTCATCATACGATCTTTTGAATACAGAATGCCAACAAAGGACTTAATTTGAAAAAAGACAGCTAAGTGTCCCTTTTTTTTAGCCTAGTGTGAGGCCAAAGCTCTTTTGCCTCCCCTGCAGAGACAGACAGCTGGCAGCATGAATCCTTACTCTATATTTTCACCACTATCACAGGCATGTGGGGCACCAAGCTCGTCTTGTTCAACAATCCATGAATGTGAATTGACTTTTAAAAAAAAAAAAAAAAAAAAAAAAAAGCTTTTTTGCACATGACATTAAGTAGACACTGCCACAGAGTGCATCAAAAATTAAGCTGAAACTGAAAGTTTGCTGTGCTTTTCAGTATTGTAACGAGCATTATGGTCATGTGGGAGGGTCGGGTAATGTGGTGCACAGGTCATCAGTTAACACATGTTGCCAGTGTGATCCCTTGCTGTGCTTTTTTTTTCCTCTCAAGAAGTTCTCTTGGTCTGCATATGTTGTATTTCTCTTCACTCACGCTGACGTGCTCTATCAGAGGCGTCGCTGCAACGGCCCAGTAATCACTTGACGTGAGTGTGGACGCGTGAATGCATTGAAAGTTAGTGTGGCTGTGTGTGTGTGTGTGTCTCTTTTGGTGGAGACTGGTGCCAAGCAGTTTTATTACGGGTCTCTCACAAAGGGATCACTCGTGCTTTTGTTTGATTTTCCTCCCTTTCTTCCCTTCTGTTTGATAAGCACTTTGAACCTTCTCATGTCTGTCAGAGGAGTGTGTAGCTGTACATAGCAATTTCCTGTAACAACAAGTGCTCCTTGTTCAGTCTGAATATTTTGTTTTGTCGGATTTACTTTAAAGAGCATTACATTGTTGTAGAATTAAAGGAAGAATAAACTAGATAAACCTACTGTGTTGTCTGCTAGCCGCACCTGATATCTGCTCTCACTGATAAAAGCTGATGCCTGATGGAATATCTGCAGCTGAAAACACACACGCACGCACACAAAGAAAACAGTCAAACACTTCAATCATGTTTAATGCATGTACTGGTATACATCTCTAAAAATCAAGAAAATCTTAAGTTACTGTCTTAACATCAACGTCTACTTTTTGAATGCAAAGTCAAGTGAATACGTGACAGAAAAAAACAACCAAGAGAGAATCAAGATCAAAAAGCAACAAGTGCTGCTCTAAGTTAGTCATGCTCACTGATGTGACAAATGGAAGTGGTCTTACTGGCTCTAAAGAAACGATACTAGAAAGTGACGACCCCTGACAATTACTAGACTTCATATCACTGCACAGAAACAGGACATCTGTACCATACTCAGCAGCAGCAGCAGCAGCAGCAGCGGACTAAGAGCAAACTGAGGCAGCATCAGCCGGCCTAACTGCACCACGTCCGGCAGCAGAGGCAGAGCTGCGTGTTTCTTGATCTTAGGTTTGCTAAAAACAACACAAGGAACACTTGGAGCAAAACATTGCTTAATAATCGTTTACAAAGTATGGCTGGACGACTGTCAATAAAGCAATCATATGCAATTATATATCAAAGGCTATTGAGTCAAGAGGACCATACATTTGATCCAAAGAAAGAAGACTGGTCATGTAACAAGAACAAGCTCTTAACTCCTGTTCAAATCCAATCTCGTGTGCAAAGTGTTGCCTCCTCAGATCTCTCTCTCTCATGATTTATGTGAGTAATTAAATGTCGGTTTGATTCTCTGAACGGAGAAAAAACCTAACATGATACTTCAGATTCTAATGAAATGTTGATATTGTATTTCGTAACCAACGACATCATTAATCTCCCTGCAACATCTTTAGAAACTCATTTTTAAAAAAAATAGACATGGCTTTACCAGCCGACTATTCCCTTTATCTATAAAAACTCAGACAGCAATATTTACAACTTTGAGTACATATCATAAAGTAGATTCTCTTGGTTTGTAGATCAGCGGAGGTGCCCTGCCACCTAATCTACTGCGGGATTTCTCCCATGAAAACACGGGTCAGAAAAGACAGGATTGTCGCAGGAGACGTCTCCCAGTGCAGGCTTATGTCTTGTGGAACGAGGAACTGTGACTGCACTATGTACAGGCGATGGGGCTGATGTTCAGCCTGAGCGATGTGTGTTTGTGTGCATGTGTGTGTGCTTGCACTCAGAGTGGATCAAAGGGTGCCCATAGTTTCTCTTCAACCTCCAGTCAGGAGCAGCGTGGAACTGCATTCACACCGATGACTGATCCCACACCTGAAAGACAACAACGGGAAAGAGGTCGCGTTCACTTAATTGAACTGCTGTCGCCATTTAAATTCACCATCTCTGTCAAATTATGACATTAATGTCCTGTGAAAATACCTTAAAACATCTAGTGGGATGAAAAAAGTCAAATACAGTCGCAACACAGTGTGCACATTTATATTACATCCTATATCCTATATTACGTGCTATTAAATTCATAGTAATTCATTCAATGAAAATTCTATATATTTTTTCCACTTCTTCCCTAAATATGAAATTTCCTTCTTTGGGATTAAATATCACAGGTTCAATGATAAGGCTCATGATATTCTATATTTTTGTTATTGGCAACACATCACATGAAAAGATCAAAACTAATAATATGTTAGTTTTGATCTTTCAATACTGTCCTGTCCTGTCTGTGACTCTCAGCCCATCTGTTCCTACTGAAGACCTAAATCTTTAGAAATAAATAACTAAGAAATAGTTTCACTTTGGAAAAAAAAGGCAAAATAATTTCCTGTAACAGGTGGGCTCTGTTGTTTCTACTCAAACAGGTGTAATTAGTGCATCTGTTGGGGACTATTTCCTGAGGTGGATAAATACACATTTGGAACAATGAGTATTTATGGCAGCAGGGTAGTGTGTGTGTGTGTGTGTACAGTATTCTAGTACAGTTAAAGCACAGAGGAATAGGACAGGGCTACAGCGACACAGGTAATACTTAATAGGACACATTTATTGTTGGTTTTGGATTATTGACAGAATGTATTTACAGTAAGAACTACAATTATCACCTTGCAAGTGTATGCCTACACGCACTCGTCAAGTTACACTCGCGGTTGACACCTATGTCTGTTTCCATCTATGAAAACATGGATTTTTAAGGAAAAGGAATTTAAGGAAACTCCCTCAAGGCCCTCTTGAGATATTGCGTGAACGAGAATAAGACGGACGCAAGGTCACAGCGACCTTGCACTTTGACCACAAACTTCTAATGAGTTCATTCTTGAGTCAAAGTGGACATTTGCGCCAAATTATAGGAAACTCCCTCAAGGCCTTCTTGAGATATTGCGTGAACGAGAATAAGACGGACGCAAGGTCACAGTGACGTTGCACTTTGAACACAAAATTCTAATCAGTTCATTCTTAAATCAGAATGAACTGATTAGAATTTGGTGGTGTTTGTGCCAAGTTTGAAAAAAAATCCCTCAAGGCGTTCTTGAGATATCGCGCTCATGGACGGACAACCTGAAAACATAATGCCTTTGGCCACATCTATCGCCGGTGCAGAGGCATAAAAATATAAAATATTGCCAGGCTGATTGGCATATTTTAATCAGCAAGAATTGTTTTACTTTTTATTTAAATATGGCAAATAAATCCTGAAAGTTTACTTGTGAGCTGACAGTACAATGGACAAATGAAATGATGAGCAAGAACAAATGGAGAGGCCAAGGATTAGTTGTAAGAATGATGCATCATCTCGGAGCAGTGCTACAGTGCACAGAACAGGACTGCTTCTAATAGCTTTGTGTTAACGGATGATGCAACATGAAGAATAGGGCCATGGATTATAATCAAATCCAAGATGCAAAGTGCTTATTCAGTATTAGAATACCTTTGCTACCAGAGGTGATGTTTGTTTTGCTTCTTTCAAAGTATTCTCATATTTTCTCATTTGTTCTATACTGCATGTATCTTAATATTTCATGTTGGAATAATGATAACATTGAACTTTATATTATTTCTTCGAGCATGTTTCATTTATATTGTTTTTTTCTATTATGTTTTATTGCGTTTTTCTTCTATTTCCTTTTATCTTGGTTTGCAGTTGTTCCCACTTGGGTCAAAAAATAAATCTAAGGGATCAGAAGTTGATTAACAAGATAGAAAGCAGATGAAAACATTACTACTAGTAATGTTTATTTTTAAAACAGAAAAGGAAGTAAGCTTGAATGGTATGTCGGTATTACGATATACCAGGTTATTTAGAAATCCTGACGCTATGATTTTCAGTACTGTCAAAAATACAGATGCTCACATTTCTATTAAAAGGTCAGTCTGGTGGAACAGGGAGCTGAACTGAGGTAGGGATAATGTCACAGGACTGTAAACAGCCGCCCTGTAACGTAGCAGAGGGAGAGCAGGGAGACAAGAGCATGGTATGAAAGTATGAAAAAACAGACACTGCCTAAAGCTAGTAAGGAGTAGGGAAGGGGAGACTGCCCCCCCTCCCATGTTAGGCCCCTGATCCACATTTGTTTTAATTCGCAGATTGAAGCATCATGGATGAAGTGATCTCAACTCAACATTGTCTCTAGTTTTAGTTGTTTTAAAATACTGTGAAATTTTGGGTATTTTTATCTCTTGAAGACTTGTAAACTCTTTAAATGGAACAATCTGAAACCAGAACATCTCTCTTCATCTCTGGAATTTCTCAATTATGGGATCAATAAAGGTGAATCTTATCTTATCTCTTATCTTCAGCTCCTTAGCTCACAGCTTACAAACATTCGTGTGACGAGGGGTCACAAATAGAGAATGCGAGGCTACTAACTGTCACAAGCCAAAGAAGGTGGAACCAGTGGTCTGAACTACAAAAATTAGTGCATACCAAATGTTTAGTAATGGAACCTTCCTGTGTTGTGTTTATGTGTGAGAGAGGACATTGTTTTTTGATTTTGTTTAATCTTACTGTGCCTAACTGAACACTAAATAGAGACAGACACGGAGAAAGAGGAGAAAGAGGGGCCGCAGGCAGAATCAAAGCAGTGATACCAAGAAGCCACCAGGACGTCCCCATGGTACCTTGTTAACAGGGGCGAGCTGTGTTCGGACAGACCCAGCGTGAAGTCGGCTGCTGTCTCCGAATCTCCCAGGTGACCTCTCTCTACGACTGTCGAGCACCCTGCCGGGAGACTTCTCCCTGTCCAGCGGTCGGGCTGGAGACTTGTCCCGTCTGAACTCGGTGCGGCCCTCCCGGTAACGGTGTGGAGTGCTGGGCTCCCGATGCAGGCCGTCATGGCTGCCAGGGCCCGAGGTCAAACGCTTTGTGATGTGCTCTGTGTAGGTGGGTGGGCCTCGCTTACTGGGACTACTTTAGAAAACAGAGCAGAGAGCAACGTCTCAAAACAGAGTGTTATCAGGAAAACCAACTGTCTGTTAGACACAAGAAGCTTTGATATCTTATCAGCAGATGGCATTGTTGGCCTGTCAAAAATAAATAAATAAAAATAAAGAAAAGCAATGGCATTTTCTATCTGTGAATTTCAATATACAGTTCACAATACATGTGTTTTGAGGTATATGTTTGTGTAAACTATAATTTAAATTCTGTACTATTTCTCTCTTTTGCTGAGTTTTTTTTCCAGCTCAAACCAAGAACAGGAGCTGACCCTCTGCTGGAGCCGGTCCTCTGCAGCTCTCCGGACTCTCGGATCAGACTTCCCTTACAGCAGATGACCCGCAGTTTGTTCTGGTACGAGGAGGCCAGGTAAATGGCCCCGGAGGAGATGGCAGGGCCCAGGTAGCGAGGGTTGGGGATGTCCAGGTGAGCCAGCACTGTGGGCCTGGAAGCACAGGCAGTGATGTGGGAAATGAAGCTAACAACTAAAATGTAAGTTTTACAAATTTGGTCGGAGGTAGCCGGTCTGTCTCACCCCAGAGAAGAATGTCCCTGGACCTCGATGACATCCAGAGAGTTGAAGTAGGTGGCGAACAGGTAGGGCTCTCTGTAGGCTGCACCACAGAGACAGTGTCAACATGCCATACTGTATTGCTGATTGCTGTATTGTTGCATCATAAAGCAGTGGGAGTTACAAAGTGTATTTACCAAAGGACAGAGGCAGACGGCTCCACTTAATGTCCTCAGTGCGGCTTCTTCGTCCGTACGTGTCCACGAACACTCCAAACTCTGCCAGATAAATAAAGCTTACTATACACTGCTCTGTGTGCCTCTAATTGTGTCTAAAGTCAAGACTGGACATGTTGAGTCTTGTGTGCAGGCAGCTGTGTCACTGACAGAGTCAAATAAAAAATTATACAAAATATATGAGTCCCCCACCTTTACAAAGTACAATTTATGACTTGTATTTATAGTATAGTAGTATTAGATAAAAAAACTAATTAGCACTAAAACATTGCTTGTGGTTGTACTGTAGCCCCACTGTGATGCTTTGCACTAGTTATCTTGTTTCTTCTCCATCAGCATACAGCATGTTTCCATCTTGTAATGTAAACAGAAACCATAGCAACAGCATGTGGAGGAGTTGTTAATTCAGACGCACCATGAAAACACAGCAGGTACTCCTCCTTCTGCATACTGCTGGCCACCTGCATGATGGCGATGGGAAAGCTGTGGGACGAAGCTGCAAACACTGCTGAGGCGAGTGACACGTCGTTCTTGTCCAGGAATTCTGCAGCAGATGAATCAGGTCAAACACTGTTTTGAAATTCACTGATCACAGTTATCCAACAAACATTATCCTGCTTCATGAGGCTTGTTGAAATATTATCAGATGAATCTTAATTGTTATCCTGTGATTGTCTGGTACCTGATCTATTGTATAAACCCTAATAACCTGTTTCTTTAAGCAGGTAAATCATAAAGTACAGGAACAGCTTGCAAAAAAGACAGCACGAGGTCTATACACCAGAGTCAGACAGGAAAGAAAATGAAAGATGGCACACCTTCACGGTAAACAATAAAATACTACATTTAACATTTATGTCATGTTTCTGCAAAAAATAACAGAAAATGTTTCTTTGAGCAGATTACAGGTTTTTCTCAAGTTTTAATTTCTTTTAACCCAAAACTGCTATTGCGTTTATGCTGCGTTATGTTTTTTCTAAAACCACAGCAACAGTCTACTTGTGTCCTCACCTTCGAGCACAAACTGCTTCATCTCAATCTCATAGAACTTGTTGGTGCCGATGATGATGCTATAGCTGGTCAGGTGGATGCAGCTGCACGGCTCCAGTGTTTCAATTTCCTGTGAGATGAAGAATGGAAACGGAAGTGACAGACAACACTTTAGCCTGTATAGAAACCTTTATGGTGGCAAAAGCCCCCACTTTTTAGTACAAAAAAAGAAATAAAATGATGTGATCCTGACACACTACGGAACACTTGAACCCTCAAATCAAATACTTACCTTGTGTTACGTTGAATTTGTGAAGAAAATTTTGTTTTTCTGGCACACCTTCACGGTAAACAAAGAATCCAAAAATGGAGAAAATTCTTGATGAATTGAAGTCATGGGGGTCCATGTTTATTAAGAGCACAACATATCTTTACAAACTCTCACACAACTGGTGCAGCACATGAAGCCCTAGCGAAAGTTCAGCCAGGAAGACGTTTTCATGCTTAGGCTGTAACCTTCTCACGCACCCTGCCATTCACTCCCTCTATCTCTTGCTGTCAGTGTTCAGGGCTGTCAATCGAGTCATCAGCTGTTCTACAGCTGATCCACAATCAACCAATAGTACAGCGACACACCCTCTCCTTCAGCCTGTCATCCTCACCCATCATCTACTCTTCATTTTAAATATGGTTTCTATTTCTGCCTTCAGTCCATTGATGCTGCAGCTGTGCGTACCCTCCACCTCCCCATCACCACCTAGTCTTCTCAGATGCAGCCTCTATTTGCCTCATCAGTCATTAACCACAGTCAGCAGCCACCACCACCTCCACCAATGTCTAAACTATATGGGGGGATTTATCTTGCTGCCACTCAGATGTCCCACAATCACAAAAAATTTCCCTCTGGTGTCCAAGCACCAAAGACCTTTGTTAAATCTTATGAGCACAAATCATCTGTTAAACTGTACACTTATATTCTGCTTTACACTTAATCTTCATTTCATTCTTCTGTCTCTCCTTACTGAAATGCATTTTCACTAAAACCTTAGAATTTAAAAATGAACTGAAGGGGAAACTTATCTCTGCTCTTTTCAAAGCCAGGCTCTGATGACACAGTAATTTCAGCTCACTGAACACTGGTGCTGCTTGTCTACCTCTGCCGTGATCGGTTAGTTTGTTTCTGTTATTGTTTTGACAATAGAGCCTGGCTTTGAAGAGTGTAAGTTTTACTTTCAGCTCCACGTCAAAAAGGGCTCTGTTTGGGAAGTACTGAGCATACAACAGGATAAATGAGACTTGGATTATACTGAAGGAGTTGTGTGAGAGTTTGTAAAAGACGTTTTGTTGTAATTTTGCTGTTGTTGAACCCGGATGCCTATGACCTCAATTCATCAAGAATTTTGTCTGTTTTTGGATTCTTCATTCACAGTGCAGGCATGCAAGATAAACAAAGTTTTCTTCATGAATTCACCTTAACACAGGGTGAGTAACGGAAATAAAAAATGTTCATTTGGGGGGATGAGCTATTCCTTCAACAACAAAGGACATAAAAATGATCTGCTGCTCTTCTGTTTTTCAGAATTCAGCTTTCACTGACATAAACTGTGTAAAGGTTAGTTACTTTCTAATTCACATTACTCTGGTACCATGATCTGTGTTTTGACATTATTTTCCACATTTTCTTAACCTGATTACAATCCTCTTTTCATTGTGTTGGTTGCTATTTCATTGTAGAAAACAGGTTATACTAACCTTACGAATGCAGTATTTGTTGAGATTGTCGTTGTAGCGCAGAATGGTTATCTTGTTAGGCATAGCAGCACATATACAAGGTCCGTTGTCTATCTGTAACGAGAGCGTAGATGTTCGTTTCACATTTTCACACGGACAAAAAAGAAAAACCTCTAAAGCCAAGAAGCAGACATGCTGCTTTATCTTAAGTTTCACAGAGCAGAGGAAGACCTACTCTCCCAGCAGCAAACAGATGGCAGCCCTTCACCGTCTCAAAGATGTAGGGAGCCAGTTCAGACTGGCTGGGCAGGTGGGACTGGGCCAGAGACTGCTTCACTCTCTTAATCTCCACCAGACACAACGCCCTCTCGTCCCCTGCAGCGCGCACAGACAGACGTTACACAGTTAGCTGATGTTCCAGGAGGAAGAAGACAATTCACTTCTTAGTCATCATACTGCCCTATGTGACAAGATGAATCATATCTACAAGTTTCAGCAGAATTATTAGAATGGAAGTTTGACCTTTTAAAGTTTTAATGATGAATAATAATTGTAGAGCCTCAATTATGACAGTTACTTCTAACGGCAGGTAGTTATGGCAGAGGATATTGGATTTTGATTTATGAACACTCACTGCCTGAACTGAATGAAAAGCCTAGACTCAAATCCTGCTGCTCAGTCGACAGCCATATCTTTTGAAAATGACAAAGCTGGACATCTCACCAACAATCATCAGCAGTTTCTCCTGCTCTTTGATGATGTGGATCTGAAAGACTGATCCCAGACCAGGGATGTGAGTCAGAGAGTTCTTGATAACGTTCAGAGCGTACAGACCCTCCTCTGAGCCCACCAGAACTATCTGCAGCACAGCAAAAACACATTGTCAGAAACATAACCATAATTATTCGGGTGAATACGGTGAAATTTCAAACAGGAGCAACATGTGGTGAACCTTGGCAGTGAGCCCCGAGCATCTGCTCTGTGCTTCATTTACTTTCATATATTCAAAAATTCTACTTTTGAACATACGTAACTGCTACTTCAGATAGACGTGTTTTCTGTATGATCAACATGAAAAATGTCTAAAATCAGTAGATTAATTATTTAAGAAACAAAGTGTAAGTATTGTATGTGCACAGATGACACTGCCAGTGCTCTCCGCTGAAATGTGATCTACAGAAGTACCTGATCGGTGAGTGGGAGGGTGCAGTTAATATCCAGCCTATCGTCTCCCTCCAGCTTTAGGAGAGAGTTTCCTAGCAGCTTCTGTAAGAGCAGAGAGAGGTCAGGGGTCAACAGGGTCACCACCTCAACATGACCTCAGAGGGAGGCAGCAGAAGAGCAGGACAGAGGGGGCTGGACGGCTGCAGGACTGTGTGAACGTTAACAGGGTCAGAGGTGGGACCAAGTCACAAGTCAGTCTTCAGTTTTAAGTTCATGTTTCAAGCATGGATTCCAGGGGCGGTTTTGATAAGGGAGAGATGGGGAGACAGTGGGAGATTGATAATTTCTCAGTTGTATAGGCTCTTTATTTGTTTGAGTAGCCTACCTGCAGCTACCTTTTGAAAATGCCAGTTCCGTTTCGGCGCCGGAAGTCGTACCCATAATTCATGCGGGGTACCATGGGGCTAGGAATAAGGTGGACAGATTTTCAGTACTCTAACGACAACTGATGGACTCTCAGAAATCCAGTCAGAAGTAGAAAGTGAGTCAAGTCATTGCATTGTTAAAAACTTTAAAAAAAAATCAATTTTATGTTACACCAACAATAACATTTACCTTTTGCTTTAATCAAATAATGCTCAACAAAGAACTGACCTCATCTGTATAAAGTTGTTTTGTTAATATGTATTCCATGACAAGTGAAGGGTAACAGCATGAGGCACCTTAGTCTTAACTGGCTAACCTGAATTTACCTGTGCACGAACAGGCAATAGCAGCATGGGAAGTCATTCAAGTCAGATGTTAAAGGGTAACTTTGGCATTTTTGGTATTTGGTATAGGCTAAGGGTGTTTCACAATGATAATGCTAATTATTTAAATAGAGTCTGGTGGGTTTGGTTATGGGGATTTTGGGACTGCTTTTGGTTAAACAAAAAGGATCTCACTCTGTAACAACATGTCTCTGTAGGGGATCCTGTCCATAGTGTTGCCAGACACTTTGAATAACAATCTGAGTTTGCCAGTGACAAAACCAAGCATCTTTAATGGACATAAATTGATTGTACACAATTGTCTATTAATGTTACATTGCTGTCTACAGGGTCCCACTCAACACTGGACCAATTTGTTGTGTTGTCTGAGTCTCTAGTCGTCACTTTCACAAAAAAACATGGGAAAATGGGGTCCGGGTTGAAAATCACCAAAGTTACCCTTTAAGAGTTGGCAAGAAAGATGAAGAAAATATTATTTCCAAGTCATTCTGATACATGCCACAATCAACTCTAGACTCTCCAAACTGTAAATTCAGTTAAATTTATGTTTCTCAAAGGTGAATTGTGTCTCACAGATGTGTCAGAGTCACGTGACTTGAGTCCCATTCTCTAAAGAGTGTGCAGAGGGGCAGCAGGGTAAAAACACAGACAAGTACACCAGCAGGTAAAAACCCACTGTCTGATCCCTGGTCCTCTGAACAGGACAGCTGGAGAGGATCAACTCAAAGATGATCAAACATCTTGGTGAGAAGATGTGTACTGGTGTTAAAAAAACAGGACACCAAAGACATATTTCAGCAACATCCAAACTATTACATTAACACAGAGATTGCACGGGACATGACAGTGTAGCAGAGGATAGTGAGAGTGAGGAGCGGTCACAGCTGGTGAGGTGGGAGCAGGGGGGAGATGACCAACTAACACAATGACAAACACATGCACTACTGCGTGCCTCGTGTAGGATATGCAGGTGTGTGTGTGTCTGTCAGTAAGTCTTATGTCTATATCTGTGTAACTTTTTACCTGGACCAGAGGAGACAGAACCATTTGTCTTTTGGACACAGCAGCCTATGTGTGCAATGAAACCCAATGGAATGGGCAGAATAGAGCAAATCAACAAAACACGCCCATATACCGGACATACAATGTGGCATGATGAAAAAGCAACAAACAGCAGTGAGAAAGACAAAGAGAGAGGAGGAAGAGAAGAGGAGAGAAGAAGGGGACAATTAACGACACATATAAGTGAACTGGGGGTTATCCATCAAAACTCTAAACCTAAAACCTATGTCTTAAAATGAATTGTTGAAGAATACAATGTCTGCTGCTCATGCGTATCCCCCACACAGTCAAACAGCGAGTTTACAACCACAGCCACAGACAAAACAGTTATCTGTGGGTGTGGTCATAAAGTTTCATGATCTGAGTCAGCAGACATCATGGACACAGCGAGCCAGTTGCCCCAATTTTTCCCCGCCTGCTCCAGAGATACTCACTGCGTCGGCCTCGGCTTTCTCCCGTGAGGCTCGCCCCCCGGCCACCACAGACTCCATGACAGCCACCCAGCGCTGTTTGTCTGGGAAACTGGGAGCCATGAAGTAAAGTGACTGTCCAGGCCAGCAGGGGGCGTGACAACGGGACTCCAGCTTCAGGACGTAGGGAACATCTGGCACACAGGAAACATGAGTAAGGCATGCCTTCAGAATTTAAACTGTTGTACTTTTGTGGTTTCTCATTAATCATAGTAAAATCGAACTCTGCCTTATTTTACTGGGACTCTCTGGAACACTGTGAATGACCCCTTGGGGTCTCCAGTCAAACTTGGAGAACCAAAACTCCTCTAAAAAACATTTCTAAAGAACTATAGAATATAACAGCGAAGTCTTAAACTAGACAAAAACGTTGACTGACACTGGTGAGGAGAATTCTAAAAGGTGAAGAAGAGGAATATGAAAGAAAGATTTTGAAGCATGCAAATCAACAGTGAGAGAACAGCACACTTATTATATTGTACCTGACTTGGCAGTGTTGGGTAGCTCAGATGCCCCCACAGCTCCATGAACAATCACCTCTCCATCTGACAAACACAGGTCAAACTCTTCCAGTGGTTTCACTGAATCTGGATAAAACACAGAAAAAAAGATGTGTGTAACTAGAGGCAGTATTTGTCAGGGAAAAACTGATCTACTCTGGTAGAGCTATGAAATGTTGCTGTATGTTTTTCTGTTACACAAGTAATACAAAGCAACCTTCTCTGGGCTCTATCTCGTAGATTGACACTTTAGTCCCATCCAGCACCATGTATTTTCTCTCCCAGCCCTGGCCTCGCTTCCCGTTCCTGAAAAAACACGAGGCAACCGTATCACTACAAAGCAAAGACGATGAAGTGGATCCACTGTTTTTGCAGGGAACTCTACAAATGCTTCTGTTTAAACTAGTTTAAGTACCAGATGGGTGGACTTTGCCAGACAGAACATAACAGAGAGTGCCTGAGAGGACTTGTGTTGAGTAACATCAGCCTGCCTGATCAGTGGGAGAAAATGACACAGGCCCACAGTGAGGGAGCACTGAAGAGAAACTACGGCATATTACTGGAGACAAATTTACATATAGCTGTGAAGGACATAACACATACACAACATGGCACGTCTATGTAAGGTGCTGGCCATCACAAACCTCCACAATATAGACAATCTACTTTGTGTTGGTAATGTTTGGAAACTGTAAGAACCCCATGTATGATGGCAAAGAACAATGAGAGAATAGCTTTAAGTCCCCCTCTGCTGCTTGCAGTTGGTTTGGCTTTCTGCTGTCTCTAACACTGCTAGCACTATGGTGACCAGAAATAGAGCAGTGCACATCAGGATTGCAGTAGAGAAAACATGAGAGAGATTAAGCCATACATGTTTGAGCCTCAGTCAGACCCAGAATCAGAAGTCCTCTGTGCACAAAAATGTGTGACTGGCAGGCGTATCAGAATGGCAAGTGTAGGGTTTTTGGTAGATAGTGGAATAAAGGTTCAATTTACACCCAAAAACTGCACACTTTGCTTTCAGAACTTGAACTATACTGATGCAAACTCTGCTCTCTGTACTGACAAGTCCGCTCTGCACTGAAGGTTTCAGATTTCTTTGTTTTTGTGTTGTGTCGACTTCTGTCCCCCGTTGAATAGTGTTGCCTTATTTGACAGCGATTGGCTTTTGCCCTAGTGACGTAACTAATCTAGCTTGCCTGGCGTAAGTTTGAATCTCAGACTTTAGGGAAGTGCACAGACATTGAATGTGACATCTAGTGACAAACTTTGCACAGATATAGGTAAGTATAGTCGAGGTCAGACAATTTAGGGGAGATAAACACATTTTTGAATGGAGGGTGACATCACTGTGGCTGTGTGTCCACAGCTAACCTGGGCTGTTTCATCCAACCCTCCAGATGCATGTGTCCGCTGGCCTCTTTGAGCTGTTGGCCTGGGGAGGTGCCTTTGTCCCGCAGCAGGCCCTCAGGCAGATGCAGGGAGCAGTCGCTGGACATACCACATGTCGCTGGAAGGCAGGGGGAGCATTTTGGGTGGCACAAAGCGTGACATTCTGAGGAGAAAAAACATTGTCAAGGAGAGCAATGCCACACAATAAAATGCAATGTTATAAACAAAGAATGAGTGAGAGGCAAGAGCAGCAGCAGCCATCACCATGGTTTCACACATCATAATAACACCCATTTATCATCTGTGTAATAACATTTACACAACAGAAAATAGCTAACAAAAATGAATAATAATAGGAGGGCTACAATTTTAATTTTACATCTATAAACAGGGCAACAAATTCAAATATGAACTACTATGATATGTCAATTTCATTTACATAAAGGTTATATGAATCATTTGGTTCAGGGCTGGCCTTTCAAACACATCTGTAACTTACCAAGACAGGTAGCAGCTTGGCGACCAAAGTGCACAGTATCCAGGCACACAGTACACTTGGCAGCTCTCATGTTGAGTCCCACTGTGAAGCGGTGAGCGGTGTTGTGGTGCACCACCCTCTCTCTCTCCCTCTCTCTGTCTCTCTGACTGTCCTTCAAACGACGGCTAAACTCTGAATACAGCCAGGGAACACAGTGAGGGCAGGTAGGTCCAGTACGTCCTACTGTGTCAGGTACATTCATTGCTTCACAACCTCAGTCACCATGCCATACCCGCTATGAAATCAGTTCAACAAAAGAGGGTTTCCAAAAAAACTGTAAGACGTCGAGCAAAATGCATAAGCAAGTAAACTCTGGAGACAAAGATGCTTGAAAAAGAATATTGATTTGATCAATCCCTTGTGCTTGTGCCCACTCGCTGTTGCATTTGAAAGGCATTATCCAGTCAAGTTTCACACTGTGTGTCAAGTATTGTTTGTTTGCACAACACAATGTTTTCCATAAAACATTTGGTTTTAGAAATATTTACTTGTAGGTAACAACCTAACCGGTTTTGGATTGAAAATGATAATGATAATATATAGATTTTCTATAGTTTTTCTTTCCCATACAGTAATATATCCTTACTTGTTCACTAGTGTGTCGATGTTAGCAACATATTTTATTGTTTCCTTTTTCTTTCAGGTGATGTTACAATCGCCAAATGTTCTCACAAGGATTTATATCAGTCTACAATGACATAAAATGAAGACTAACATGGGGTTTGTCCAGGATTAAAAGAACAGTTGCTCCCAAAATAAGATATGTTTTCCTCTTACCTGTAGTGCCATTTATTAATCTAGATTGTTCTGATGTGAGTTGCACAGTGTTGGAGACATTGGCTGTAGAGATGTCTGCATTCTCTCCAGTATAATGGAACTAGATGGCACTCAGCTTGTGGCGCTCAAAGTGCCAAGAAAATACATTTGAAAAACTCAACAGCAATGTGTCTTTCCAGGAACCATGACCTGGTTACTCATGATAATCAATAGATCTTGCTGTGAGTAGTTTCATGTAGGAACTATTTTCTTTCTACCAAACTACATCCGCCAACCGAATCACTACCCAGAAGGAAGTGGCATCTACTGCTAGCTCACCTAGCACCACTGAGCTAGCTAATGTTACAGCTCAGCCAAGGAGAACAGAACACAATTACTGTCACGAGCATGAGCCTCTCATCCATGAGTAGATGTACACTTCCTTCTATGTGGTGATATGACTGGTAGGTGTAGTTTGGTAGAAAAAACATGAAACTACTCACAACAAGATCTATGGATTATTGTGAATAACCAGGTCATGATTTCTCTAAAGAGACACTGCTGTTGAATTTTTCAAATGTATTTTTTACTGCCATCTAGTTACATTATATTATCTCCAACACTCAGCAACTCACACCAAAACAATCTAAATTGATAATTAGCATTACAGGGGGTGAACTGTCCTTTTAACTTTGTCGTCGTAGGTTAGGTTAGGTTTATTTTATTTGATATGGACATCACAAATACATTGAGACTGTCCCAGTGGACAGACCAGATGCCTTTGCTTAGGTGTATGTAGCACACGTGCTAATTTTCAACACCAGTCCATAGGCGGCATTCTAAAAACACAAAGCATATAATTAACAAATGGGATAAAACAAACAACCTTTGCTGTTTTGTAAGAAGAAATGAGATGACTGAATAATGCCTTAAGTTATTTTCACAGTGTGGGTTCAAACAGCGTCTTGTGCATTGCAGAGTTTATCACACGGTTCATCTCTGTTAGTGTATGATGTGGAGTTTGGTGGGATTGTTGTGAGTCAAAGAGCAGAGCGGAGTTCTGCAAATCAGATTGGTTAAGCTTCAGCAACTGATATAAATGCTTCAGATTTCTAAAGCTGTGCACCGAGAAGGTGAAAATTTACCCGAAGATTTCTCAGCTTCAACCCAGCCAGCCTGGTGGGATCTCATATTTTATAAAAGTGCAGAGCTTTTAAAATCTGGCCTTTCAACAATGTGGATGAGGCAAAAAGAGAAGAGATAAGAGACCAAACTGCAGAAACCATGAGTTTGGACAACTTACTTTCAAAAGTGACCCTCCTTCTTTCTGAAAGGTGTGTGAAAGAAAAAGGATAGTAAGAGTTTCACAAATGATCCTTCGCGAGCGATATTACATGTATGTATCTACAGTATGTGTGTGCAGGTGAGGGCCAGTATGTGTCAAGTATGAAGATATAAACCTGCATGTCTGTGTCTGCAAAGGCTGCACTTCAGTAAACATCATCTCTTTACTTACCCTCAGGTGTTGCAGTCACTTTCCTGCGTTCTGAGTTGGACGGTGCTAGGTTGGTCGGGCCCTGTTGGTGCTCAGGAGACTTCACCATGGCAGACATAATCATCTGCTGCCGTGCTGTTGCTGGGTTTGCAGAGCTACCGTGATCCTTATACTGGAGTGCTGGTGTTGGAATAATTAAACTTACATTAATCTTTTACTCACGTGTATGCAAATTGTAAACTGTTCAGAGGAGGTAATGTTAGTAGCATACTATCTCTCACCTTCCTCTCTCAGAGATCGTAGCTCCGCTCTCATTTTCTGCAGGGCTTCCTCTAGCTCAGAGCAGCGAGTGCGCTCTTTGTCCAGAGCAACCTTCATGTCACTGTACTGCAGAGGCACCGGTTGGATTGGGGGCACAGGGGAAACCTGGCCTTGAGTCTGACCCTGAGCCTGGGCCTGAGCAGCCATGGCAGCCAACAGGTCCTCTCGACGACGCCCAAACAGACCCTGAGTCACAGGAACCCAAACTTTGTTCACTGCTTTGTTCACTGGCTTGGACTCAGTTTCTATGTGGTGGTGATCTACAATTTTTTCTGAAATTTGCAAAGAGGCTGGTAGAAGTTGTAATGATGGTTTGAATAAAGTGACCCACTTGTGGGTGTCCTGAATTTAAAGGGGACCTATTATGCTCATTTTAAGGTTCATACTCATATTTTAGGTTTCTACTAGAGTCAGCACTTCCAAATATGAGGCCACGGTTCTTTGACTGAAAATGGTGGATTGCCAGCTCTGGATTGGGAGAGAGTTACTGCCCCAAATGAAGGAGTTCAAGTATCGCAGGGTCTTGTTCACGAGTGAGGGTAGAATGGAGTGTGAGATGGATCGGCGGTTTGGTGCAGCATCTGTAGTGATACGGGCACTGCGCCAGACTGTCGTGGTGAAGAGGGAGCTGAGCTGACCGTAAGAATGAGACTATGGATACAAGTGGCCAAAATGAATTTCCTCTGAAGGGTGGCTGGGCTCAGCCTTAGATGTAGGGTGAGGAGTTTAGACATCCCGAAGGAGTTTAGAGTAGAGCTGCTGCTCCTTCATGTCGAGGGGCCAGTTGAAGTGGTTTGGGCATCTGATCAAGATGCCTGCCGAACACCTCCCATTAGAGGTATTTCGAGCACGTTCAACTGGTAGGAGGCCCCAGGGTAGACCTAAAACACAGTGGAGGGATTATATATCTCATCGGGCCTGGGAATGCCTCGGGAGCAGCCAGGTGGTTGTGGAAAGCATTGCTGGGGAGAGGGACGTCTGGAGTACTTTGCTCAGCCTGCCACCCCGTGACCCAGCCCATGTTTACATGCTCTAATGGTCAAAAAACACTTAATCTTCCTTAAATTGTCTGTGCTAGAACACCAATATTCACCCTCTGTCTGAAATACTCAATTTTAGTACCTGTTTCTTGAAGAGACAGAGACTATCTGCTCTGATTGGCCAGCGCTTCTGGGATCTTCCGTATTTCTGTGTCTCTGCACTCATTGCAGCTGGCCAGTGAATGTCACGGGGAATAGTAGCACTTTCCACCATTTAAAAAAATCACCAAAAAGAGCTTCTAAACACAACTGGACATGTTCCAGCAGGAATATAATCCGAAATCAGGGAGAAATTTACAACATCAGCGACCATGATTACATGTTTCCCTGATGCTAGCAAATGGCGTCATGTAGCAATGTAGGCTTAGTAATGTAAACACTAGCGTGCCTGGAGGAGCAGATAACCACATAGACAGATCCGTTACAAGCTGACGTCATCTTGTAGCCAAAGTAGAAAAATGTTGGAAACAGAGTACTGATAGCAGTCTGCAGATTGAGGTTTTCACCCACAGCAATTACTATATGTATATATATATATATATATATATATATGTATATATATATATACACATTTACCTATAATTATTTGAAACTTTGGCCACGCTTATATTCGACACTGTAACACTACATGACAGAAAATATGGAAAAGCATAGTAGGTCCCCTTTAACCTTCTAAATGATTTTTTTTAAATTATTAAACTTGTCATATTAATTCAAAAGCCCTCCCTAAATATATATTACTTAGTGACATTCTAAAAATATCTAATACATTACATAAGCGTCACATTGTCCCTTTGCTATCTGAGCTATCGAGACGTGCAATCAGTCTTCTTAACTGTCTGTTTTACCTGCATGTAAATATGGTGTAAGTTTTAGTATCATGCAAACCATCACAAGTTTGTTGTCTAATCCTTGTCTAAGAACTTTTAAAGACTTATAATTGGTCCCATACATGTTTCCACTGTTTTTACTCACATGCTGCGTAGCAAGACAAACAAATTATTCTCAATCCAATTAAATACATAATCCCATCTGACCTTTTTCTTCTTGGAGCCACCATGGGCCTGGGACTGGAGGAAGTCGATGAGCTTGGTCTGCTGAGTGATGGTCCCCTCCATTTTCACCTTCTCATGGGAGTACACAGCCTGCAGGTGGAGCTAAGTGAACATCACTACTGCCATGAATTTCTCCTCAAGTACTTTACTTCACACAGAGAGGGTGACAGAGGGACAGAGAGAAGGGGAGTATATGCTAGGGGAGAAAACAGAGTGCGGGGGGCGTGTTTCTGTTTATGTGTCTTTCACTATTAAAACAAAGTGACAGAACAGTGAGGGAGAAACAAGATGACAAATGACAGAAAATCCAGCAGGTCTACATGTGCGTGCCCGATAATGTTTAAGTTGTTTTTTTTCTGTGGCTATGTGTATGTGTGTGTATGTGTGTGTAGCAGCACCTGGATGTTCTCCAGCTGGTATTCCAGGTCAGTCCTTTCAGTCTTCAGCAAGTCAGTCTGGTCCAGAGCGTCCTGCAGCCCCTGGGTCAGACGGAAGATGTGCGTCTTCTGGGCATCCATCTGCTGCTGCAGTTTCTCTTGCTGTGGATGTAAAACAGCTGTTACATCATCATCTAGATACTGTGACTTTGCGACTTGTGCTTCTTACAAATGATTGCTTCTGGTGATGGCACCAGTTAAACTTTTCAGCTTGGATTGACCTTTGTTACGGCTATGACTTCACAAACTGAAAATCATGTTCATTTTTCTATTCTGGTAATTCATTTGGAGCAGACATGCACCAAGAAAACTTTTAAACATCAAGAAAACAATGGAAATCAATGGGATGATACAGAATACCTCCTCCAGCAGCCTCTGCTTCAGATCCCTCTCACTCTCCAGCTTTTGCTGCAAACTGCGGGCGTTCATCTCCAGCATGGCATGCTTCTTCTCCAGATCATTCAACTGAGAAGAGAAAGCAGGATGAGTTTGTTGTAACATCTGTTAACCAGACAAAATACTGTACAGTAAAATACTTATTCACCAGTGTGGAAATGCTTACAGTGTCGGCAAGGCTCTCAGCTTTGAGTTTCTGGTCTTTAAGGGCCTGCTGCAGGGCCAGGATTTCAGCTTTGTGCTCCTTAACTGCCTGCTCCACAGCCTGGCGAGACTCTGAGCTGCGCTGCTCTGAACGAAGCCTAGAACATACAGCAAACTATTGTTTACACTATTTATTTTGAAGTGCATGCTTTTGTAGTTCAGCTATCTTTTTTGTAACTGATGTACAGTTGTTATTTGAACCAAATACAGTAAAATAAACCCATTTTCATGTGCCAGTGTGTGTGTGTGTGTGTTTGTGTGGGTACACACATAACAACAATAACATGAAACAGATGTTTTGCATTTTGATTTCCAGCAAAGGCTATCTTGTGATTCTTGTCCCTCACTAGGCATTTCATCATGTCAACATTACCACAAGTACATTAGTTAAATTGAGTACATAATAAATAGTGACATTCTCACACATGTGACATGATAACATCATCATTTATAAAAAAAAAATCAACACTGATATCACATTACAATCATTTTAAGTGTTGCAAATGTATGCATGTGTGTATGTGGCCTAATTCATGGCAATATATGGATGTGTATGTCCATAATTTTGTGAGTACGTGTGTCTGTGTGAATGCACATGCATGTAGCCTTTATGAGTATGCGTGTATACTTATCTATGTGTGTCCTCTATCCACATGTACGTGTTCGTGTGTGTGCACAAGTGCATTATCAGACATCAGGAATCATTTCAGCTGGTGTTTGACCTTTTCATTAATGTTTTCAGATCAGTTTGCGTTTTAATTTCACTGCTCCACCCTGCAGTTGCCACTTCCTGATCCCCTGGTGACTCTTCTATTGGTATTGTTTTCTTAACACATGGACTAAGTCCAGCATGGGTAAGATTGTTTACACACTTAAAAAGAAAACTTGATAAAGCTTTCATAACCGAGCTACTTGTACTCTCTCAGAATCATATATACTGTATACACACACATATGTATAAGCATGTACAGTTCTCTGTGTTTCAAATTTGCTTGCTGGGTACCCAGTTCTCATCACACGCCCTGCCTACACCAGCTCAGAAAATAATTTCATATATTTCCCAGAATACCTTTTGACAAACCCTAGAGAATATTCCTAAACCTGTTGCATTCAGCGTGTGTAGGCGGAGGGAGCTGATCCAATACTGATAGCAACAGCAATATTCAGAGCAAAAAAAGAAAAAGTTATGTAGAAAAAGAAACTTATAACCCTTTCTCAAAGTGTTAATGTCTTGCGGTTAAATTATATTGTGGACCACTGAAACCATTATGAGTGGAAAAAGTCTTTCACCTCTGACGTCTATTGAGTTTCAGTGGCATGACAAAAAAAAACAAAAAATATGTGCTGTTAACATGTCTGTTTGTCCAGTAATCTTCAGTAACAAAAATGCACAACCCTAGATGGATGTAGAATTGCAAGGCAAACTTTACACAAATTTCAATGTGGTAAATACATGTCCACACTCTTGTAATGATACAGTGTAGGTATGATTGTAACCTGTTCTGTTTCTCTGTGTCCAGCAGTCTCTGGATGTCCCTGGTCCTCCTCTCAGCCTGGTTCTTTTCCTCCTCCAGTGTTGCCCTCCAGGCTTCCCACTGTCTCTCCTTCTCCAGCAGCTCATCGTTCAGGGTCTCCAGCTCCAGAACCTGCTCCTCCAGCATGGTGCACGTGGTCTTCAGTGTCTCCAGGTTCTAGTACAAAACAGGATTTAGATGAGAAATACCTTTGATACCAAGGGCACAACTCAATAGCTCAAGTTGTCATTCATACTCAGTAATAAGGCAATTGTATTAAGGAGAGATAAAGGGAGAAATGCAGTTCAACAGCTTTGAAAGTCCTGACATTGAGGATGTCTGTTGTCAAAAGATTATCACATGGCCTAAAAAGCTACTACAGCTCATTCACTGCTTTAAGAAATGAACATTTCTCTCCACATTGGCCTTATTATATAATAGGGAGAGTTAACCGGTGTAAGAATTTTTGCTGATTATGAACAATGATCTTGTGGTAGAGATTTATATTCTCTCTGATGGGTTTGGGAAATCCCTTCATGGACTGCCTCTTCCCCTTAGGACAGTTGGAAGTTCTTTGGGTGGCAGTGACAAAATGCTATTTGCCACCCAGCTTGGGATTTTGTCACCTGGCCATGGCACAATAGTAGAAGTTTTCAGATCCTTTGTAAGGATACTAAGTAAAAAAAGCAATATTGCTACTAAGATAAAGATGCAGTATAACAATTTAAAAATACATTTACTACAGGGAGTACTTTCATCAAAATGTACTTGTAGTGTTTTAAAAGAGAAGTACTTATTGCAGGGAAATGGACATGTCAGTACATTGTTATATTTTATACCAATCAGCCAAAACATTAAAACCACTGACAGGTGAAGTAAACAACATTTATCATCTTGTTACAATGCAGTGTTCTGCTGGGAGGACAATGCGTCATGCTACACTGCAAAAACTGCTCAGGAATGGCCCAAGGAATGTGACAAAGAGCTCAAGGCCTTTACCTGGCCTCCAAATTCCCCAGATCCAAATCCAATCGAGCATCCTTGGGACAGACACCACAGGGCTTCCCTGACTTCCTGTGTCCATACCTTAACATGTCAGAGCTATGTCCAATCCGTAGAGGCCCCACCATGGATGGGCAGTATGTCTGGGGTACTGGCATGTCTCACCGATGCTCAGTCAAATGGGAACTGTGGAATTTGGAGGCCAGGTCAATGCCTTGAGATCTTTGTCACGTTCCTCGAGTCGTTCCTGAGCAGTTTTTGCAGTGCGGCATGGCACATTGTCCTGCTATGGAGGCCACTGCCATCTGGAAGTGTTGTTGTTGTTGCCATAATGGGGGGTTTGCTTGGTCTGCAATGGTGTTTGGTTGGATGGAGCATGTCAAGTAGGATCCACATATATGCCAGGACCCAAAGTTTCCCAGCAGAACATTGCATTGTATGTAAGATGATCAATGTTGTTCATGTTACTTATCAGTGGTTTTAATGTTTTGGCTGATCGGTGTATATTATAGTGTCTAATTATTATCAGTGTGGCATTGCCATGTAGGCAGAATTTTAGTGTTGTAGCTAGTTGTCAATGAGCTAATTTTGGCTATGTTATTTTCTGTTGAGTAGTTAAACTTCACCTTGAAACTGATCATATGTTTTGCATGTAATATCTATTTGTCAAACTTGCCTGTTAACTTCTTACCATAGCTGTGAAAAAATGTAGTGGAATAAAAAGTGTAGTACTGAGTGTAATGGAGTAAAGGAAGCACTCATGTAAACTTCAAGTACCTTAAAATTGTACTAATGTTACATTCTACCTTTGTCACCTTATGGCTTTCAGCTCTTTAATGCTGCCTACTAAGAGGCTGTGATGAAGGGATCACTATTAGCAGTAACAATGCAAGTAAGACCCTGGATAGCTAGGAGAGTTTTCACATGAGTAATCAGCATCAAATGACATCACACAAACACATAACATCTTTCTACCACCAGAACCTGTTGGTCACAGGCCATCGGGAGAAAGGAGAGTGTGTTTAAAAGTTATCTTAACAGTAACTTCTTTGCTGCATGTCAGGCATAAAATTCATGTCAACCATAGCACCATGAAAGAGCCTCATAACTAAAATAAATCCCAGTCCCAGGCACAGGGGCTTTTGAAGAGCATTTGATGGTAGCACAAGAGCACCAGCATTTCACACCAAAACAAATGGGCGCGTCGGCCACAGCTCTGTGGCTGCACTTCCTGATTACTACTGCACAGACTCTGACTTCAAACGATGTCACCAGTGTAAGATGGTAGCACCTGTATCCATGATATTTTGGCTTCATTTTTGTACAGTGTGAATGGAGACGCAGCGTCCATCTTTATTTATAGTCATTAGTTGTGAAAAACAGAAACAGCCCCTGAGCATACAATGGGACAAACAACGGAATAAAATAACCCTTTTGGCAAATAATGAGGTAGGAACACCAGGCAAGGAAGAGGATTTACATCTTGTCTATTATTTTGTTGGGTGTTTTTTATAGGACAGAGTGATCTTGGGTACATTAGTAACATATTCAGGTCGGTAAAGAGCTATTTCTTTGATTTGCTGATTGACCTAAATCCATGTATTTTTAGCTTGTTAGTTATCCTGCTAATGCTAGCTACCTAAAACACAAAATAAAATATGCTTTGGGAAGCCAAAGTGTAAGGAAGGTCACCCACAGCTGAACGCTTCAAACTTCACTCTGCCATCTAGCTTTGACTATGCTGTGTGGGAGGTCATTCTCTTTATAAACACAAGGATGGCCAACAGTTTCAAAGGGAAGAGCTCACATGCACATGTGGCCAGCCCAGCTACAAAAACAAAGAGCAGAGAGGCTCAAATTATAACACAAATACAAGGAGCATTACGTCATTCTCTGCTCAGGATGCCATTACTCCACTATATCTTTAAATAGCAAATACTTTGCTGCTATATTAATGTTCAGAATATCATATATAGAACCTTGAAATAATAACTCACAAACTGTAATTACAACATCATCAGTACTCATGCGGAGTTATTTACATGACAGGTTTGGACACAAAACGTTTTGTTATTCACAGGCCTACACAAAGTGCTGTGTTTTATGTCTTACAACGCACTCCTTTAGACAAAGCATTGGGAGACAAATATAGCCTGTGCTGGTGCTGCAGCAACATCACGGCCCTCTGAAGTCCAACGCTTCCACAGCTGACACGACCTGGGAGTGATGGGGATGACACATCCCTCCCACACACCACCCCATCCCTCGTCTATGACTTCCATCGCTGGTTACACAACCAGCAGGACCGAGAGCGCTACTGGACACCCACACACATATCCTCCCACAGGGGCAGCACACATCACACAGCCTCCTCGCTCGCGCGCTCTCTCGCTGCATCCAGAATACAGCATATAACAATACTAAAATATTCCCTGGGTTTCTGCTGCCTGATTTACACTTAACACTGTCAGAGCTTGGAAAGATGTCTAGGTCACCTGTCAAAGGTACTGTGGAGATATCACATAATGTGGGTAAGTGGAAACCTGGTGTCTGACTGACTGGCTGTGAGTTGGAAGTGGGCAGGGGGAAGGGACCTGAACTACAGGAAGCAGTACAACTGTCTGAGACGACAGAAAACTGTGGGTTTCCTTTTCTTTTTCTGAAAAATGCCCAACTAATGAGAGCTGATATTTTGTGACAATTTCATGCAGATATTTGAAGCTTACTAGACCACAGTGGTTAGCTCAATGGAAAGCAGTGTGACTAAAAAACTGGGTTCAAATGTCAGGTGTTTGATTGTTTGTGTCATTACTTCTTGACAGACTGGAGGCCATCTGAGGTGTTATAGCTAATGAATAGTTGGAAGACTACAGTGTTTCCATGTTTAATTTTGAGCCATGTTAGGGTGTAAACCCCTCTGAAACAGCTCTCAAATCTATATAAATCTGATGGGTAAAAATATAAATTAAAATAATAGCAGTACTGGTAGGAGCAATGCGTGAAAACCCAATTTTATATTTTGAAATTTACATCCATGTACTTGATAGCAGCCTTCTTCACGGCATTTGTTGGCACATTTCTGTGTTTCTTGGTGCATTTCCGCCACCTGTAGTGACACCTGAGTGGCATCAAAAGGTGCCAAAAGGTCCATCCATCTCTAGGCATTTTCAATTTGGGGAAAAAAAAAAAAAAAAAAAAACTGAAAATTTATTAACGCCCAAAATAAGAAAAATCTTAAAAATATCGCAAAAAAGTTTTCATGCCTCACTGAGGTGGAAAATCTGGTGTATCGATAAACAGTGAATGCAACAAGGTGCAACTAAAATAGATTCATTGAATAAATGATGATGTACCATTATTGCATAGGTCACTGCTGGCTCTCATCACCTCTGGATGGCTTTTAACATGCTTATGTATTCACAGGGCTGTTACCAGAACTCTTAATATTAGATTTTCAATTATTCACATGACATTAGTGGATGGAAAGCACATTAATTCACATTTTCTTTTGCAAAATTTCTGAAAATCTAGTTAAAATTTGCAATACATTTGGATGGAAACCCAACTATTGGCAGGAATGTGTACCACGTCACCTGCATACTTGTGCATGAGAACTAACAAAATAGGGATCCACATGTAAAAACACTGTCATCATATCATATTGCCAACCATATCGCTACAGGTGGTTAAAAACTCAACAAGAGAACTTTAACTACAGTACAGGGATGAAGAACAATTAAACAAACTACATTTTGTTCACTATTAATGGAGTCTGACAAGATGACTGGCTTATGACTGACCAAGAGAGAGAAAAGTATCAGCTGAAATAATCAATACAACACACCAATTTTGGGTAAGGGAGCATTTCCTGCCCACCTGACATGCCTTTCTTCGGACTATTGAAGGAAACCCACATGAGCAGGGAAAGAACATACAAACACAAACATGCACGCGTGCACACACAGCAGCCCGGTACCTGTTTCTGGTTGTTAAGGTGCATTTCGCGGTCGGCCACCTCTCGACGCAGCCTGTCCACATCCTGGCTGAGGTGCAGCCGGTCCTCTCTCTCATCAGAAGCCTCATCCAGCTGCTTGGACAGGTAGAAGTTCTGGCGGTTCAGCTCGGCATTCTCCTGAGTCAGTGTGGTCAGCTGTTCCTCCAAATCTGTGATCACCTGCAGGAAGTTAGCAGGATACTCAGGCCGCCAGCTTAAAGAGAGGAAAATATACAGAGCACCCACTCTGCACCCAAAATAAATCAACCAAGTAAAAAGGTTTATTTAAAGAATTAAAACAGATATTATTAATTTGACATCAGTGAAACATTGGTTTTAATGAAGTGTATGTATACTATGTATTCAAGTTACAACATACAGCATTCAGGTTTCTAAGCCTTAACACAGTTGACATATAGACTGCGTAAAGGGGTCTGGGAAAGGCACCCTTACTGTATTGTGATGTACACTCAGTGTATGCAGTAAATGTACATTAATTTTGCAATTTATACATATAAAAGTATCTTGCTTACATTGTGCATATACATAACATTGTGCATATTATTACTCATCCACACAAAAACTTGACCAAACACCCCACACAGTCTAAACTCTACTGCTGCATTATTACATGATGCAGATATCTAGGTTAGTGATATAATGCAGTAATCATTTTAGCATGATTTCTAGGCTGCTTGTTTAACCCAGGCAGCAAATCAGAGCAAGGAGCAGGCTAATCATTTCATCAGCACCAGTCTGTTCCCTTAATCAGCCATGACTACAGTGCAAGCTGTAGGGGAATGAGGGTTAAAGGCTGGTGAGGCTGCCTGTAAGAGCGCCTTATTCTCAGCTCTCATGGGAACACGTGTACCACGCAGAACTTCCAGGTGGCGGGGGGAAAAGAGGCAAAGCTTTTAAGTCCATAAATTAGCTGTCTGTTCTGCACTGACTCAGTGTTTCTGCTCCCCCGAGGCAGGGGACTGACAGCAGCAACTAAATACTTGAGGCGGGGCGAAGAAGTCAACACTGAAATGGATACGACTTGCAGACCTGACGTAAATCACATCCGGAACTGTGCATCCTCAACACTGCTGAATACAAACTGCTCAATACTAATTTGTGAAGGCTGTGAGTGTTCAGCAAATGAAAGGCCCAGTTAAAAAGGCAGTAAATCAGTCCCACAATTTCCTTGACAATATGAACGTAACATTTACTGTGCGCTGGTGGTACAAAATACAGAGGAACATCCGCTTTTTCTATGAAACAGACTGAGCAGCAGAGATGCTGTGGAGCGTGAATCCACCTGAAGTTGGTTTACTCACAGTTTTTATATGTAATTACTTTTTAGTGAAATCACATATGGGTGACTGATATAGATAAAACTGCAATATATACAGATTTATACAACAGTTAGTTCCAACAAAGCAATTGGACCAGATGAATTCCACGAGTGCTGATGTCGAGTACAACCTCACTAAGACTTTTAACTGTGCATGTACCACTCAGTTTTACAGGTGTTTTAAAACCATTACTTAGCCTTCTTAATGGTTGTTGAAAGAAACCTTGCACCACAAAAATGAGCATGTTCCCACAAATAACATTTCAACTTAATTACAAATGGTCATCAGAAGAGGACGAGGAGAAGTATAGAAGCGTGGATACTTCACTGCAAACCCCTAGGTGTGTTCCAACATGCTGTCTGATTAAGCTGTTCACTCATATGAATCACACATGCCAGCACGGCAACTGTCAACAGACATTTCACTGGTTGCACAAAGTAGCAGCAACTATACAAAGTAGCTGGCTTGAGGTAACATGTGGACCTACGCAAAGTAGCAAGCTAGTGTGTAGGAATGTTTGTGGCAACAGTCTCGTCCAAGTCCAGTTGCAGAACTATTTATGCTGATGACACCAAATAAATTATCAAATAAACAAACAATTTATAACTTGTTGTCACTCATTACTATTAACTAATAAATGGTGTTTGTAGAATTGATGTATAAAAGCAATATCACACTCAAGGCCATGCTGAAGTACTGAGTGATTTGGTTGTAGAAGATACTCGAAGATACACCGAAGATAATCACAGCAGCACTCCCTTGAGTGTGATATTGCAGGTAATTCGATTGACAAAATATTTATAAATTAAATAACCGGGTGAAAATGTCTTTTGGCAGTCTGAAAGGAATATCCACTGATTTAAAACATGTCCACAATGGTCTAATACAACCAATAATATTGAAAGGTTAGGTATTTCAGTAGAAACAGTATAATAAAATCTATTACAACTGACAAATGTCCATAGTCCCACAATATACGTTGTCATATTGCTAAACTAAATGTTATCTATGTGAAGATATTATCTTAGCAAGAAAAATGGGTGCTTATAAAAAAGAGCATCACTTTCAAATGCCACCATTATTACACTGTCAAAAATAACCTTTGATCCATTTTTTCCCAGTCTGAAGAGAGTATATAATGCCACCTAATATTCACTATGTATATTTATAGTTAACATAGATACAAAAAGAGACATTCACAACTGAACGAGGCTAACAATCTGAGGCTACAGTGCTCCTATATGATATACAAAATAAAAAATAATACAAAATAATTGACACAACAAACAACATACTGAAAGTGTAAGTATTCTTACAGTCTTACCAGTAGTGTGGCTAAAAATAAAACATATGCTGTCAGCAAGTCTTATTGCAGTCTGCAGCTGATTATGGGATGTCTCATGTGCAAAGTTGACATTTTGGCTTGAAGATAGCACAAGAGGAAAGCTCATGGTATGTCCAAAATGGAAAGATTTCAACCTTCAAGGGGCAGGAATGTGCTCAGTATATTTCAGGAAATTGGCACTTCCATGTTCTTGATTTTCTGTCTGTACAAATTGAAAAAAACTTGACTAATGAATGAATAACTAAAACTGAAACTGTTAAGGGGTGGCAAAATTAATTAAAGACAATTTTACCTGTACTACAGTGGTAAAGATATTTTGCTCCGATCTAAAGTGTTCAACAGACAGACTAACGAATAGAACAACATCACAATGCTCAGCAGGACAAAAAATAGAGTGGCATTTCAAGCTCTGCTTGTTGCAGAATTTGGCTGTGTTTGCCTGAACATTGGCCAGCTGAATCTATGGACAGTGCTTTCTGAACAGTTTGCGAGTGGGAGGATCTCAGAAGTAGGGCAACGGAATAAAGGAAGACCATGATGGTCTTGGTGTTAATTCAAGGTAAATTAATTTGAAGGAACTCAAATCCCTTAAATATGACATCATCATTTTCTCAAGGTTAGTGGGACACCAGGGCTCCACAGTAACAGCACCCAATGTTGTCCAACTAAATAATAACATAATAAAATAATAGCACTAAAAATGGCCTAGGGGACAAGAAAACTGGAAGACTTCCAATGTGCCTGAAATGTACTTGTGCAACTGGCAAATAAAGTTACTTGAGCTTGAACTTGGGAAACCTTTGGGATTATAATATGCTTTCAAGCTGTAGATGGCAACTTTTATAAAAATAACTTGTCATATTTGCTAAAACTGACATTACACCCACACAGCAGGGCATGATATAAATAGACAATCTGTGAACAAAATCATGGTCCTCTGCCTTCTTATAGTGCTTCTAATGGCATTTGCTAGAATCCACTATGGCTGAACGAAAACAACCGATCAGAGCTGAGAGGTCTCTGGCTGTGGCTCAGAGGTAGAGCGGGAGGTCCACCAATCTGAAGATCAGTGGTTTGATCCCCAGCTCCTCCAGTCTGCATGTTGAAGTATCCTTGAGCAAGATACAGTACTGAACCCCAAATTGCTCCCGATGATGCTTCCATCAGTGTGTCAGTGTGTGTTAATACCTGAATAGCAGATGGCACCTTGTACGGTAGCCTCGGCAACCAGTGTATGAATGTGTGTGTGAATGGGTGAATGTGACTCATAGTGTAAAAAAAAGCGCTTTGAGTGGTCGAATGACTAGAAAGGGGCTATACAAATGCAGGTCCATTTACCATCATGTCAATCACTACTCGTGTACTGCAGTCAACCTCTCAAACTAGGCAACACTGTTCAAATATCAATCAAGATTTGTGACTGGACCGCCATGTTGAAAACAGTCAGGCCCAAACAAAGCACCGCCCACCTGCACATTTTCTCATTTTACAGCTAAAAAGTACACGAAAATATTTTTCTGAGAACATTTGAAGTAAGAAATACACAGCAGTACAGCAGTCAGAGACTCCTCGGCTCTGATTGGCTGTTTTCATTCAACCACTTAAGATTCTGCTATTAGAGGCACTACGAGGAGGAAGGACTTGATTTTTTTCACAGACTATGTGTTTAATGCATTACTGTGTGGATGTAGTGACAGTTTCAGCAAATATGACAAAAAGTTATCTTGATAAAAGTTATCTTAACTGCAGCTTTAACATCATTGTCTGTAAAATAAACATACTTAAAAGTACTTTCGACTGAACACAATAAAAAATGGATCTAGTTGAACAAAAAGGCGGCTACTTTTGAGTGCTAATTTCTTGAAGCATCATTAGTACGCTGACCACATTATCAGAGGCAAATACTATCTCTGCAGAAATGGAAAAGAAAATAAACAGGACACATTTAAAACGTGTGGACAGTGAGGTGCTGATGTTGTCAGCTAACTAAACCACAGTGTTTTCAGGTTAAATCAGATACGTGCCACCGTGAAGCATCGCAAAACAAAAAATAAAAAATAAAGAAGAAGGCGCCAAACAAACAAACAACCATGATGACAGGATGGCAGCCATTACCTTTCTCTTACTGTTCCTACAGGACCTGGTTTGATAATGGTGACTCACTTGGTTGTTCATATGCACAATGGCATCATTGAAACAAATAATTTAATGAGAATTAATAACACTCGTGTAAAAATTGGTGTGTATTTGGAATTCTCATTTTGGACAGATTTGCAATGTTTGGGTCGGCTCTGAAAACATTAGCATTGAGCCCTGATCAAACTGTTCTTCAACTGAGATGAGTTTGTGTGTTTACAGTCGCAGGGAGTCACTTCATGATTAATAGAAGAAGAAGAGAAATATATATTTCTAAATGAAGCTTGATTTAGTCAAGAGTGACAGAAGCACATGTGAACTGAAATAGTCTGTCTACTTTAGGTTGTTGGTAATGTGTGTTGATGTGTGAATTTGTGTGATGGTGTTCAATGCCAGAAGAGAGGGCTATTCCTGGAAGGAGTGAAAAAGAAAAAAAAAGGAGTGAGCAGCTTACCGCACAGCTGTCTCTCAGAGCATCAAACTTGCGTTGTATCTCATCTCTGTGTGCCTAGCAGGTATGACAAAAGAGACAGAGGGACATATTTCACTGCCTGAATTATATAACCTCAAAGGAGACGTCACCTTCAGCACTCCTCCTCTTTCTCTCTCTCTCACTCTGAGCACAGTGATCTCCTCCTCTGCCTCTGCAGTGGTCTCCTCCAGCTCAGTCTTGGCCTGCTGTAGTTGGCTCTCTAGTGCGTGGCGAGCTGCCTGCAGATTGCTGATCTGAGATTCGCGCTCCTGCAGCGAGAGGGTCAGATCTGTCACCTGACGCTTAATCTCCAGCTTCTCTTCCTCATGTTGCAGCCCAATCTGCAAAGGGAGACAGATAAGGGCCATCCAGGGTGAAGGAGGAGAAAGTGACTAACCCTAGGCACAGACACTGACACTTCACCTGGATTCACCTTGCCACCTTGAGCTTTTTTCTGCCCGGTACTACAAAATTAAGATCAGACATCTGCACCGAGTCAAAAAAGTTATTGATCAATACCAGTGGCCCAAAAACTCTTCAGTCGTTGAGATTTCTTGCCTATAAAACTCACTTTCTAAAGTATTTAAGGATCACTACACTGTCCACAAGACACTACTAGATCACACTGGGATGTCACATGTCACATTAATGTATTTTACATCAAACATTCTCTTTTTACCATTAATCTTGTGGCTAGAGCCTATCTATAATCATTTTACAACTGCTGTATATGTTTCACCTGCTCCACATGGGGTCATGATGCACTATAATTATTTACTCAACATACTGTATATTCAGAAAAGCAATTATACATAGGTGTGTTTCCACTATTTGGAGCCAGATCGGCACAGATGGAAGAGGTCGCGTGCTCAATCTTATCTATTTAATGTTTAAAAGTTAAGTTACGCATAGACAAACAAATACATTGTGCAGATTCTCTGTATTGGTCAATAGAACATATTTGGTACTGAAAAAGGATTAGGGACAGGAGTGACAGATTGGGATGGGATGGACAGGACAGTAAGAAATACATAGGGAAAAAAGAAAATGGAAAGACTGTTTAACCTGCATGTCAAACTCTGGTCGGAAAGCCTATATCCAACAATCTACCAACAATCCCGCCTCACAGCTCAGCTTTCTGCTCCATCTTTCTGCAGTATCTCCTCACCTCTCGGAGCCTAGTTTCCTGCTCCAATACACGACTCTTATTGCTTTGCTCCTGCTGAGTCATTTTCTCGAGATGCTCCTCCAGTTTGGCATTCTGGGCCTCCAACTTTCCAGCCTGAGACTCCAAGTAGAACTTCTGTTGGCGAAGCTCTGAAATCATCTCCTCCTGGGCTTTCCTGCCAACACCACACATTCTTTTGCAAAAGTTCAATAGGAGCCAGTGCCACCATGTATTGTGCCATTATGTGTACATACACCCCAGGGACAAAAACTATACTTTCCAGTAAAGCCACATCCTCTTTAACCAATCTTTTGCACGTCATCTTAATTCATACCATTATTACTGAAGCTGATACCTTACTTGGGTTAATAAACAAAAGCCCACAGCTTTCACTTGAATTCACCTTAATGTATTTCATGAATAGGGATCTGCTGTCAAACTGAATTCTAATGTTGTGAATCAGTACTTACATGTTTTTCTGGGTGTAGATACTGCTGTTGGCTGCCAGTTTGTTGGCCTCAGACAGCTCAGCGATCCTCTGCTCCAGGCTGTTCATCTTGGAGTCCATAGCATTTATGGTCTGAACAGAAATGATGGACAGTACAGCTTGTGAATTAAATAAACATTTAGTCACATCATCACATTGCAGGCGTTAATTGGGATCAGATTAAAGGGACTGTTCACCCAGAAATCAAGGATACAATTTTTTCCTCTTACTTGTAGTGCTGTTTATCAGTCTAGATTTTTTTGGTGTGAGTTACTGAGTGTTGGAGATATCAGCCATAGAGATGTCTGCCTTCTCTCAAATATAATGGAACTAGATGGCACTCAGCTTGTGGTGCTCAAAGTGCCAGAAAAATAAATTTGAAAAACCCAACAGCAATGTCTCTTCCCAGAAATCATGACATACTCAAGATATTTTACAGACCTTGTTGTGGGCAGTTTTATGTAGGAACTTTTTTCTTTCTATCGAAGTAGCAGAAGGAAGCGTGCATCTACTCAAGGACAAGAGGCTTGTGCTTACAGCATGATATGTAAAAATCAATGGCATCCTCCCTGGCTGAGCTGTCATATTATCTAGCTCTATGGTGCTAGATGAGTTAGTAGTAGATGTACCTTATCTTCTATGTGGTAATATGGTTGGCAGGGGGTTCAATAGAAAGAAAATAGTTCCTGAATGAAACTGCTTACACCAAGGTTTGTGGATTATTTTGAGTAACCAGGTCATGATTTCTGAAAAGAGACACTGTTGTTGAGTTTTTCAAATGCCCTTTTTGGCGCTTCAGCACCACAACCTGGGTGCCATCTAGCTCCATTATATTCGAGAGAAGGCAGACATCTTTATGGCAGATATCTCCAACACTCAGAAACTAAGATAAATAGCACTACAGATAAAAGGAAAAAAACATTTTCAATTTTGAGGTGTACTCTCCCTTTAAGGCTCATTATTTTGTACTCTACAATAACCTATCCAAAATTATTCCAAACAAGAAATCTATGTCAGTGTGATAAATGTTAAAATACGCCTGAGATAGTGTCGCTGCCAAGCTGGTCAGTTCTTACCGCCTTCTGTTCACTGATGATGCTGCACTTCTCCCGCACCTCCTCCTCATATTTGCTCTGACTGGACTCCAGCATCTCCTTATCAGCCATGTCCGCCTTCATCTGGGCCTCCAACACCTGCTCAATGCCAGGCAGCCCACAGAACCATAACCAGGATATCACTTAACAGGACAGAGAGTGGTGTGAAGATGACATACTGTAGATCTCCCGAGCACAGAGCACACCCACAACTCAACCAGTTACAGCATGACCTCCAAACATAGCACAGAGCACTTCCTGTAAATACAGTTCAAAAACATACACCTGCCGTCTGTTTTACGTAGCACCAAAGAGTCTATATATGTGTGTGTTTATGTGTCCATAAATTTCACCTTTATCTTATCTTCATAGAGCTTCTCCTTCTGTTTCAGATGAGTCTCCAGTCGCTGGACTGTGGCTTGGGTCTCTCGCAGATTCTCCTCCAGGCCCTAGTCAAACATACAAATATGTTATGCACAAAAAGGCTAAAAGAAGACAAAACTTCACAGCTTCGTTTTTTAATAAGTAAGTCATCACAAAAAAACAGTTCACACTTGTGATATGATATCTATGATATGTAAGGGGTGGTCAAAAAGACTCCTTAATCACAAACACCTAATGGCAATCAGTGAGGGTTCCTGGTGGTAATGTGCCTCATGGTGTTTTGGAAAAACACAAATTATAATGAGCTTTTTTTATCTGCATTGTTTGCAAGGGGATTTTGATTGCAGTAGAGCCAGAAAGAGATTCAATTTCCATACCAACACACAGGCATTTTTGATGCCAGATACAATATGTTTGACCAGGCAGTGTTGACAAGGAAGTGTATAACCAGTGACACATTTTCATAAAACACATTCATGACTCTTAAGTGTACAATACTAAGACCAGTCCCTTGTCTTTGTTACTATGGATGAAGGAAGTAAGCAGGTTTAAGTATGCATGAGACACAATGTAATCCACATCAGTGAGGTCAAATTGACCCCTTCTGCATTCTCTTTTCGACCTTTTTCACTTGTTACAGCAGGGAAAGCACAGGTGGAACTAATACACAATACTCAAGCACTAGAACGGGTACACCTAAATGGAACACAGCAATTATTGTTTCCTATGAACAACTACTTTCTCCCCTGTACACCCACACAGTTGTTTTCCATTTATTCTGGCTAATAAGACCTCTGATCAGGTTGAAGCTGGGTGTAGGTATATGGGAGATTAAGGTATGTGACCAAAGTCTATGGATCAATATGAATAGTAATTTATATAATCATGAGGGCTCTGCTGAACGTTTTTTTAATATATATTTGAAGCTTCAGTTAAGAATGAAATTTTGAATGTCCGTTGTCATATTTCATGACTCTAAAAAAAAGGAAAAATGAAAAAATATAAAAATAAATAAAAATCCTTGAACAATGTGAAAGCAGTGATTCATCGCATTCAGTGAGCTGGTCCTTTTATAATTCAATAAACTGGACTGCTCCTAGACCATCCTGTTAATACAGTTGCATTCCTCCCTTTGTGTGCAGCAAGCAGAAGAGTAAACAATTTTTTGGCTGCAGTGAAGGTGTTGTTTTTGAAATGCTAAACACCAACAAATGTGTATTGAAGCAGAATATTTTGTTAGAAAAAAACATTTTCGTGAATTTTGAGAATGATTACATCTATATTTTTTTGGGATATTTTGACTTTTGGACTTAACAACGCCCTAAAGTTATTAAAAATGTTTGGATCACATGAGTCAGAAACAATCGTAGACAGTCACCACTGGAATCTAATTCCACAAATAGTATAATACTAATGATATTAATGTAGCCTAATCTTTGTCGGCAACTATGCAGAAATATCAAGTCTAAACAGAATGAAAAGACATGCAAAAACAAAAGCTGCACCATATGCTGATTTAGAAAACCTGATTTAGAATTTGAATTTCAACATTATGAGTGAAGCTTTGAAGCTTCAAACCAGTCAGTACAACCCTCATAACATCCCATCCTGACAGATACACAGTGATTAGGTAAACCAATTGAAAGCACTTCTGTGGGTGATTTCTATCTATCTATCTATCTATCTACATATATATATATATATATATATATATATATACTTGGTTTATATTCAGTTCATCCATGAAGACAGTAGATGATAAAGGTGAGGTTTTTCAGAAATATTATGTAAAATAGCACTTCCTCTGCAGTGATGACAATGAGCTATGTTTATCTCACACCTCCTCTGATTATTTTAGCTCCACACAAGTGGTGAAAGGTGGGTTACCAGAATCTTATCTGCCATCTGCTGTATCTGCTGGGCCTTGCCCTGGATCTCATCCTTCAGTTTTGTCTCCCGGCGCTCGACAATCTCCAGCCTCTTCACCTGGTTCTCCAGGGTCTTCCTACCATCCTGCAAACAACAGACACAAGTAATGCACAAACACACACACACACACACACACACACACACACACAAACACACAAGCGTTAACCACCTAATAAAATACTTCCTTTAGTTTTAGAAATGCAACCTCAGGTCAAAAGTTCCATGGAGTAAAATGAAATAGTGTTTCTTGCTAGACATCATAGTGCATTTTCGTAGAAATGCTAATTAGGCTTAAGATTTCCACTTCAGTGAAGAATTGATGAAACACTGTAGCAGCCACATCCATTTGGCTTGTTAGTGATGCACCTCTCCATTGTTTATATCTCATTATTCCAACTTCTTCACAATGGTTCCAAAGAGCCCATTTGCATTCATGTGTGGTGGTGCGAGAGGTCTTTGGAGCTGTTTAAATTTGACCACGAGTATTTTCTTCCCTCTGACTCTCCTGTCCACATTAACCTATGCTAATTACCAAATTTACATGTCTAGTGCTTGATGTAAAGTGCTATTTAAAAAGAACTCAAAACAAGCTTTGAATAAACTAAAGTGTGCTGTATATGTAACTATAGACGTTGCATATGCATATCTTTACAGCAGTTTTATTAGAGTTGATTCATTGTGTGACTGGGTCACCATACAATTCTGCAATTCACTTATACAAATAAATAGTTCTGACTGATTCTTATGAAACAATGTTGAAGATGATGAAAGGGTTGCCTGCTGATGTGTGCACTCTTTCACTCTGTGGTGAGCAGAGAAAGATTTGAGATATTGGCGTTTGTTGTTTGTTCCTTTATAATCCCTACTAACTGAAACCTACACACTTTGGAGCACAAGCAAAAACGTCCTATCAACATCCCGTATTTAGATTCTTGAAACTTCATATTAAGATTTTATTCAGAGGAAACCTGATGTAAAGAATAACAATGAGATATATGCTCACATTTACAATGCTTGGAAGTATTTTTCCAATGTAAGAAGCAATACAACAGCAAAAAACAACAACACTGAGGATAAATATGAGTGCTAAATTTCTAAGGCAATGGATTAAAAAAAAAGAACCATCACTAAAAGGCCTTTTCACAGCCACAGATTTTTTTCTTTGTTAAATTTAGATGTTAAGACATTCACAATTAACCCAGTGAATCAGGCCTGCGAGAAAACTGCACAGACACAGTTTGTCCACATTGTAGCAGGAGCACGGAGCCACAGGAATTACTGAGCCACTCAAGAATCATATAGTAAAAAGCATGCAGACTGATTAGCTTCATAAGACCAGCAACAATAGCTGCCTCTCTGTTCAAGACCACACATTGTCCCTACACAATATATACAACAGGACTTTCAGTGATATTTGTAATAAAAAAAGAGCCTTTGGTTTAGTTTTACTCTGTGTGTACGGGACAGGGAGGTAGTCTCACAAACCAAAAAATACAAATATCACATGACCACAAGTGGATCAATTTCAAATTGTGATCCACTGTGTCAAACATCCAGGCTATCTAAAATGTTTTTAAGCCATCACAGCACAAGTGTTTCTCAGAAAGTGCAAAAACAACATGTTTACAAGACAACATATGGGCTCTTTGTGCTTAGCAGACACCCAAGCCAGATTTATTTATGCAACACTTTAAACAAAGAGGTCCGTGATATTGCAAAGCAGCGAATGACGTGATACACAGAATAATGAGAAGGCCAGAACACATATAGGCTATATGTGTATGTGTACTGTGTGCGTGATAATGAAGGCGTGGGTGTACCTCAGTCTCACGGAGGCGTCTACGCAGGCTGTCACTGGAGTCTTCCTTGTTCTGTAGCCTCTCCAGATCTCGCTCCATGCGCTCTTTGGCCAATCTCATAGTCTGAAGGAGGTCTGTAGCCTCAGCAGTGGCCTTTGAAGACTAGGTGTTAAAAGATAAATATCATTAAAAGAGTATTTGTTGTTATTTACATAAACTTTAATGGAACAGAAAATCTATATTCATCTTGTTTAATTTACAAAATCTTATGTTCAATCTGATAAACATGCCACTGATTAATAACTACATCAAATAAAAGAACGGAGTCAAAATAAAAAAATATATGAACATGTATCAGCATAATAACTGAGTGACAAATCAAATATATTAAATGAACCAGTTTTACATTCAACTGCATCACATGCTGAGTACTCCAAGCAACACTGCTGACACAAGGTTAAAAAGCACTTTTTGTTGATGTTAGTGTCTAGGGAATAACTGACATCCTTTAGCTAAATTCAGTGGCTGCTTCTAAACAAACTGCTGCTCATTGCTAATAAGAAATCCTTAAACAAACTACGCTAGGTTATTTTCAGGTCCTACCCTACTGATTATTTCATAAACTGTTCTGCACTGAGTCACAAGTGAACCTGCTTCAAATGTGAGCTCAGTCAGCCTTGAATACCAGCTCCACAACCTCATGTGCTCTTGGCAGAAAGAATGATACTTTTAAATATTCATTTCTAGGAAAAGACAATTAGGATGAAATTATCTTTGCTAATGAGGCAAAACTGTTTGATTGCTGATAATTTAGCAGTAACTCTAGTTTTAAAAAGACAGCTTAATAGTTCTTGGCCATAGACCAAATCTGACAGAGAGAGAAAGAATGAGGTCAGGAGGGGTAAAGAGGAGTTTATACACTCATCTAAAAGGGTAAAATGCTGTTACATCTCTTGCATTTGGGAGCACAAGCTCATATAAATTATTCATTTATCGTCCCAGCAAAAATATTCCACCTTGGCAAGCTTCTCTTGAAGATCCTGGATCTTGGTCTGCTGCTCAGCACTGGTCTAAAAAAGAAATATACAGTCATTACAATATGTAAAGGTTGATATTTAAGCTTCTTATCTTCTCATCTCTCTCTTTTGTTAAAGTTACCTGAACTTGTCAGTGTACTTATCCAGACATATTTAGCCATCCTCACCAAACACAGAATCTAGTAACAATTAAATAAACTTTATTTTCTACCTTCTCCAACTTGCATATCTGCTCCTCTGCATCTGCCTTGCTCTGCTCTTTGGCCTGTGAAGATATGGGAAACTCTTTGATCCTTTCCAGTAATGACCATGGCAAGATGACAGTCAAGTAGAAACTTTATAATGACTACAAGTTAAACTGATTTACACTATGAAAAAACACAGTAACTTTCAGGCTCATTAAGAGCTACAGTAAAGACCTTCTGAATCCTATGTTGGTAGTCAGCAGCCTTCCTCTTCAGTTCCTCACTGGTCTGCCGAGACTCTTTCAGCTCAGACTCATACAGGTCGCTACGGCGACGGGCAGCAGACAGGTCCTCCTCCAGTTGTCTTATGGAAACTCTCATTTCCTCCAGCTGGGCATGATATTCCTGCACAAAAAAACACAGAATCCCCCAGATAGAAGATGTAAGAGAGGAGCAGAGGAGCAAAAGTCCTACATGCGCAAAAGGAGAAAAAACACTTAAGAGTTCCAATATGTTATTTTCATGGCCTAGGAAAGATCATGTAATATTTATGCACATGAGTTACTCTCTCAAAGCCGAAAGCCACAGAAGTAAGTCTCAAACTTGTCATGTCATAGGGTCTAAACTGTGGAGCTGCTCCATAGACTATGAATGAGAGCCTGACTTTGTAGACCCACAAAATGTTTGTTTCATTTTTTATACCCAAATGAGCTCTATTATCTATTGTAGTGTTGTCATTTGTGAAACATAAAGTATACCCATACACCCAGAACATTCCCCTGGATGCTCTCAGTGTCATCTATGACATCTTTCACCATTCACTGTGGATAGAGCAGCTCCAGACTTTATAAATGATGCAATGGCTTCTAACAAGAACATTTTCTTCAAACAGGTTGCAGGGGTGCAGTCCAAATGTATTAGTAAACATGAACAACTCTCTCCTCAATCCAAAATCTAGAGTGCTAAAACTCAAATTTGTGATATCATCGAGTAAATAATCTGGAGCTGCTCCATAGACAATGATTCACCCACAGAATGTTTGTTTTTTTGATACCCAAATGAGCTTTACTGTGTTGTAATATTCTCATGTGTGAAACAGCAAATGTACCCATATACTCAGAACACCTGCATGCTCTCACTGCCATTGTCAACATCTTTCCCAATTCATTGTCTATGGAGCAAGACCAGACTTAATGACATCACTAATCTGAGTTTTAGCACTCTAGATTTTGATTTTGGGAGAGAGTTGTTTGTGTTGACTAATATTTTTGGACTGCCAAAAAATACCTGGAAAAGGACACAGTCTTTTTGAGTTCTGGCTACTTGTAAGCACAATTGTAGACCACTTGTTATTCAGTTAACATGAAAATATTTGTTTTGCAGCCATTGAAAGTGCCCTTCTACAACTGCAAGTGGAAATGAGCTCTCCATTAGCCCCTGAACCTGTTTGAAGAAAATGTTGTTGTTAGAAGCCATTGCATCATTTATAAGAACAAACTCATTCATAAGAGCTGCCGGTACAGAAGCACATTCAAACCTAACAGGAAGAAAATGGTTCAATGGGGGTAATTAAAAGGCTTACATAAAAACCATTATTTGTCAGATATGTTGGTAGTCATGGGAGTGCAGAGACACTTCAGTAAGGGTAGCAAGTATAACCACGCTTGTGATATGAAAAGGCAATGAACGGAGAAAAGAATGTGAAGACGAAAATGTGATCAGCCAGAGTCACTTACTGCACATGTCTGTTTAAAAGTAATTAGTCACAGCCAAACAGATCTAATTTCAACCTCCACATCAGTGTGCAGGGCACATCAGCCTGTCTGTCAGGCTAATAAAAAGTAGCATCCTTCAGCATCCGGGGAGACTGATGCTCAGCCGACGCAGATTAGAACAAGTGAAGCAGACAACATCAGACATGGTGAAAAATAGTGCTAACAGTTTGGCTGAAGTGGAGCGGCAGGTTACATTGATGACCATTAATACTTTAGTGAAGAGACTATCTGCCAAACCAGTTAGCCCATGTTGGCCTTCCATATATAAGAACTGACCTGTGTGTGTTTTAGGTAAGAAAAAACAGCAGTGAGATGGCTGCCTGTGCACAATATAAAAGTACCTGTGTGCCTACCCCTCACTGATCATTTTGGCTTGACTAGAGAATAGGTTAGCAGCTTCCATCAATAAGAACTGAATGGATCTCCTGGGTGCCACTTTTCATCTGGTCATAACTTCCCAAGTCAATAAAAGCTAGAAATGTTTTTCAAATTTCAGTAAATCCTTTGCAAAACAATGACTCAGTATAAGGAAATTAAAGACAGGGGGATTCAACTTTCAATATGATGTTTAACAACTAAGGGCTTGTGGAGCGCTGAATCACAGTTTTCTTTTATTAAAGTGAACCTATTGTACGATACACATCCTGTCCTTATGTTAGAATTTAGCCATTTTGTATCATTGACTGGTATTTAAAACACTTCCAAGAAACCAGAAAAGACATTCGAAACTCTATAAAAATGAATATATTTTAGCGTATAATGGGCAATAACTTTAAACTCTACCACTTTATATTGTAGATTTACAGATTTAGTACCTCCTAGAGACTGAAAAAGACCTTCAAATCAGTAATCACCTGTCTATTCGTTATCTTGGGGCTGCTTACAATTTTTATTGACAGTATCATCAGCCCTAAAAACACAGAACGCTCATGACAACAAATCATAAACATGATTAACTCCCAGTGAGGGTGTTTGGCTGGGCAGGTTTAAAGCTGGTAAACTGACACACTGCACTGCTAAGGTTATTCCATGAAGATATAACTTCGTTTACTCTTTCCCTCCAGCTAAATATAATTGCCCTTAAATAAAACATTTGCTGTCTAGTAATTTTCCTCTCTATAAACTGTAAAATCCATGTTGCCAAATAGATGAAGCAAAAGACATGGTAAGCTAGAGGTAGCAAATATGAGACCAACTACATTCACATATTATGAGATGCACTATGCTCCCTTGTCCCTGACTGCAACATAGGAGACACTGCATATGAGATTATCACTACTTATGCACATGGAAATTAAATTCGAACCATACCAGAGAGCTTTTATTTTTTAGTCCATTTACTGAAGATTCTGAGCACTTAAATTTCTGCTGGCTTTTTTTAAACCCTGCTGTTGTTTTTCTGACTCATGCCAGCCTTACACCAAACAACTTTCAAGCAATTTCACTATTGCAGAAAAATTTCCAATGTTGGATTTAAAACAAGAGAGTTTTACCTCAGTTGGTGTCAGCTGTCTTAAATCAGTCTTTTTCTTGTCGTGACATTCTGACAAAATTACACATGTTTAATATGTTTTAGTCTTGGCTCATTTAAATATTTAAGTTCAATAACACGAACATTGTAAACGACCAATAGGTGTGCTCACTCCAGCACCACACAGGAAGCAGAAAACGTTTGTGTGCAAATAGCATTTATCTTTACAGTTTAAACTGATGCAGAATTGGCATGAAAAGTGTCAACATATGGCGCCTTTTATCTTGTGTTTCTAGAGTTATTTGTTTTTGCAGACACGTAAAGAATCTTTAATGTGTCATAATTTCTAAAGGGAGTTTGGTGTAATATTTTCTACCAGGAGCAGGATAGGAAATAATCTCGAAAGGAATCTAGTTGTATTCTTGCAAACAGAGGCCCTGCAAGAACCCCAATCTCATAGTGTGTAACTAAAGAAGTCTTTTCAAAGTCTTCTACTGTTTGGCAGGCATTAGTATGTACGGCAATTTTAGACCACACTTATACTTATAATACTGAGACTACACAGACTACAAAAGTATGCAGTGTATACTTATGACTCTTTTACAGGGCTCTTGTTTAAAAACGAGTCAGGCAGAAAAATGAAAACTCGCTTTTTCTCTGAAATCAAGGACATATTGATTCAAACATTACTGTGACTTTGATGTTGGGAATCTGCTGTTATTGTTGTCAACTGTAGACATGTCAAAAGAAGCTTCACCGGCATACCAACACTAACTAAGGTAATGCTCCAGGAATAGTACCAATGCCATAATAAAGGGAAAAAACATGCAGGATTGAAAGCAGATATGGCTGTAAATAATACATGATCAGTTCTGCAAATGTTCTAGAGGAACAAACATATTTGGTTTTGGTCAGAAACACTGATTGCAAATATTAAAAGATCCCTTCACACCTACATAGTGATGGAGTCATGGAGTCCACCATTTCACACTGCCATGTTTCCACAGTAGCCCAGAGTGGATGAACCAAACATTGGCTCTAGATAGGGCCTTTTTGCACGAGGGCCATCATAGGTTCTTGTACACGCTCAAAAGGAGAGAGGTGAGCAGAGAGGTATTCACTTAATTGCAGTGAGCAACCTCTAGATGCTACTAAATCCTACACAATGGTCCTTTAAGTCTGCTTTTGTTAATGAATTGAACTTTTTATTTTATTTTAAAAGCCCTTTTTTGCCTTTATTTGACAGGACAGCTGAAGACAGACCTGAAAGCAAAGGGCTCCTGAAACTGAACCCAGACCACTGTCTTTAGTGCATTAGGGGAATGTTCTAGGTGAGCTACTGGGTTCCCCCTCTTACTAACAGAATTTATAAAAATGCAGACCTGTCCTCTCACTTAGATCCAGTGTGCTTGATTATGCATGCATACATAAACAATACACGCATACAATGATGCCCCATCAAGTGTCACACCCTGTAGCCTTTTTTTGTGTTCACACTGGAGCAGTGTCGTTTTCCATAGTTTTTGGTGAAACTGTTTCTTTGCATGTGTTCAGGTCGTAACGGTTTTGGCACAGAATGCTTTTCTTTGAAAATGAATCTATCCCCAATCTCTACTGTTTGTTGATCCAACACTGCAAGGTTTCTGCATGAAAATGATAAACACTGCAGTCATATGACAGAGCGTGGGAGACAGATGCTTTTCAAGATGAAATGCTGGATTTAGCTGGCGTTAATACCCTGCTGTGAGGCACCAATGGGAACACAGAGCCAGATAATATGCCTGAGCAGCAAACTAACTATGAAGATACAGACTATAATCATTTTGCTCTACTCATAATTTATCCATAGAAGGGTTGCTTTGCTTGTTATTTTTAACTCCCACTACTTATACACATCCAGTTACAATGTGTTCGGATAAACCACAGTCTCACAGCTGTTGAACAACACAAACCTTTACCCACACCTCCTGATTATCCTGGTGGAGGAGTCTTATCAATATTCCGCTGATAGAATTTAGTTTTAACTTGTGCCTGAAGACAGACTCGTGGCAAACAAATTTTGACCTTTATTTGGAGAACAGCTGGACAGGTAACATAGACTGGTTGGGAAAACCAAAAGCCACTTTGGTAACCCAATCTGACAATCATGGCCACTTAATGCAGTAATTGGCCAGGTGTGTGTAGGTGACAAAGTAGACAGGATTTGACCTTCTCTGTCAAGCTTCCTTTTTAAATTTTTCTGCACTTTTCATGTGCACAACCTCAAGCCTTGATGAGAGATTGTCTAAAAGTGCTCCCCTAACCATTTGTACCATTCACTTTATCAACACAGGAAAGACATGCAGCCACAGGAGAGAAAAATCAGGGAGGCAGTTTTTATCCCACCTCCAACCCTTAAAGCTATAGTTGGTAACTTCTATTAAAAAAAACATATTTACTAAAACTGTCACTTCTTTCACACAGCACAAAGTTAGACAAATAATCTGTCATTTCCTCTGCCTACTCTATAACATTGTCGTGTTTCTAATGGCCTTGCTGCATGTGAATGAAAACAACCATTCAGAGTCGAGGAGTCTTGAAAGCAGCTGTCAATCATGTCAATCACTGCGTGTGAACTGCGCTGATCAAATTTGAATTAAGATTCTATACCCGTATTGCCTATTTCTCACCTCAAATATTTTCGGAAACATATTTTAGTGTACTGTTTAGCTGTAAAATGAGAAATGAGAGGTAGTGGGATATAGTGACAGTTTCAGCAAATGTGACACAAAGTTCTTTTCATAAGTTACCAATGTAGCTTTAAAGGACAGGTTTTCAATTTTTCAAGTCTTAAAACAATAGTCAGGTGCCCATATGAACATAGAAATGTGTCTAATGTGCCTCCACTGTAAGTGATAAGAGACAGAATTCACAGTTCTTGTTTTGTGTGAAATTGTATTCAATAAAAGTGAATTCAAAAGTTTATATGGAGTTAATATGAAGCTTCACCAGTCTAGCATTCACAATCTTTCACTAACCTTAACCAAAGTGCTTTTTTGTTGCCTAAACATAACGACAGACAGAATTTGGATGTGAACCCAGAATTATAGTGTCACAGTCCTGAACTTTGTATGTCCACCATATCCACCTCCCTGCTAGACCAGTGCTGTACAGAAATGTAATGTTTAGGAGACATTGTCTCTGAACATAATCCAAGCAGAGCTGCTGTTGTTACCACAATGTAATTATGAATGCAATTTAGTAATATACAATCATTTTCTAGGAGACACAGTTGCAGAGATGCCTGGACAACTTCAACTGGTTTCTCTTGCCGAGGAGCAGCAGATCAATTCCAAGGTCCTTTTTAATTTCATGAACCCTTGTTATATAATACTGTGTTGTATAAATGCATTTTTGAACTGCAACCAAATTAGGATTAATTGATGCTGGTAATTTGTGTGTTCTACCAAGCAAAGGTATGTGTATGCACTTCCTCACCTTGTTAAGATAAGAGATAATAAAAGAAAGCTCTATTTAGGACAGAATGCGTCCATCTAACACACATCACTCATTTTTGGGTGGCATATCAAGTGATGTTCTGTTTCTCAAACAGTATGAGCTAAGGCCCGAGCACCTCATCACGACAGCCTGCCCACTGCATCAGTGCTCTCTTCACTCGTAGGTATATGGCTCTCATCACCATAGCAACCGTTGCACAATGTATTCTGCGCTTGGTAACCAGCACTAGTGTAGGCTGAGAAAAACAGGTTGCTTTTCTATTACCTGTTTTTTTTTAAAAAAAAAAATGGTGCATAATGCCAGGGAAATGATTTTTCATGCTCTCTATCTGTTGTTCTAAACTGTCAATCTTGTAACAGCTTCATTCTCACAGTTGGCAACACTTGGTCATGTGGTGCTGACACACATGCTGAAATATATGCACACACATGCAGACACTCATACATGCCACACGCTCATCACATTTGATTTCAGTAATCAAGGGCTGTATGTACAGTAAAGCTCCCGTCTCTGTTTCCATTAATAGTATTCCTGATTCCAGAGATTCACAAGCAGATACTTGATACAGACTTGACATTTTATACAGAGGATGACCTAATGTATAACTAACTTAGTCTGAAAAATGTGGTGCATTGCTTTTTCTTGCAAATATTTATATATTAAGTTATTTCTTTCCCTTAAAATCCTAAAATATTGAAAATCTTCTACACTGTAGATGACCTGCATCATTATGTCATAAAAAGGTTCAAGTATTAAAAAAGTGACAATAATAACACACCTATTTACATTAATAGGGTACTGCAATATAAGGCATTTCTGAACATGCTGTCAGTTTTTAATATTATATTGACAGCACTCCCACGGAGAGTGTTGAGGATCCAACATCATCTAATTTCTGTAATTAACACTCACACCCTACACACTCAGCCTTGTTGTGTTGACCTGCTCCATGTGACTGCTATTATCAAATACTCCTAAACTGCTTCTTTTCTAAAACATCCTTCTGATATTTCTGCTCTAAACATCACATACAGCACAGTACACCCATCAATGCAAATATCCATCTAAGTGAATAAATACTGAGTCAAAACAAGAAAAATTCTGCTATCAAAGAGAGGTCATTTCATCTTCTTCCTGTCCAAAACAAAGTGTCTCTCCTAGAAGTGTCTCACAGCCAGTCTTAACTATGATGTTAGATCAGTGGTCTGCCTTACTGTGCCTTGATTCAGTTATGACCCCACAACATTTGGAGTAAAAAGCATGTATTTAAACCCATTAGCCTGTTGAAACCCAAAATGACGTCCTACCTGCTCTTTGATCTCTTGAAGCTTGTTGCTCTGCTCCCTGATGTCATGGAGGAGCTGCAGAGCTTTGTCATCCTCCTGTGACACCTCCATACGGGCCTGTTCCAGACTGCGCTTTAGACTCTGAAACCAGAACAAACATATATGTTCAGTCAGTTGCTGGATACACCCAGCTAAAACTAAATACAATCCAACACAACAGCTCTGCAGTGGTTATAATCTGACGTTTTTGTTGGAAATCTTTTAAACTGATGATTCTACTTTATGAGGCTGTGCTGTTGAATTGGATTGTTTTATGCTGACAGGTGTTTCTGATATTTTGTTGACCAAAATTATAGCATATCAATAAATCTCCTGCAGTTTTAACAAAACCCATTAGCAGACGATTTCTAATAAATATGTGTTCTTTGCAGTAGCTACATGGCTACTCACACTACATTCTGTGATGTAGGTTGCCAGGTCCTGTTCCAGGATGGTCCTCTGAGTCTCTGAAGCCTTCAACTCTATATCCTTCTGCTGGAGCACTGACTCAAGGTCAGACATCTTCCTCTGGACGAGTGAGATCTCCTGCTCAACCTGGAAACAAGAACATAGCATGGACCTAACTTTTATCTAACAATTAAGTATAATTTAATGAGTCTCTGGACCCATGGATGCGAGTACATATATCTATAGTTTTATCTATCTATCTATCTATCTATCTATCTATATATATATAGATATATATATATATATATATATATATATATATATGTGTGTGTATTTATATTTATTTTTTTGTGTCGTCCTTAACACAGTGTAGCTGAGTTAAGGACATCTTTTCTTTTTGTCTAAAATACTAACAAAAATATTAGCAACAATGCACTAGTGTTTGTGTGTCTGCGTCTGCAAGTGCACCCATATCATTGGTGAGACATGTCAATGGTAGCGATTAATGATACAATTAGATGTGCCGTTACAGCATTACAGGGCCTGAGGAGCACTGGAAACCAGGAAAACAGCAGGGCTGGCACCACAGCCACAGATACACAGTCACAGCACTTAGTGTACGGCAGCACTAACACACAGTCAGCATGCAGACACACGCTCTCAACAACACAGTGCTATAACATGAGGCTGGAGTCAGTAAAAGCAATGGGTCAACATTGTGCTGGAATCCAGCCTTACTGCAAACAATCACAAGATAATTTCAAAATGATTTTCCATTTACAACAAAACTAAAGATACTTTGCAGGATTTTTCTAAAAAGCAATGCATAGACTCATACAGAAGTAATCTCGTTTAACCTTCACTTATGACTTACTAGAAATGCATGGTGGTGTATTTTTCTGCTGAGACTTTTCTTCTAATTTTCTATGTCCAAGACGTTTATGGGCGTGTATCACCACAGCAATCAGGTATGGTCAGTTATTATAAAAAGGCAGCAATCAGGTGCCAGACTGTAAGCAGCAGGCATCAAAGAGACACAGCGCCATAAAAACACAAATACAGTGAGGGTAAATGCCAGACGAGAGTGAATCTGCTTTTACTTTCAGTTTCACTTCACAGGATTGTCAGTTACAAACAGTAACTGACAATCCTGCATAGTATACCTTTAAGAGACAGATGTTGCTGATAAAAACATAGGTTAATGATGGGTTGTATGTGGGGAAGATAACGGTTAATTAACGATTGATTAATCAGTCATTAAGAATTTGATCGAACATGTGAAACTTAGTTGATGAAGTCAAGATCTGATTCTGAAATATAAACAGTGTGGTCTCCTGTTACATTGTAACCATTCTCGGAACCCATCGGCTGTATTATACAGCCTCTGGGGGCAGACCATAGACATATGGGCAGACCCCCGCTTTTTGGGCATTCCGGTTTGATTTGGGCGGAGGAGGCGAATTTCCGTTTCCGACTTCCATTTATATATAAGTAAATATGCTGAACCAGTTTGCAGTGACGCCAATTATGTTCCGCCTCGTTAGTTCACCGCACGGACCGTTTAATCTGGCAACAACTGCAGCCGGCTCAAACGTGATTGGCCAATATCACGCGGACTACAAACAGCCTACAACTGGAAACCAGGGCTCTTCCGCTCTTCTTCCGGAGGCAAGATCTCCGGGGTTTGCCTACAGACTCTACATTCACTGAATGTAGAGTCTGTATATAGAGCCTACACTGTAACTAGCATGTCTCAGTGACAATGACTATTTTATAACAAGGCAGCCAACTTGGGGTCCGTCACGGCTACGACTTTGGAAAATGAAGTGGACAAAGCGAAGCATTCGGTTATATTCAATGTATTTCATATATCTAGGGCTCTACATTGTTATATGTTTTATAGACGATGCAGTGCTGTCAGAGAATTAGAGTTCTCAATCTCATCCTTAGCCTGATGGGTCATACAAGGCTCAGGCTAAACATGTGCACTGATAGACCAGGTCAGGTAGGGCTCGAGCTGCAGATTTTTTTTTTTTTTTTTAATAAATAAATAAAAAATATAAAAAGTGAACACTATGTGGCTTGCCTGGGTTGGGCTTGGGCTCACTATTTCATGTGATGATCTTGGTTGGGCTGTGTTCGGGCTTCAGCTCATGTAACAGAGTTAGTATACAGTATGTATGATCCCACTTGCCATGGCTCACACTGCTTTATTTTACTTTCTCTGAAACTCATTTATTTTATGGTCAGTGAACACAACACCCCTGCAGACTAGGGTCATGTACCCCGGAAGATAGCAACACTTTGGCTGCACTGTCTCCCTGGCAGGTGCACATGTTATCAGCTCCGTAATTATTTTCTATTAATTATCTTAACTTTATATCTAAGGGGTTGTGTATGTTACCTTTTGTAAGACTGGAGCTCCCGATCGGTTGAGCACGTCCTTCCGTAAAAGTTGACAGTGTTTTTAATTATTTGTGTGTAACGTGGTTAGCATAACTCGGGGTTTAGCTAACTTGCACTCCTTTTTTATTTGATATTCCCAGTGTGAGAGCACGTGTATGAATGAGGCCAAGACTGACTGAAAATATTTCCTCTGCCAGGTACGCTTTTTGTGTATTTTATGTTTATTGTAAAAACTAAGAACACTTTGGCTGCGCTGTCTCCCTGTGTGAGAGCACGTGTATGAATGAGGCCAAGACTGACTGTGAAAATATTTCCTCTGCCAGATGCAGAAATAAACGGCGGGTGCCAACAGTGCTTCATGACTGATGTTTCTCGTGATTATACACAACGCAAGAGAGAGTACACAACCGCTACACTCACATGGGTCCGACTGGTTCGGTTTTATCTGTAATTTTTTCGGCCCGTTGAGTACTCTATGGAAAATATGCAATACGATGCTGTGAGCTTTGATTGAAGGAAACATTTTTTTTTAGTAGTATTAAGTATTAATTGATTAATTGATTGTTAATGTTACTAATAAATAATAAAGGAAACTGCTTGCAATTTGCAACCCTAGTTATATGACAGGCCTGAAGTAAGGAACTACATCTCCACTATTTAGTGTATTCTCTAACCCAGCAGATGCTCGTAGATTTTTGCAATTTTTTTGGGTGACATTATGATATTGGGCACTTCACACTTCACATCAAGAGGTTAAGTTTCGAATTATACTGACTTCATTACCCTGAAGTCTTACAACACTTCACGTCAGGACAGTTTGCGCTTGTTGTATCTAAATTTATGCTTTCTGGTGGGATGGAGGTGGTGAAGTGGTTCAGCTATTGTTGTCAAGTCCATATTTAACATCACTGCAAGCTGCTGGGTGGAATATGCTGAACCACATTCTGAATCCTATGTTTAGTATTTTGTTACAATAACAAGGCAAAATAAATAAAGTCAGTACTTAATGTTTGAATCCCACTAACCAGCCAGTGCAGCAAATCCACAAAAGATTATCTTTACCACAGAGGACAGACACATCTTTCTGGAAAATCAAATCAAAATAGTTGATGGAGGTCACTAAACAAAACAGACATTAAGATAACATTGATAAAGATTAATAAGCCTGTACAACTATAACAGATTTCATGCCACAAAGAAGGCTTCATTTCTTGCAAAGAGTCAGAGAGTGACGTGGAATACTAAAATACATGAACACACACACACACACACTCCAGCTCAGCTACAGCGCCGGGACAAACTGACAAACAGATGGCTGATTTAGCTCATTCTGGAAACAAACTCTTACCATGTGAAGAGTAATACCTGTGACATGTGTCCGGCAATTCAGGCTGTTTTGTGTTTTTAATGATGCTTTTCCAAAGGAGGCAGTCTTAACTAGAAACTTGTGGGATGTAGTCACTAATCTGTAGGAGGGGAGAGCGTGAAGAGAGAATGGGGAGATAGAGAGCAGGAAGAGACACATGATGGCAAACAGTCTTTATGCACAACCTCTCATGAAAACTGAAGGGCTGATTCACTGATCTTATGTAAAACACTTAACCTTTTATAATCATACTGTAAAGATCAGACAGAATTCTGTCTGTCGATTGGAATAATTTACCTTCTATATGTGTACTGATGCTAGTTAAAGTCACAGCATGCTTTAGAATCTCTGTATCGAAATGTTAACCCACTAAACAAGTAAACAAGGGATACCAAGACCCCAGATCACAGTTGTGTGTATTGCAATCAAAACTAGATACATCCATGTTCATTTCTAATAGCTAATCAAGCAAATGCACCCTTATTAAATACATTTCAAAACCAAATTGTAATATCGATTCTAATACCAAGAAGAGCAATTAGCAATCAAGCACTTAAGACTCCATGTACACAGTAACATGACTACACAGATGAATAGCAGATAAAGTATGTTGTTCACAGGAGATCCATACTGCGCTGACCAAATATGCGCTCATATCCTAGCTTAACAGAGACTATAAATAGCCTGCCTGTATTCACACAACAGCTTCTTTTACCACCGCTGGATATATTTGGCAGCTTTTGTGATCAAGAGGCAGGCAGAAGAATGAGCGACACAGGGAGAATGTCTATTAAAAGCAAAGGCTCACCTCCCACTCCTCCCTACAGTAACATGCTCAACTCAAGCTCAGCTAACATTAGGATTCAACTGGATTGCTATATGGTTTTACTGCTGCATGACTGCAAATTGCCATATCTGTTTCCCTTTTTTGTCTATTGTGTTTACTGTCTGTGACTGGCAGGACATAACCATCACTGCCCAGGAGATCACATGTTAGCAGCTGTGTCAAAAAAACAAAACAAAAAAAGCTGAGCAGACATTGCACGTGAACAACGGATATTATGAGTCTCCAGAGATGACTCTGGTGCTCGCTAATATTTGCCCAGAAATGTCATTGATGTAATCATTATGCTTCAAGGGTCATTTGAGGGCTGAGTTGCTCAGTAACACAGCAGGCCACACAGAATGGGCCTAGGCTGCATCACAATACTGCCTGGTATTCCAGTTTCAGCAGCATGACATGATGCATGAGCAGGTGGCTTGTCATGACTGATGATGGCATGAGCAAAGTGTTAGCTGAGGTAAGCTTTCTCAGGCGACCTGCTGCTCTTCAGCTTGTGTGCACATTACATCAGTGGCTGTCAGGTTTAGATGACATGTCAAAATGTCCTGTTTGTATTTGTTGCTCTGAAACCAGGTAGCAAGGTAGTTAGAGAAGCCATTTCAATCCTGCAGGTGTGATCCCCAAAGATTTTCACTCATGAGAGTGTTTTGTCACATGGTGGCTTTTAGAGCTCGCACCCACTAATGAATCTCATACATCTGTATCTTCTCCTGAGACACCAACATCACTGCATGATTTGTGTTGTTAGTGTATACTTCTCAACAATGTGGAGAACTTCCACAACAACCAGCCAGTGGTAGAGCTGGTGCTTACATGGTGCCATCCTAGCATGAGGCACCAGATGGGACTCAGATCTGGCTGTCTTCCTCCCAGACTCAAGTGCTAGCTGACTGCCCATAATGAGCTGAGCTAACAGACTGTGCAGCTGGGCCCCTCCTCTGCAATAATTAGCTCCCTGAAAGCAATTACTAATAACTATACTTTAAAAAGCTCATTACAACTACAGGAAAGACAGTCTGACCACTGAGCTGGCCTATCTGTGTTTGCCGAACATTCCCTTATTCTTATCACTGAAACAAAACGTATATGTTCCAGAAACTCCAGAAAGCAGTCCTACATTTGGTAGGTAAGCAATACAATGACAGTGCCTGCAATCAGAAATATTACACAAATGCTGTTTGCTTATGAGAGCTCATCAACAACAGAACGTTCAGAGGAACAGTGGCTTCCAACTCAATCCAGAAGCCCTTTTTTTCGTGGGTTGAATAATGTGTGCTGGTCTGTGAGTCAGAGTTGTTGAAGAGGAGGAGAGTGGAGAGAGGTTGCATCCCAGTCATGATGTTGCTCTAGATTCAGTCTGCAGGGTGACCAGGGGCCAGTGCTACTGTATGGGCTGTAGGCAGCGGTGAATCACAGACCTGCTGCAACACTGTAGTGGCATAGATTCTTCTCCAAAAACAAGCTCATGATCCTTCTCCCATCTACTCCCCTCTAGTTTGATCTTTCAGCCCATCTCCTCCACATATATTAAGACATTTGGTGCCTATTGTCATGACAACAATAAATTACTAACACCTCAGTCATGGAAGACAGACAGAGCGCTTCAGGTTTCTGCCATTGCAGCATTTCTCTGATTCAAACATGGTTTTCCAGCTCCTTGGTTTCCTGCTAAACACCACAGGCATTGAAGATTAGGGAGGTTAACCTACACCAATCTGAAAATGCAGCCTCATCCATGGAATCTGAGCTTGATATTAGAGCGCTGTGTTTTTGGAGGCGCATTATAGGCCTAGTGCAATTGCAGATGTAAGCACAGTTCATGCATGTGAATATCTCAATGCATTTGAATACTTTTGAATAGGCTTTTTTAAAAAATATTTTTAGAGTGGTTAGAAGAACAAATTGTGCACAGTTTAAACATAGGTGTAGCGACGACGAAGATGCTGCAAGTGGTACATGAGTTTCCTATCCATATGGTCTGATGGTTGATGCACCAACACACTCAAAGGAATACAAAAACATTGGTCAGAAATAACTACATTTTATTATATGAGCTATTCAAGGAAACATCTACCCTAAAATGTGTTGCAATAGAAGGAGTGTTAACCTAGTCAACTAAAGGCTCATTTGGCCTTTAATCAATAATTAGTTGGTATTATTCCTCAGCTCTCTAATGACAGCTGTTGCATGGCGATTGTCACTGTGGCCACCAAAGCTACAGACCTGAGTGCTCTGGCACCGATGCATGCTGTAGTGGTCGAGGTGACAGAGTATCACAATCTATAAAAGTATGCTGGGCACTTGGGAAAGCACTTCAAAAATCCAGTCCATCATTATATCACAAATCCAAATGACAAAGAGGATCAGTGTGGGCTTCTGAAGGAGGCTTTTGGGAAAATGACACTTGAGGATATGGAGCAGTAGAGCTCTCTCTCTCTCGGTCTCTATCTCTCACATCAAAATTCACATTAGCGATGACAGATCTGTTCAGCAGAGAGTTTGTTTCTTTTTGACTAGGCACAGGTGCCTCTCATTTCTCTGTTCCATCTACCACCAATTTGGTCTGCCTCCACAATCAGGTAAACACACTTTAAAATAAACACCAACAGATGTGACTGCACACTCCTCCCGGCAAACTTTTAACCATTTATATAATGAATATAGTCTACACATTCTGGGTAACTTCTAAACCATGCTCTGCGTTAAGCATGAATCACATAACCTGCTTGTTGTACATAATACTGCTGTATATACTACTCTCATCTATCGGTCCATCTGTCTATCGTTTTCTTTGTCTCTCCCACAATCTCTTCATTAATATTCAGTTTTGTTCTGCATGAAAAGTCCTGTCAGTGCTGTAATTTGTGATCCAGCTGAATAGGCGCCAGCAAGAAGCAGCAAGCTTCCTTCACCTCTCCTCCACCCTTGGCAAAACCTGCTGTTACCATAGAGATACTTTCCTCCAACCACAGTCTTTATCTTGTCATACTTTTTCAAACTGACTTTGTATTGTTGACTGAATCTCAACGCCAGCTACTACATCACCTTTTCATCTGGGGACTTAAAGTGAGTTGAGATTATGAGGAAAATCCCTGCATGATGAACATTCAGATAAACTTTGTCTCAAACTTCCTCAGTCTTGGTATAGATTATTCAGATTTCTGAGAAAAGCATGCATGGTCTCATTTTGACCATGTACAAACAGTGCAGAGTTTAAACGCCACCCCACGGAGTGATAGCCATCTGTATGAGTGTATGCTACAGTAAGTACAGCGATGAAGAGAGATGGGCAAACAAAAGACACAGCAATTCAGTGTCGTGACCAAGAATAGCGCTCATTCCTGATAGACAAGATACAGCTGCTGCATAAGCTCACTGCTACCACTGCTATCTCATTGCTGCATAAATCCTCAGCTGTAGTGTCAGTCAATCAATCACTCACTCAGGTAATAGGTCCAACATGCTGACAAGGAGAAAATAACAATGCACTGTAGCAGTTCAGAGCTGTAAAACAAACACACTGCTTTTATTCTTTCCCCGACCAAGTCATCACCCTCATTCCCTTCCCTGTCTTTGATGGCAGCAGTATTGTAAGAAAATAGTAGAGCACTTACTCAGAGACTGCTACAGCTGACAGCTTTTCTACGAAGCTCCTTAGACGCGGCACCTCCTCGTCCAGTAAGCCCGTTCATGTGGGTTCTCCCTTGGAAGCCACCAGCCAGAATGAGAGCTTCGCTGGTTCATCAAATTTGGGGATGTCATCCTCACTGGGGAGAGAGTGGAGCTGAGGGGAGAGAGAGATGTGCTGTGGCAGGGCAGAAAGCTGTGAGGCAGCGAGAGCGACTGGAGATTACTGCTTACAGAGAGATAGAGTGAAGGGGAGAGGGAGGGAGCGGAGAACTACAGAGAAATGGCATTGTGGAGTAATGCAGCAGACCGGTGATCACATACTGTAGAGAGTGAGAGGAAGCTCCCACCCTCTCTCTCTCTTCTCTGCCACCCGCTTACCCTTACCACCCCCCCCCCCCTCCTCCCCCCGTACTGCAGCAGCCGTCACTAATCACACTAATGTATGCTGCTTGACACACTGCGTTAACAGCCAGCTCCCAATAGTTGCAAACTTACAGTAGGTTCATGTCAGTTACTAACGACTCTTTAAATTGTGCAGCTTATTAGTGACTAAGCACAATGACCCCTACTAAGCCTCCCCTAAATGAGCAGAAGCAATGCAATCTAATAACTGGCAGGACAAAAATGGTACAGTAGAATTCTGCTTTCATCTACAAGTAAACAACAACAAGAGCAAGTAAAAAGAGGGTCCTGCTTAAAGAAACATGCCAGTGTAACTTCAACGCAGAATTTTTCTTGAATAGCATAATCCTCTGAATAAAACTGTGCCCAAGAAGATAACAGTTATGAATCTTTGAGTCTGTCACACTTTAAAATGTTCACTTATATTTTTAATTCAATTTTATTTTATAGTTAGAAATGTGTTATTTTTGCTGTTAGATAAAGCTCAAGACTTAACAGCAGTGTACGGATGCCTTCTATCATACATCATAATCCTGTACAGCCAAAATGTCAATTACAACCCTTCACCCTTGACTCTACAATTGCCTGCAATAGGAGCACTAAACATTGCTAAACCAACAATGTAACAAAACATATTGAAATAATATTGCACCAGGGTTAACAGTAGCACAGTACATGTCATGTCACAACTAACAAGGTCCCCTGTGTCTGACACACTAGGTTCACCTCAATTTCTGTTTTTTATGCTAATGTAAGCCAAATGACACGTCACTGTGATACTGACTTGCAAACTACACTCACACAAACACATACACACACGCAAACAGAGTGACAGATTACACATACAGTAACAGATGGCAGAACCTAACCTAGCAAGCAGTACTACATCAGCACAGCAGAAGGGACAAAATACTCAGAAGGTGAGAGCATAGTACAGTACAATCAATGAGTGTTAGAGTAATTAGTGGCCGAGAGACAACAAGAGCAGTACTAATTTTCTGACTAGTTCTTATTTAGACTTTTATGACTGTTAAGGAGGGCGTGTGAACACGTTTGTCTTAGTTGTGCTTGTACAACATGAGTGTTTTTGTACCAAAGGCCAGGCCAGAGTTGCCCCATACGCTGGCCTGGAGTCAGATCACACCTCCACTATTTCCCTTCCACCTCTACACATCCTCCTCACTGTCAGGATTTGACTGACTTTGTCTCTTTGCTCCATGAATCCTGTGCATTATGCCTTTCTTGTAGCTCAGTTATTTTAGATGTCTCTGATTCAGACAAGCAGATCTGTTACTGTAATCTGAAGAGAAATCTGTGTCTGGACAAACACAGATACAGGAAGAGCCCTCAATAAAAGACTTCCCCACACAGGCCCAGGATGAGGTCATCACCTGCCACAGAAACAGTGTTTCTGCCAGTGATACCTAATGCAACATAGTATCTGTCCAGAGAGAAGCAGTTTTCTAATCAACCCTTAAGTATCCTTGAGAAAAAAGTGTAATTATTCATAAAATAAAACCTGCTTTTGGCTTATGCTATTACATAACGCAGCGTGTTGCTAGAGGTTATGCGACTTTTTTCAGCTTGACATTTTATTAAACCTTCACAGCAACTGTATAATTTGTTGTGCATCTATAGTAAATGCAAAGGTAAAACTAGGCCTGCTGTTACAGGTTACCACTACTAAGGTAAAAAATTAGCTTCTTAAAGTCTGCATGTATTTTCCTATAGCTCACAGTGAAAGGTCACATGTGAAAGCAATAAAATTAAAAACAGTTTACACTAAATGTCATATCTAAGTGTTTGAAATCAGTATGAAAAGTGTTGCATTTTCATCGTGATTTGGAGTACTGGGTTGAGGCAGAGGCATCATAATGATGTTACCTAGCAACAAGGTGGTGTATGTGTCTAGAGCAAATCCCAGTTTAATTCCGAAGTAAAGATGGAAAATTACAATTCTTTTCACTGGATGTTCCCAAAAGGATTTCACTGTAATGTAATATACTAGAATTAATTACATCTAAATCACTTCAGATTCTGTTGACAATCCCAACCTTTCTGCAGTATGGCAGCAAAGTTATGATAATCTCACAAACATTTTTGTTTTTTGCTGCAAAATAATGGTTAATATAGAAAAAATATACCAAACAGTATAGCAATGTTAGAAAGTATCATTAGGGGGAAACCATGATCAGACAGAGCAGTACCTCTTCAGTAGCTGCTACAAGCTAGAAGAGATATCAGCGTAAAAACACTGCCATCCACCGGCACTACATATAAATAGCTAGCCTTTCTAAATTCTGTGAGTTCTGTCATGTTGGTATGAGGTTAGGGCTATCACAGAGAAATACTGCAATCTAGAGGTTTGAAGGGGCCTGATTTTGTTACATAACAGACAGTCAAACCTTGCATTAGTTGAAAAAAGGCAGAGTCAGGCTATGACTAAGGGTTGATGTTACATAAGCACAGAACACTAAGTACTCGGAAGACGCTGCTCTAGATACTTCCTGTAAACTGCCACTATTAAAGGAGCTTCATTGAAGGAATTTAAGCCGGCTTACTCATTTGGTCACAAGACAGTTTGGAAAGGGGATGGGAGTCACTCACAAATTTACAAACAAAGCTTTGATGGTGTTGAAAGTGCATCAGAGACAGAAGGCTGTTTATGTTCTCTGAGGAAAATGTCTGTAATTGGTTGTAAATACAGAAGCTTAATACACTGAGTTACAACTGTATGACTGCAGATATTTAAAAATAAAACACTTTTATTTACAAATCCTTACCATAATCTCCATTTATCAAAACAAATCTTATACCCTAAGTAATTGGCAATTATTCATGAAGTCACTGAGTGACAGTTTTATAGCAATTATCATTATAACTCAGCAACCCCCCAAAACTTTCAGATCAGTAATGAGTTATGCAGCTCTTTAAAGCTGTGTATTAAACATAGGCTGGTGATTGTTTATCCATCATTTGGGGAATGTAAATGTAATATCTTTTTTTTTCCATAGAGGGAGCCATAGCCTACATTAAAGTGCAATGAACACCAGTTGGTAATGCTGTTCTCCATCCAAAGAGGCAAAGCAACGTGGTAAACTGATGTCCATTTATGAATACTCTAGACACAAGCCTAATGTATCTTTACACAATAACAACATTGTATTTTATCTAAATGTTATTATTTAAAGCTCTCTCATGAGTTTTTTATTCCATTTAACTGTGATCCAACCTTGTTTGTTTCAGCTGTATTGCAACAGTAATTGTTATCATAAATATTGTTTGTAATAGAAATGCTAAAAATAACTGATCAAACTGTAAAACACTGTGTAATTCTTTTTATATTGCAAAGGCTGTTGTTTTTCCTTGTATTTGCAATCAACTCAACAGCAGCAGCATTACACTAATAGGGATAATGTGGGCGGCTAAATTCATTCAGCTTAGCGGTTTATCAAAGCAGTGAGGTTTTGATGTGCTCTGAGGAAATCACCCATTATCTAGTGTGTGGCCCCCTCAGCCCCTGAAGCCAGGCGACAGTGGACCAGCAGGCTGTGACCCACTTCTTTTGTGCCGTCACTTTATCAGCTCAAGAGGCTTTGTTTGTAATCATTCATGATCGATGCCCCGCCCCCAACATCCTAACCTCCTCTCTACCCCTTCATCCCCCACTCACACACGGATAAACACATTGCTGTATCTTTGAGGGCTTTTACTCAGTATGTTAATTCTTTAACCTTTAACCTCAACTCATACTAATTTAAACCTAATCCTAACTGTAACCATAAAACTTAATTTATGCCCTGACCCTAAATTAGCCCCTTGATGTAGTTAGCAAGCAGTTTGGGATATTTCCCCTCACTTTTCTCCCTCTGTGGATAACTATGAAACCTACACACACGTCAATAAGCAAGATTCTGACACCCAATACATTTGATAACTTCCACCGTACTGTCTTGATCCTGGAATAAGTGAGGTCTAGCTTGCCGATGGACAATTTTGATCAGAGTTCCAATTTTAATAGCTTAGCTTCTTGGGACGAGATTCTACTACCTATAGCTCTGGAAATTAATAACAATTTTCTAAATTAGCCTGGAGCTGCAGAACTTCAGCCTGATGGCCTGTGAAGATCAGGCATAACTAACTGTTGCACATACTTGCAAAAATATACCCAAAACAAGACACACCAATACCCAAAATAGAGAATACAGAGTATGGGATATACCAAGTAAAAGTATTAATACCAGGATGTAAATATCCCAGTGAAGTCCTTGTGATTGTAAAGGAAATGTATGATATGGAAAGGCTAACGTTTTCTATAAGACTTTGGACTGATTTAATTTGTGGGTATTTTTCCAAATGGTTGTTGCGTACAGTATCAATAGTACATACAGAAAGAAAGGTAATACTTAGTATTAGGACTTTTCCCTAACATAACTTTAAGAGATTTATTTGCTCAGCAGGGTTAAAATGGGGTGTGTATGTGTATTGGCTAGTTAAATGTCATAAGACAAGTCATTTTGATTTCCTTTGAGGACTTGATGGACTAAGATTGATAGGGACTTGAGGTGATCCTTACTTGATGCCCTGCTGGTGTCTTTTAATGCCTCTCTTTCTTCTTAGGACTACTGGGAAAGTAACCACTAACACGAAGCTTAGCTAACTACTGATAACATATGAACTGTATTGTATTACCCCTGAAGACCTATGTCTTGAGTTCTCCTGTGCATTTGCATTCCACTAAAACAAAAGCTACAGTAGTAAAAGCACATAAGTAGTCTATTATCAGCTAATTGTACTAAAGTATCAGACTAAATGTAGGCCACTCCTTATTCAGAATGTCTCCTCTCCGAGTATTATACTGTATTGTTATATTATTACTGGATTATTATCTCTGACTTATTACTCTGTAAACAGCATTTCAGTGTTGAGGCTGGTGAAGGTACATGCTATCAGGTGTATTAAATACAATTTCATCACTAACCTCATATCTCATACAATCCTAATCTGAGTCATAAAAAATGAAAGATAAATACAAATTGTAGCCTAATTTGAAATTGCACTTGCAGTAATGTATTTCAGTACATCAGTTACTTTCCACGCTGAGGTTGTGTTCTGTATTAACAACACAAATATAAAATGAAATTAATCAACGAACTATTAACAGCATGAAACACATATTATGCTTCAGGTAGTATAGACAGTAACATTAGCTAGTTGTTTTGTACTATGTTAGGGCTAACGTTAGCTAACCGCTAGCCTCACCTCACATAGCACTTGGTCACAAGGCAAGTCGGAAAAAAGACGAATGGTCGAAGCCAGGTTGCAGCGACTCAGCTTTTCAGACTAGACAGAATATAATATTTAATTAATGCTACATGAGTTTGGGTAATTTTTTGACTACTAATAGTAACTAATTTGTCTTAGTAGCTAATATGCTAGCGTTTAGGCTAACACCTGTATTGCATACATTCAGGTAAAGGGGTCCGTTTAAGTATAGGGAATGTGTCAATAGACTATTAATAGCATGAAACGCGTGATTTTATGCTCTAATTAGCAAAAACCAACGTATGACACACAAGCTGTTTTATATACGGTTAAGGCTAGCTTCTTGACCCTCATCTCACATTCCACTATCAAGTGAGAAGGTCAGAGCCAGGTTGCAGCGACTTAGCTGTTCAGACTCCACTGACAATTATACTTACATGTGACATGACGCCAGGTTTGGGTAAGTTTTTTTATATAACTAACGCTAGCCAGCTTGGCACGGTACTAGCTGCTAAGACATGTTAGCTAATTTGAAACTGTCTTGGTGGCTAACTAGAGTATGCTAACAGTTAGGGCTAACGTTAGTGAAGTTAGCGTGACCTGTGCTGCATGCATTTCATCTCAGTAAAGGAGGTTAGTTACATGGCTCTGAATAACATTAGCCTTACCAAAACAGAAACATTTCTGTCTGAAAATGGAACTGCATTACTTTACTGGCTGTAATATTTATTTTGCCTACGAGTTGGACATACATAATACCCTTTTTACAGTTAAAGTCAACCTAAATAAGACGAAAACAAGTGTCAAATCACCTGTTTTGTGGGTAATTTAATGTTAGGGTAACTACATTATATTTTTTATTTGATACAGTCACACATAAAACCAGGAAAATTATATTCATCCTATTTTTATAAGCACCGGTTTATGCAAAATGTAAATTGCTGAGGTTTCACATACGTCACAGGTTTTTGTTGCTTTACCATTACTGACGTTTGCTGGTACATCACTTTAGGCAACAGCCGGGTCTCATACCATCTCTTCACGTGCTCATTTAACTGGGTGTCACAGATGTGTGAGAAGCACCAAAATATGGCGCTATCATTTTCAGCCAATGGGCTGGCCGTTTGTAACAGGTTGCAGCTGGCGTCACTACCGTGGCGGGAACGCGCATTCAAGACGGTAGAACGGTTGAGAACGCATCGGGACCGCGCTCATCTGTTTGGCTGGCAAATACCTCCGGTGTAACAGGCCGATCATTATGGGGGACCCAGGACCCCGAGGCGGGATTGACCCTGACCGACCGACCGCTCCGCAGAGCTCACTGAGGCGGTTTATACCAGGATAAAAACATTTTCTGCGTTCAGTAACAAACAGCCAGTCAGTGAGCTGCAGAGGAGGCGGTGTTTGCTGGGATTCAATCAGAGCTGGAGTCGCGGCTGGTAGGTTAACTAGGAGAGAGGGACGTGAGGAATCTGAGAAGACAGCAGTTTACAATCTGACTGGATCCAGCTCGACATTGCGAGAATGATGGATGAATTGTCGATTACAAGCCGGTCCGGTCAGCCCAACCCTGTCGGAGCAGGGTGGGTTCATCCGGAGTGAAATCAGTCGGCTCTTATCTGTTGGCTTCTCCTCCGCCGGGCGGCGATGTCCGCTTTCTGCCTCGACCTGCAGACGTCTGCCGTGGTTTCAGCACCACTGGAGCTGGACAGCGACTGCATGGAGCCCCGGGCCAGCCCCGCCGCTCAGGAGCCCGGCGGCTTTCAGGGTCATCCGCTGCGGCACGCCGGCTCCGGAGGCCTCGGCATGGCCTTGGAGGAAGAGCTGGCCATGCTTGCCGGGGAGCGGGATGACGAGGAGGGGCTGCCGGACCTAGAGACGCCTGCGGTGGGGCATAACGCAGACTTGCTGTCGCTCTTCCGTCAAAAGGAAAAAGACTTGGTTTTAGCTGCTAAACTCGGCAAAGCGCTGCTGGAGAGAAACCAAGACTTAACCAAGCAATATGAGAAAATGCACAAAGATCTCAACGAGAAATTAGAGGTAAACTACGGAAACTGTTTAATTTGAATAGATTTTGGTCAAGTTTTGATGCTGTCCCAGGCCTCTTTCTGGTTTGTCCTAAAAATGCCATAATCCTTTAGTCAGGTTTGGGCCTTCACAATGTAAACAAACTCAACACGATCATAACAAATGCTGCCTGTAGAGCTCCACTTTCTGCCACAGAAAGAGTATTTCACCTAGCATGATCTTCTTTTTTTATGGTAGGGCAGCTAACTGTACCTAATGTACTATAATCTGGGAACTAGTTAGCCTGCATAGAGTGAATTGAAACTTAGTGGTCATTCAAAGTGTAACAGTATCATATCACAGCCAAGTGATTTCACACAGCATGTTTACAATGAATGCTCTACAGTTGAGCTTTTGTTCTTGTTGTTTTCAAAGTCCTACACTCAAGCCAACACGTGGCCTGAGAAAACCCACAAAGACTAATCCCATGGCTGTCCAGGGCCTACTGTATTTACTGTACATCTGCTCAGCCCTTTGATCCATATTCATCCTCATGTTGCAGCTCAGAGAAATAAGCTGCCTCTTAATATCGAACACTTCTTATCATTGATGTTTTTACAGCTCCTGGTGTCCTGTTGCGACAACGTCTGATGTTGTTGTGTGATGTTGTTTTGATTCTCTCTGATCCCTCCTTTTGTTCGGACATATAATCAGAGATGAAAATAGTGGCCACACAGATGCCAGCTGCTTCATCCTCAGACTTAACCATAATAACAACCCCCATCCAAACTCTGGCAGCCGCTGGTGGTGCAGTGCATCTGTCCACTGTTCATCGCCATCTCGAGAATATAAAGAAGCATCCTATTAGCTGAACTGTCACTCCAGGAGCTAGGGAAACTGATTCAGTTGAAAATCATTATATTATATCCTTGTTTCTATTTTAGGCGATTATAGTTGCACTTATTGGGACACTGATACTCTTTTTTTTAAGTCTGTTTTTGCTACAAAGCTTCAGTGTCTGGTGTATGGTGCAATAGTCAAACTTTTGTCATTCTTAATATCATACATTTTCATATGAAGGACTTTTGCGTAGAAGGTAAAAAGTTAAGGATGAAAAAAACATGATTGTGCCTTAACTGTTGTACAGTACAACATTTACTGTGGGGATGAAGTTGCCGTCCTGAACCTTTTTTACTTTCAGTGAAGTGAAGTATCTCTAAGGACTGAGTGCAATTGTCTAAGTCTGTTGCAACACCAGTATCTGTGTCACGTCTCTCACTCACCCTCAGTGATTTCACTGGTACTTATGTTTTGTAAAATTAGGGCAATTACTGCACATCAAATCCAGTCAAATCGAGGTTTAATGATATTACCCTCTCCCCTTGTCCACATGCAGCACTTGGAGCAGGAGAAGCATGAGTTGCGTCGGCGTCTGGAAAGTCGAGAGGGGGAGTGGGAGGGCCGTGTGGCTGAGCTGGAGACGGACGTCCAGCAGCTGCAGGGCGAGCTGGAGCGCCATCAGGTCCAGCTGAGGGAGGCTGACAGAGACAAGACCAAGGCCATCGGCGAACTCTCAGAACAGAACCATAGACTGCTGGAGCAACTCAGCAGGGTGAGGAGCAGTGTCTGTGTGTGTTTGTGTGTCTCTGTGTGTATGTATCCATGTGCTTCAGAAGTTCTGCTCCAGGCAGGCTGGGCAAATGTGCATGGGAGATTCAATTAGTCCGGGCTTTGAGTCACTGTGTCACATGGTTTTAATGCTGCTTTAAACAGCCTTCCAACCAGTGTGTGTGTGTGTGTGTGTGTGTGTGTGTGTGTGTGTGTGTGTGTGTGTGCATGTGTGTGCATACAGTATGTGGTCTCCCTGGCCTGGCCTTGGGGCCACTCAGTCCAGTTTAGGTCTGCCTGGCTGACATGACATAAAAAGCTCAGCCAAGTGAGGATTCTTTATTCTTCTGAGGTCATCTACCTCAATTCAGCCTGTCTCCCTCTATCTTCACCTGAATTATGCTAACTCATCAATATAAAAGTGGAGCTTCCGGGCCTTATGTTGAATAATTTAGAATGATTGGACTGCACACTTATGCAATAGCACTCTGCATATTGGCAGATAATTTGAGTTCAGTTATTATGACAGGCAGAGTAGAAAATGTCCCATATGAGATATTCAGATAGACAGATCTGATTGATGGACAGACAGACAGATAGATTCATTCATACATACATACACTCAGGGAGGACTTGAGGCTGTATCTTTGATGATGGGATGTACTGTACACATCTCGGGAGAAACGGAGATTGGCAGTAGATGCAGATTGATGGAGCTGAGAGTGCTAGCATTTGTAGCTACAGTTGATTTATCCCAGTGAAGGAGTTCAGAACAACACCTCAGTCTGCAGATCTACACCAAACAAAGACATTTTATCCATATAAAGTGGTCACTCAGGTGTAACAGTACAACAGCTCTGCATTGAACTGTGTCTTTGTGAAGACTTCACTGTAAATCTTTAATGAGACAGTATAAAACAGGTGCTGATTTCACTCTTTTGTACTCCTTGAGACCATTCTCTACTTGCTCAAGGTAGTGGGACATATATTTGATTTACTAACTTAATGTCTGTTTACTTTCTTGCCTCCGACCTTAGTGATAAAAGTGCTTTTTCATTCTTAAGTTAGTTCACGTTTCACAGTTTATAGTGTTCACTGTTTGTTTTTGTATGTAGTGTTTTTGATCATTTTTATAGCAAGGTAAGCTAGTCAGCTAGCCTAGCTAGCTAAAAAAAAAAAGAGACACTAAAGAAAGTTAATGAGGGCAGTCAGTGCTATGAAGCTTTACTGCTTGCTTTTGCAAGATGTTGTACACTAGTTGCTTTAACATTTTGGCAGCTCTTTGAAGCACCAAGTGTAAAGGAGAGCCATAGCAATCTAATGTTAGCCAAGGTCTGAAAATCAGGCTAATGCTAGTGCTATACTGAGTGACTAACTAACAACGCTAACGGTTATTTAAGACACTGGGGTAATCATTGAAAATGATCAAAAACCAAGCAGCAACCTTCTGACTGAAAATCGAAGTCAACAAGGAAGTGCCAAAACCTACAGTTCTTTGAACGGCCACTAGGGGCTGGCTCCAGAAGCTAGTCAGTCCCCAGTGACAACCATGATAAAATTCCCAACTTTAAAGCAGAAATAAACATGTTTACAGCCTGGTACAGAAAACGATTTTGGTCTCTGTAGCTAGTTTCCCCCTTCATGAAAACTTTACAGAGGTGAATTTTTTATAGAACTCACCCTTTACATTTTTTAAGGCTCCAAGTTATGCATAATTGAGGGTGGGCCGCTTTGAGTGACAGGCTGTCTGCCAATAGTGTCCTCGCCTTCTCAGTTAGATCCAACCTCTCGCTTCTCCACAGCTGTACCCTCCAACTATGGTCACTCCTGGCTCCAAAACCAAAAAAAAAAAAAACGAGGCTTCAGAACAGGAGTCCACAAACCGATGGGTGACGTCACGGCAGCTACATCTGTTATTTTTACAGTCTATGTTAAAAACACTATCTACAAAAAACAATGGTAAAACTGTTAATAATATGTACAAAGTTAACTGTGGAAACTGAAGTAACATTACCTAACTAAAGGGTGAAAAAAACACATTAATCACTAAGGTCAGAGGTGAAGGTAACATTACTTGGAGCTGACAGGAAGTAAACAGAAGTGAAGTTAGTAAAATGGATATACATCACATTACATTGTGCAGGTAGAGAATACTGCGTGTTCTTGTGGGATTGACCTGGATTATATCCTCAGTGTTCTTGTTGATGTGTCCACGCCCTGTCCCTTTAGTAGTGGCCTCATTTCCACACTCGGAAAAATAACATTCTTTGTCACTATATACTATATTTCTCAAACTGTGTGGTTGATAAGCTACATGTCACTCCAACACACTTTCCAACTGATGCGTTACAGGGATGAACTTACTTTCCAAGAGCAGGACTACGTCATGCTGCCGAACCTGTCAGAGGGATATACAGTATAAACACCTGTAAGACCATTATAACAACTTAAGGGCTGTAAACAGAGGCACCAGAGTGTTGTCAGCTGCCAGTTAGGCCGGCAGTGGGTACTAAGGCTACGTTTCAGGATGCTCCTGAGCTCTGCATACAGAGGTTGACAAGCCTATACGGGTTCTTTGGTAACCCCGTCAGCAGCTGTGTCTATGGTAACGCTCACTGTGTTGTTCCCCTTCCTGGGAGGAGATAGGATCTGCTGCCAGGCACACGCTGTTCAGGGAGGAGAAGGCTCTGTGTGGTTGATTTTAACCACCAGATTGCTGCTGGGCAGAGCAGCCCTCCTCCTCATCTTGGTCAGATTAAATCAGCATCCTGCCCCATCTTGCCCCAACACCATCGTCACACTGTAATCAAGGACTGGTCAGTTGCTATGGATCTAAGCAGGAGCAGGCACTTAACATAATTAAACTGCATTTAATTTAATTGAAACCTGGGTGTGGGAATCTATAAAGATATTCCCTGAAAGTGGTATATTGTGTTTTGGTGGGGAGCATATCTTGAGGTTTTTGTGACTCAGTGAAATTTATGAGACTTAATTGACCGCATCGATCCAGATCCATGATTCAGTGAATTAGGCAGACAGAGGGAGACCTGCTGGGTAATAGAATAAATGAGGTCAGCTACAGTGCCTGCTTTCCCTCTTATTTTTATTCTTCTTTCTCTCTCTTTCTTGCGTTCTTCTCTTTCTCTCTCTGTCAGTGCTCATTATTAAGCACTGGGCTGTGACTAAGTAATGTTAACTGTTTGCAGCTCTGAGTGAGTGGAGGGAATGTAAAACTATCTGAGGAAACCCCGCAGTTGTGAGGTCACTGAAGGCCTGCTATTTTTATCTGTGTTTCTCATAACAGTTAACTCTTTAACAAGAACATTTATTATTACCTAAACTGGTCCTTATGTTTCCTCCCCGTAAGCCTGGTCCAAAACTATGAACTAGCACATGTTCCTACACACTGCCAAAGTGAGTATGAGCTTTTCACTGCAGTGCTTTGGCATGTCTGCTGAGAGTGGTGACTGGACACACTTATTGAGGACGGGGCTCCTGTAACTGATAGAACAACCACATCCACAGCCCTTGGGTTTACAATTACACACAAACAAGAGAAGCAGATAAACCAGGTTGTTACCAGGTACCATTGCTACTACTTTATACATAAATGACACATGCAGCACAATACAAATGATTGATTAAGTAAGTGTTATTAGTATGGTGTTACAATAATAAGTTTTCCAATCAACAACTCACATAATTTTCTCATTTTTATAACACTCTACAAATACTATCACAATCAACAATCACATAGACCATTTAATCTGTATTATTCGGGGCATTATGAGCATATTTGAATATTGAGGGTGGTGGGTGTCCTTCCAACATATATTAAAATTACTGCCTTGGAATATTGTGTTCATCATGACTGTGGAGGACCAAATTATCAATGAGCAAACAAATAAATAGATATTTTAACTAATAAATGATCAGAAATTATTATCAGTAGAAATTTTGGAATTTAGAAATACTGTATATAAATGTAGATTTATGTAGATTTAGTGATTTGTATTTTATAAATATACATTTTATTAAATTCATTTATGCAAGTATTTTTTTATTGATGAATAAGTGTTTGTCCTCCACATATAACTGCCAGTGATTTCTAAAGCAAACTTTGCAGCCAAAGGTATAAAAACAGTACACTGCCTGCCTAACAACTTAAGAATCAGTTCTTAAATTGGCTGCAGTGAGATGACCTTGAGAAGGCAGGGCACTCCGTAGGAAGTGATGTAAGTCACAGGGTAATATACAGCGCTGAGGGGATTAGGCTATAATCCGTGCTAATAGCCTTGCCATATGCATCCAGTCAGGAACCAAAACAACTCCAGTCCATACTCTACTTAATTAATAACAGCAGGTAACTTAGATATTTGGACAAGGAAAAGCTAAAAAAAATTAATCTCTGTCTCGTCACATCTTATCCTGGGCTGACGCAAATACCCCCTGTGGTTATTCCTCTTTGGGTGTGTGCATGTGTCAGTGAATTTTCCAATACCGGGTGATGAAGCTATAAATTATATCCAATACACCCAGAGAAATCCATTCGTATTGATCAATGAGGAGAGCCCAGGAGGTGTGTGGTGGTCTGTATGGGTCTTGAGTGTGAGAACAGCCAATCTCCTCAGGCCTAATCTGATCAGAGTGAACCAGCAGGAAGGGGACCTTTCTCTAATTACATTACCACACATGCTCAGAGAAGGCTGGAGATGCACTGACTCCAGCACAAGTGTCTGTATGTTTTATGGCCATGGTCAATTCTACTTCCCTCAACCTCTAGAATTTGCTTAATTAAACGGTGACAGCAGCCTCCAGTGATGCTTCAAAGTTGTGTATTTGAGGCTTTGGAGGAGAAGTAATTCAATTTTTTGACTTGTCATTTACGTCAATATTTATTGGGTTAGGGCCTAGATATTGTCTTAAATTTTGGATTTTGTAATATTGTTATGTGTTGTCTCTTCCTGGTTTAAAGGCTGCATTACAGTAAAGTGATGTAATTTCTGGTCTTACCAGTCTGTTCTTGCAGACGTCAATATTGAAGTATTTAGTCAAAAATATGGTGGTATTTGATTTCCTCCATATCGCCCTGCCCCAGCATAATGTTTTTGAATGACAAAGGTAGAACGTTGGCATCCTATGTTGTGTGTGGCCTCATCCATGCAGTATTTCAACATCACACTATGCAAAGGATTCACTTTTACTCCTCCTTCTACAACCTCAAGCCAGCGTTGAACACAGTCCCTGGGCATCTGTCCAGCCATCAGCTTCCTTCACATCCAGTCACCGGAGCACGTAACGTCTGCCTCCCATCAGCCCAAGGTAGCTGTTGCTCTCAGGATCAGCTCTCTGATTGGCACATATTGTCACCCTCAGTGTTTGTTATGCAAGCGTTTGAACGTGGGGTTGCCCATCCTCCACAAGTCTAGACAAGGCAGTACTCTGTGAAAGTGACTAAGGAAAATACTAGAAGCATTGAGACCGCTAGTTGCAGCTCCCCCTATCCCACTTCTCCCGGTTGCTATGACAACCAGAGTGACATGCAAATTGAAACTCCATGTGTTGTTACCATGGGAATGTGCTCCACAGAATGGCACAAGGATACAGATAGTTTGATGCTAGGTTGCGCCACCGAAGACCTGTGATGCACCTGCAATCACATCTGCTAGATGTTGTTGCACAGCCACAGACAGTCTGCAACTGGATCAACAGGAGTGATATCTACTTTTCAAGTTTTGGCCCTCCTCTGGAAGGTGAACTTACAGTATTCAGTATTTACCAACATAAATGTCAGAGTAAAGAGGCTGTAAGGAAACGTATCTCTCTGCTGAGCCCTACTTTGCTGCCCTGGATTCTGTCACAGCAGTCTGATTTGCCCCTGTTTGTCCTGCCATGCTGATGATGCTTGATCTGGGATCTGAGGAATTTATGTGCAGATTAAGTGAGTATCTGCACATCAGGCCGTCCGCGGTCAACTCTGTGGTTTTTTCGACATGCTCTCAATCTGTCAGCGTACTGGGCCAGTGGGTCAGATGTCACTTTACCACTGTGACCTGCCGCTGCACTGGCCTTCACTGGCTGTACATCTGTTTCCCACACAGAGGAGACAGGATCGTCATCATGATCACAGAGGAACTCACATCTGGCCTCCATAACTGAATACTTACTGGTTCAGAGACATTAGCTTATTGTCGACTTATTTGGGCTCTTTTGACTCAGTGTCTGCCGAAACTCGAAATGGCTTAGAGGACAACAGAGGATGCAATGGACACCTCAACTCCTTTTTGAGAGTTGTATTTTTTTTTTCCCTGTATTTATTAAAGTTTTTCAAAATCCACAGCAGTGGGTTTTTCATACAAAGACAGTTTGTGTAGTTGGAGTTTTGAGGATGTTGTCAGGTCGGTAATCTTTAAAGAAAAAAACAAAACAAAAAAGTGCTGGATTAGTTATTTTTCTTTGCATCTACGTGACATTCCATCAGCATTTGTTACTTTTCTCCCCATCACAATAAATAAACAGTGATACATCAATATTAACCACCTTCAACTGAAGGTTAAATCATCAGTACATCTAAGAAATAATAAACTTTGACCAAGACTAATGACAAACAGCATCAAACACTATAATGATGCCCTTGATAGGCAAACATACGCACCATGCTGATGCATCAAACACTGAAGAAACACTCCTTGGCTATACAGCAAAGTGCACAGCGCCATCAAACATCGAAGGAAGACAGTCACACAATACATTGCAAAACAGTTCAAAAAGTTGTGGGATATTGACAGAGATATGGACTCGAGTCAGACTTCAGCCACAAATTTGATGACTTAGACTTTGCAGAATCAAAAAAGACTTGCAACTCGACTTGGACTTGACTTCATGTGGACTTGAGCCTTTTGACTTGAAAATAAATACCTTTAAAAGTATGTTATTTAAAAATGTGTCAGGAACATTTTTCTTCATTTCCTGAGTCAAGTGATGTTAACGTTATTTATTCCCCGAAAGTTGACACTTAATTCTTCAGATCCACTTTGTTTGAACCAGGACAGGATCCAATCAAGTTGCAGCACAGAACCATAAGGTACTAATGTTACATTGCTGTGCGCCAGTGAGAAAAAATGATACCAAAGACATTTCTTTCACATACAAAAACTACATGGTGGTCAACAAAAAACAAATTGCAGTATACAAAATGTGCAGGTGAAAAATATAAATGGAGACACAACAACTTACAACAAACTTGTTTTAACAAATAAAGACAAAGGTAAAGCATTCATGACTTTTAGAAATTTAATATATTATCACTCTGTTGTTAAAATGGCAATACATTTGGTGAAAAGCACATTATGACTTGTTTGGAGCATAAATCTCAAAGTTTAGGACTAGGGACTTGACTTGGTACTTGTCAGTCTTGACTTGACATTGGGACTTGCCTGTCTTAACTTGGGACTTGAGTGCAAAGCCTCAAGTTTTACTTGTGACTTGCAAAACAATGACTTTGTCCCACCTCTGTATACTCAGACATAGTGTCTAGTATCATATCAAGCCAATGCTCTTTTCCTGGACGATCAGCTTTATACCAATGTCTTTTGCTAAGAATCTGTCTCCTCCTCGTGAAACCCTCTCATTGTTATCTTGGTAGGACTTAGCAAAGGTATTTGGAATGGCATATCCCTCAGTGTCCTCTATGGTTAGTTATACCATTCATATCTCTGTGCAGATCAGTCCTCAAGTCTTTAATAAAGTAGTTTAAATGTAAAGAAATATGTCAGCCCTGCAATAGTCTGGTGACCTGTCCAGGGTGTACCCCACCTCTCGCCCAGTGTCAGATGGGATAGGCTCCAGCCCCCCCCCCCCCCCCCCCCCCTCCCAAGAAGATAAGTGGTTACGGAAAATGAATGAATGAATGATATAATGTAAAGAAATCTTGATTTCCTAGACCATGTGTCACCTTTGAGTCCTTAAAACTCATATATTTTCCATCTTTTGAATTTGACACACAGAGCAGTGATACCTCTCTTTTAGCATTTGTTTAATCTGCTTTGAGTATAAGATGTACACGTGGAGATGTCACACCATAATGAAACCTACAAAACCTATTAGTCATCACTTAGGCTTATCAATTAGCCATCCACCCACTTAGTGTAAACCATTATCATTATGTCTTTGAATTAAAGCTTAACTCACATTTTTTAAATTGTTCTGATATATTCAACTTTATCTGTTGTTCAGATTACAGTGATTCACAGATGTTTTTTGCCCTCATCATTTAACCCAGGTCTAATGGATATACAGGAAGGAGATTTTCTCTTTCAGAGTGCTGGAAATAATTTAACCATCATCATTATGGTCATTTTACAAAATAAGTAACTTCATTAGTATGTTAAGGCCATATATTATGGTTATAGTGCTGTGTACCTTTGGGATGTATAACATGCGGAATAGTCCTTTCTGGAATGAACACTAGGAGGTGGGTGAATCATTTCTTTACTGTAATTAAAAGAAAAAAAAACATTGCAGGTATATGTTAACATCTACCATTGTATTTGAAACGTGAAAAGAATATAAAGTCCATTGACATTCCTTAATTCCATTTATGATTTATTGTAAAATCAAAACAAAACAACCCACACAGTGTTACGCCAAGACTCCTGCATCATTAGTTACTGCTCAGAGCAAAGCCCTAGAAAACACCCCGACCAGCTGCTGAGCCTCCTCTCATCTCTCTGTGAGCTCCTTGAGAAGAGGCAGCAGTGTGTAGTGCCACCTAGAGGCTGTACTTTAGACTTATAATAGTCTCAATGTCCACTCAGCACCCAGTGAGTGAAAGCAAACCTGAATAAAATGATCATAATTTGAACTCAGTTATGTGTTGTGATTCTCTTACAGTTTAAGACTGTTTACCCCAGAAGTAAAAATGTAATTTGTATTCAGTGTGCAGATCAGTTGCTCCCTTTCTTGCAGCGTCTTTGATATATTTACTATATGTGCAGTCTCCTCAGTGAGCTGTAAAAAGTGAGTGATTTTAAGGATTTTGCTGTTGCCATGGCAGTGATGATAATGCGAGCGGTAGCTTCCTGAGTGCAGTTCTATGCTAATGAAGCTGAGCCAGGCTCTGTGTGGCCTGATCCCACCTGTCCAATAAGCTCAACTGATGCACTCAGTCTGCTGCTGGGCTGGATTGCACAAATACTGAGCAGTGGACTATTTAAGGCTTTTAAAAAGGGCCATGACATTTGGATAACATTGTGCTTTCAGAGGAACATCTACCAAATGCACCATTTACGAGAACAGACTGGAGAGGGCTGATGTACAAGTGACTATGTCACTGAGTACATGGTGAACATCAGTGTGTTGATGAATGTCTACGTGTTTGTGTGTGTGTAGTACACTCGCTATCAGTCTCCAATGAGTCACCTCAGTATTCTAGTTAGGGAACACAGACTAAAGAGCTGCTATGCAATCTTTTTAATTTAACTGAGAGGTTGATAATGTCACACTTCCACAATGTGCTGTTATGTCAACATCACCATAAACAATAATTAAAGGAGAACTCAACCAATTTTACAGGCCTACTTTACATAGGAATAGAGTTGAATATAGCCTTTAGTGTCTCTGGAGGATCTGTGTAAAGTCCTCAAGTGATGTCACTTGAGTCAGTGTAGTTTGGTCTGAGGACTTCAAGTTTGAAAATGAAATTTATCTGGGGATGTGAGTTAAAAAGACTCCACATTAGCTGCTATAACAGACCAGAATCTGAACCGTCAGCGGTTACTTTGCATTGTGTCAGTTTTGACAACTCATCCATCGTGAGTGTAGTGGTTCATTCATTGGAGTACACTTTTAAACCAAGAGCGGACGCATTTAAGGCGAATGTAGAGTCTTTTTTTCTCACCATCCTGTCTGTCTGTCTGTCTCCATCCAGGCTGCAGAGGTGGAGAGGCAGCTGTCCACTCAGGTCCATTCATTACGGGATGACTTCAGGGAGAAGAGTATGTCGACAAGCCAGCACATGACACGACTAGAAACTCTACAGGCTGAGGTGAGTAGCTATCAGCACCATTTTTTCCATTGTTCATCACTTTATATTAAGTACAGCTGATTGAATTGTACTTTTCAGAGTGCAGAGAGCTCGAGCAGTCACATTTGCAAAAATAATGTTTGCAATTATTGGTACTCACCAAGAAGCCTGAGTGCCTGAGGTGACAACAGATCCCAAGGGAAGTTAAAGCGAGACTATGTTACTTTTGAAAGAAGTTTTAAAACATTCACAGTCTAGTTCACTTCAGTAAACACAAGAGTTTTGCTGCTACTGTCTTCATTGGCCTAGTATGACCAGCAGCTAATAGTGGCTAATGTTAGCTAACGTTGGCAAACTCTAAGTAGATATTGCTGTGTAATTGACTTTACAAAGGCAGTTAGCTTATTTTCTACCTCCCTCATACTTGTGTTGCTTTTACATTATGTTTATTTATGTTACAGGCTTGGAGGTATCTTTTTTTTTTTACTTTCATACCAGCCTGGAATTTCATGGGGGTATACAGTAAATGACAGTATTTGTGTGCTGCGCTACCTACTTACCCCCACCTCCCACTCGACCTGTGGGTTTGCAGCTCTGCAAGCTATCTTAGCCTTTTCAGTCTGATACATAAAAAATATGGAATCACAAAATGTCTTGCCTTTTTTACTTACTGAACTGAGAAATACAACTGTATACGTTCTGAATTCAAGTTTCTCTTTTTCACCAAGCTAAGACTGGCTTCATTGACTTGTTAACTTAAAGGGCCAGTGTGTAATATTTGGCATGGTTTATTGTCAAATCTGAATGTGAATCTGAATATTCTGCCCATTAATATGTTTATATAAGTGTAAATTTGCTATAAAATAAAATTTGTTTGGTTTTTGTAGCCTTATAATTATGCTTTTATATATATATATATAGCAAGGGCCTTGCTTGAGAGAGGTCGCCATCTTGCGCCGCCATGTATGTACGGCAGACCGAGCGCACAATCCAGCCAGCCAGAGAACGCGTTTCGCGTGTATAAATAAATCAACAAAGAAGCGGAAGGAAGGAAGAAGGAGGAGGAAACAGCAGAGAGTGTTAGTAGTTCGTCGATAGAGAGTAGTGGAAGTTTTTTTTAGTTATAAAGTTTGCGAATGGACCACACTTACCACGCAACAGGAGAGAATGAACCCGAACGTCATCTGCGAGGAAAAAACAGTAATACTGTGACACTGCCCATGCCTAACAGGTACTTATTTCAGTTGTAAAACAAGATGTAAACAAACCATACCACAACACACCAGGAAACATGTTTGTTGTTTCCTGCTTTTGGTCCCATCCCACTTGCTCTCAGTCTGGTCAGGTTTCAATTATGTTTTTAAAACAGTTGATGAGAGAATTCTGGGAGATAAAGAACAACTCAGTGTCCCATTAATTTGCAATTACCACAGGGGCTGCTGTTTGGCAAAAGTTACAAAGTCTCGCTTTAAAGTTGGAGTTTCTGATAAGTGGAATAAAAATCCCACCAAAGGGAAACATTGCGTTAAACAAATATTGTGTCTGTCAGAGGATGGTGTTCACCTTTCACCTGCTATGCGGTGTTTTTTTTTAATCAGGGTAGTTGTAGGATTACTCGCAAACTACTTTTACTCTCTTTTCGTAATCTTTATCTTTATCTTTCTCCTCACCCATCCCTTCTTCCCTCACCCTCCTTCTCCTCTTGGTTGGAGCAGCAAGGGCTAGAAGTGAGTGGTTACCGAACGCTACCTATTGGTCAGACTGCATGCTGCATGTAACGTCTTGTAAAATAATAGAAACAAGGATTGCACCATTATTTTCTTTTGAATTAGAACTGCACCTCCTCTGTCCAATTAAATGAGTTGATGATGGGGCAGAGTAACATTATTTTATAAGGTAGATTATTGAATCTCATGCTGAATGAAATACTGAATCTTTTGACCTTATATAACTTGGCTACCGTGACGTTTTACATATAATGTCTTCTTATTTTATGTTTATATTTTTATATGAATGAAAAATCTGTATTTTACATTTCCAAATCCTTATGGCAATCCCTGTTTCATGAGATTGAGCATGAAGAATATGCTTTGTTATCAGAGCATGACGTGTTGTAATGTCAGCTGTGTCATGTATGATATCAGCCTGATAAGTCATGAACAAAGGTACTGTTGGAGCATAACAACAAATCAGATTTCCCCAAAGCTTCTTTTCAAAGCCAGGCAGAAAACACCCAGTCTGCAGAGCCTGCGCTATAATTGGGAGAAAAGGCTACCGCTCTATATTTAGCTGAGATACTGCAATGTCTGGGTGCTCCCACTTTTCCAACACTTTGCCTTTATATGACATGTGCTGATGACTAATGGCTTTTTGCCCTATTTGTGTGAAGACAGAGACTATAGCAGCCCCCAAAATAGCCAGAACCTGGCAATGTGGACACTCATATGGTAATGAAAACAAATGATCCACATGTAAGCTCCTGCGCTGTGAAGTAGGTTACCAGATGTAGGTCAAAAGCAGGAGGGATAAAAATGAACTGATGTTTGTTTAATGGGGAAAGCTGTCTCAGGCAGCTACAAGGGAAAACAATTCATGAGGAACATGTTGTGTTTCTGCAGTGCTAACCTTCAGTGGAAGGCCGTTACACATTCATAGTGTGGAATAAGTTAATAGCAAGCTTTTTGGAGATGCTAACATATCAGCAAGGCATTCCTAAAGACGAGGGTGGCAACTGACGCCTACGCCTGTGCTAGGCAACAAACATTCTTTAGGCCAGTGGGAGTACTTTTTAATCTTGTGTAAGAGCCCAGCTTGCCTCAGAGTCAGGAAAAACAACAACATTTAGCCTTTAATCAGGTCCATAGCTGCCCATTGGTCCACTATCAACCAGGAAATCAAAACAATTTATATTTTCTCAGATTAATGCCAATCTACCATGGCACAGTAACTGACTGGTGCTGTTTAACACGTTAGATTAAGATGCTGTCGGAGAGGAAGATGGAGCTGGAGCGTCGGGTGCATGCCATGCTGGAGGAGAATGAGCTGCTGCAGAATACAGTGGAAGATCTCCGAGAGAGGACGCTGGTGTTGGAGAGGCAGTCTCACGATAAGGACCTACAGGTACAGACACATAAAAAAGGACCTAAAATCTTTAATAGCTACTACCTCTGTAGATATTGTGAGTAAATTAGTTTCTACAAAGCTGTTTGTGTGTATACACCCCACACTTTGTCCTTGAAGTGGTCAGCTGACCCATCAGACCGCTACTAGTGCTTCCTGTACACTGCTAAGCCACAGTTTTGCCTCCTCTGTTGTGTCCAGTTACGGCAGAGCCAGCTGGAGCTTCAGGAAGTTCAGGTGTCCCACAGGCAGCTGACTGCTCGGCTTGAGGAGCTATCGGAGGAGCACAGCCTCCATAGCCTCACCCCGCACCCATCCAGCCTGCTGTGTGAGATAGAACAGAGCATGGAGCAGGAGGAGCAGGAGCAGGAGAGAGAGCAGGTAGTTACTGTAGGATTGTGTTTAATTACAAAGATTGGTAAAATCTTCTCTAAACACTTGCCTTGTCTGTTTAGCTGCGTCTTCAGCTATGGGAAGCCTACTGCGAAGTTCGATCGCTCTGCTCCCATCTCCGGGGAAACGACGTCACAGACTCAGCGCTGTCCACTGACTCTTCAATGGACGAGTCCTCTGAGACGTCCTCAGCCAAGGATGTGCCTACTGGGAGCCTCCACACCAGCCTGCTAGAGCTACGGAGGCTCACACAGAATCTGCTAGATGGCAACGAGTCCACGGTAATGATAACACACTGGCAACTAATCAGCACTGTCAAAATAGCCTATATTTAAAAAAAGTGAGGTAATGACTCATATTCTGACTCTAGTAATTTCCTAAGAATTTCCCTTGAAGAACTATGTAATTTGGTATTATTATAGGGAAAGCAGAGACAATGGTCCAAGACATTGTAGGAAGGAGCCACTCCTTAATTTAATTTTTTAAAGAAAGAACCAGGAAATGATATAGTAATACCAGAGGAGTATTGTTTGTTAACTGCATGTACATTTATACAGTGACAGATTGAATAGGTTTTGCTGTGGGCTTGTCTCTGATCGCCTGCTTGTTTTCAGTTTTTCCTGCAGCTAGTAAAATGATACATAATGGAGACACCTCAACACGACCTAAGATGTCTGCTCTGCTGTTGCTATTTGGTCATTGTCTCTGGATTTTGTTAATATTTAGACAGCTTGATATGAGTAATTAGTGACTTTGGTGTATATTTATCATCAAATCACGCATCTATCAGTAGCTATCAAGAATCCTAAGTTTAAAGCTGTAGTCGGTAACTTTTGTAAAAATTAGGTGTTGTCCTTTTTGCTAAAAACTGTCACTATATCCACGAAGTATTACATGACATAGAAAGTCTGTGAAAAAAATCTTGTCCTTCCGCTTCCACGTTTTGCTTATAATGGCATTACTGCAGATGAACAAAAACAACCAATCAAAGCAGGGGAATCTCTAACGCAGCTGTCAATCATGTCAATCACTGTTCATGAGCTGCAGTCAAATTGTCAAACTAGGCAGCGCTGATCAAATATGAATCAAGATTCTGTTACTGCATTTCCTGTTTCTCACCTCAAATTTTCAGAAACATATTTTAGTGTACTGTTTAGCTGTAAAATGAGAAAGTTTGTGACCTGGTTACCATGTTTGAAACAGTCGAGCTGAAAATGAAGTACTGCCCACTGGCTGCCGCAAATGTTCTCATTTTACAGCTAAACAGTACACAAGAATATGTTTCTGAAAGCATTTGAGGCGAGAAATAGGCAATGCTGTAACAGACTCTTGATTCATATTTGATCAGCACTGCCTAGTTTGACAGTGATGAGCAGTGATGATTAACATTATTGACAACTGCATTAGAGACACCTCGGCTCTGATTGGTTGTTTTGGGAGGAGGATTTTTTTACAGAGTATTTGTCTCTTACACTTCTGTGTTGATGTAATGACAGGTTTAGCAAGTGTGACAAAAAGTTTTTTTTTGTTTTTTTTTAAAAAGTTACCAACTGAAGCTTTAATAACTACCAATACTTTACAGGAACATGTAAAGGACTGTGAACTTAGTTGGTTAGCCAGCTATGTTTATTATGTAGTATAACTGAAACTTTCATTTTCAACATGTTCTTATAGTTCTTTCTTATACTCAGTGGTACTAGTAGTACTTTCACTCAAGTATTGAACTTAAGTAAAAAAAATTGAGGTACTTGTACTCGATTTTTTTGTCTATGTTATGCCACGTTGTACTTTTACACCACTACATATCAGAGGCAAATATTATACAATTTACTCCTCTACTGCTTGTCAGTTAGCTTTAGTTACGTTTCAGATTTTGTGTTGAGTGAATATTTTGCTGCCCATTGAATACTTTTTCTTTAAAGGTATACTATGCAGGATATCCCCCTTCCAAAGAAAAAACCCCAAAAACAACAATGTACAGTATAGTCTCATACAAAAGTTATTCCTTATGACACACTAGGAGTGTGTGGTGGTGTATGTATCTGCAGAGGCTCTGCCCTCTGCCTGCATTTTCTTAGTGTCTTCTTATTTTGCTGTGTCGGGAAGTTCTTGGGTACAGAGCACAGGTGAGGTCGAGACTTTATAAAAACATAGCGACCAGGTGCCAGACTGTGAGCAGCACGCATTCAAGAGGAAGCTATGAAAATGGCAGACACAGCGTTGAAGCGTAACTCAAATACAGCGAGGCAAAACGCCAAGCAGACAAAGCTGTGTTGGCTTTCACTTTCACTGGCAATGCTGTAACAGTAGCAGATAAATTCCTGCATAGTATACCTTTAAGTACTTTAAGTACATCTAGCTTATAATACTTACTTACTTTTACTTAAGTAAGGTTTTGAATGCAGGACTTTTACTTGTACTTCAGTCTTTTCAGTGTGGTATCAATACTTTTACTTAAGTAAAGGATATGATTACATCTTCTATTACTGCTCAAAACATATAATATTTGTTTTTTAGGGGAAAAAAACTGTTACGGTATTACAGTTACGTTACAGTATAAGGAACCTCTGGAACCCGTAAAATAAAGTGTTACCAAAAGTTTGGTGATGTTGCAAAGCTGAAACAAACTTTTAAAGATCTTGAAAAAACAAAATCCAAGGCAACTTTTCTCTGGTGCAAAAGTTAAAAGGCCTTTATTAAATGGCTAGTTCATGATGAACATTAAAATCACCAACATGTTTCGGCCATGCTCACTGGCCTTCATCAGGGCAGATGAAGGCCAGTGAGCCCTGATGAAGGCCAGTGAGCATGGCCGAAACATGGTGATTTTAAAGGGATAGTTTGACATTTTGGCAAATTCGCCTATTGCCGTAATCCCTATAGACATATGAGTAGGTACATTACCTTTAATTGTCAGTGCGTGCTGTTCTGAGATCGGTGGGGCATAGCTGCCCGCTGAAATGGAGGTGAACGGTACAGGTTCCTCTCTCCCTCAAAACTAATCAAATACACCATCAAATGACTCCAAAACGCTCTTGTGGACAACTTGTAGTTCACACATTCACCACGCTATGAAATAATAATGTAATATTACGAGACAGAGTTGTTTTGAAGCCAAATGCACAGCTGGAACTACATTCCAGACATACAGTACTTGCTGGGCGGAGTGATTTCAAACAGCGTATGTTTAGTGCAGTTACTCCGGTCATCAAAACAACAAGTTTGTTGAGAAGAAGCCAGAATATACAGAGGAAGAGTTACAGGTTTTGGAAGAAGAGAGAGCAAGAAGAGAGGTTGAGGCTGCCGAGCAACCAGGGGCTGAGGGCATAGACGTCGGAACTAGGGGCGCAGGGGGTGCGGCCGATGGGGTGCCCCCCGCATCTCTTTCATATCATTAATGCATAGATCTATGCTTTTGATGTGATATGCAGCCTGCCTGACTACATACAGTAGCCTTGGCATCCAGGATGTTGTGTCCATCCTGCAAACCTTGCAGCCCCAAACGCGCTCCATGCTGTTGGAGGTGGAGAAGCTCATTAAGCTCTGTCTGGCCCTGCCCGTATCTGTTGCGGCATCCGAGCGCTCTTTCTCAGCCTTGCGTAGGCTGAAAACCTGGCTGCGCAACACCATGACGCAGGAGAGACTAAAGGCTTCTACACATGATCAGCTGTAAAACCCCTGACCTCTGTGCCGCACCTGGCGGTGAGCGAAGCACATTGTTTTTATCATGTGAAGGCCGCTTAACACATTTGGCCATTATGAACGCTCACAGTGACCTTATGGATAAAAGCGATGTCTCAACCCTGCTTAAAATCTTCATCAGTAGGTCAACTGAGAGAAGGTCCATTTTTGGAAATGCATGAAAGCCCTGAGTCAGGAGCGCAGACTTTTCTTTTTTTCCATTCAAGTTTACAAATAATGCTGTTATGTTCCTTAAATGGCTTGATTTAGTTATCAAAATTTCATTTTCTTAACAATAAAGATGCCGTGTTCATCCATTCTAGTTCTCTTACAACTGCATGTCATTATAAAATAACTTCAAATCAAATCCTTAATCATTGATAAGTGTGCGTGCTTCCCCCGCCCCTCCCAACAAAAAATCCCCCCCCCCCCCAGAAAATAGTTCCGACGTCCATGGCTGAGGGGAGACCCAGAGCCGGTGGTGTAAATGTGGGGCTTACTGGCCACTTTATTAGGTACACCTGTGCAATATAAATACAGAGTACGCTTCAAAATAACATGCTAACTCCACACTCATAAATCACCGCAACTCCTGAAGGAACAACAACATAAAATGTTCCCTAGCAGTCTGTTTATTCCCAACAATGAGAAGTAATGCCAGTCACTTCACTATATGCTCTGGGCAAGCACTTATCCATAACATAACCACAACAACATTTGCATTTTAGCCTTATTTACCATGCTTGGGTTGTAGGCTAATGTTACTCAACATGGAGGTAACGTTACAGCAGAGAGATTGCTGAGCAAAATACACAACGATCACTTACCGCGTCTGCTCGTTTAGTGATGCCGACAGATGGTGTGACAGTGTCTCTCAAGAAAGGAGTTTGAATCATTCCTGAGCTTCTGCGGTAAAAAATGGCAGGAGCACACAAACATTTTCCGGACCATTTCCACAGGCGTGTTGGGGTCAATGTCCAGCACAAATAGCCATTGTTTCATCCTGTCCGTATTACTGGTTGGTACCACGTGAAACTTCACTCTGCTCCATGTCTTCGGCTTGTTACTGCAACCTTTTACAATACATGTGTAAACCATGATTTACAAAAACATGTGTAAACTTTCCTCAAACCTTCTGGTGCATCCAGCAATAACAACGGCACTGTCTCAGCTGCGCACTGTGTCACTCCGCCCAGTGGTTTACTCAAGAAAGTAGTTCTGAGTATTTGCTTCATGTGTCGTAATGTTACTTAATTATACATTATTATTTCATAGCGTGGGGAATGCGCAAGCCATGTGTTTTCCACTAGAGCGTTTTGGAGTCATTTGATGGTGTATTTGGTTAGTTTTGAGGGAGAGAGGGGGCTGTACCGTTCACCTCCATTTCAGCCGGCAGCTCTGTCCCACCGATCTCAGAGCAGCACGCACTGACAATTAAAGGTAATGTACCTACTCATATGACTATAGGGATTACGGCAATAGGCGAATTTGCCAAAATGTTGAACTATCCCTTTAATGTTCATCATGAACTAACCATTTAATAAAGGCCTTTTAACTTTTGCACCAGAGAAGAGTTGCCTTGGATTTTGTTTTTTCAAGATGTACTGCACTTCCTGACCAAAGAGCACCTTCCTGGATACCATGATACTGCAACCCACATGAGCGCTTCACCTGCTGTTGTCTTCAAAACTTTTAAAGATGTTTTAACGACAGCTAACTTAATAATGCTTTGACAGGTTGGAGCCTCAGTGGGCGTTTTTTCAATAATAACCTGTGGGTGGTGGGCACATATACGGGCTGTCAGTGTGTGTTGTGAAATGTCGTGTGTTGCGTGTTGAAAGGGCTCGCGCCGCAGTGACGAGGAGGCTCTGGAGGAGCAGGTGAGAAAGCTGGGAGAGGAGCTGAGAGAAGTCAGAGAGCTGCACGAAGCCGAGCAGGACAAAACACGCAGCAATGAAGACGAGATGCTACAGCTGCACAATCAGGTACTTGCTTCAGTAACACAACTGTACATCTGCTCACACATACACATGCTACACATGTTTGCATCGATGAAACATAAGAGATCAGGTGATACATAGAGAGACTAAAGCATGAGCAGAAGGCACAAATCTTCACAGACAGTTATAGATCACATTCAGTCTTACTTGGCTTAATGACATTGCATTAAGGAGTGCTCATGTCTAAGAATAACATTTTGACAGCTTGGTGCCGCAGATGTCGTCCTCACCAGTTTATGTGCTAGTCTGAATTTGATGCATGTTGTTTGTAGCGTAGGACATTGCTTCAACCTTGTCTTCTTTCTGCCAGGACAGCTCTCGCTCTCCTGTGGGTTTAAAGGGCCATCTTACTTGACCTACATGAAATAAACTACACAGGCAGTCAGTTGTTTTCCTGTTGAACAAAGTCAACTAAACATCAGTCTTACACATGAGCACCCCTCGGACATCAGCCACTGGATGCAATCTTGAATATTGTGAGGCCTCCGATAAATACATCTGTGTCATTCTCCCATGTGATCTGCAGATGGCACTGCTCTCTGTAGAGATGTGCTCGCTCCGGGAGGATAACGAGCGGATGAGGACGATGTCTGAAGTCCGAGAACCCAGCGAGCAGCTCCAGACTGCTATCAGAGACAGAGACGACGCCATAGCCAAGTGAGATCACATGACAAATGCAAATACTCAGTTTCTCACAGACAACGCAACTGTCTTCATCAATATAATGTCACATTTAGTTATAGTTTCGGCAAGTGTTCCTGTTAGTAATATTGACATTGTCCTCAAAAAGTTGATTATGTTCATTGCTGAGATCTGGGGATATGGTTACATCCCTTAAAGATTTCACAGGGCAAGAAACAAGTGGAGTCAGACAGTCAGATGGTCTTTAATTTAAACAAAACTCCAGGTTAATCAAACGTATTTGGACGAGGACCTTTTAGTTCTCTTTTAGCTCTCCCACTGTTAACTCTGTCAGCACTTTTGCTGTTGTAATGGGTTTAGCGCTGCTTTTTTAGCTACTTAGCCACCTCTATGTTGAGAACCATGTACAGACAACTCATATGCTCTGAGCTTCGCATGTATCCCCTTTAAATTTGCCCTTTATATCCTTTTTTATCTCTTCGACGCAGGGATTATAGATACGGAAATATACCTATTTGTTCAATATGAGATATGAGGCTACAGCCAGTAGCTGCATACCTTAACTTTAGCATAAAGCTGGAGGCTGGGAAAAAACAGCTAGCCTAGCTCTGTCCAAAGCTAAAAAAATCTGCTTACCAATATCTCAACAGCTCACTCTTTAACAAATTATATCTTTTCTGTTTAATTCATACAAAAAACAAAATGTAAAAACAAGCCGGAAACAAACAGTTTCTTGGCTGGAAGCAATGACTTCCTGGAATCTTGTGGTCATCATGAGGTTGTAACCGTATCATGTTAATTTAGACTTTAAACCTTAGAGGTGCTGGTAGGTCAATATGTGTTACAATTGGACAGGGGCAAGCTAGTTGCTTCTCCCTTCCTCTACTCTTTATGCTAAACTACCGATATATATGAATCCTAACTGTAGCCTTATGTTTACCAATCTTTTCATCTAACTATCTGCAAGAACGTGAATAAGCGTGTTTACCAAAATGTTGAACTATTCCTTTAAGGAGTTATACTACATTGATCACCATCTAAGTTTCAACAGGGTCTTCATGCTAGTAGGATGTCACAAGTTGCTCTGTGTGTGTGTCTTGCAGGAAGAAAGCGGTGGAGATGGAGCTGGCCAAGTGTAAAATAGACATCATGTCTCTGAATAGCCAGCTCCTGGATGCCATCCAGCAGAAGCTCAACCTGTCGCAGCAGCTGGAGGCCTGGCAGGTGGGTCAAAGGTCACAAGCATTATATTAGTAAAAGCCTAACAGTACTTTTATAGTACTCTGAAGCAGCCATTTTAAGGTTGTTACATAAATAAAGCTGTTCTGTAAATGTAGTTTCTGGATTAATTTTGTTCACCTAAATTTAGATTAAATTAGAAATACACATTTCTATAATGTGTATAAGAATGAAATTAAACTAACTGCCACCACAGTTTGTTCATTTTCCTTCCCTTCCCTGTAACTTGTGTTAAGTGTTAGTCTGTTTTAAAAAAGAATCTGGTCACATCCAGTAAACCATTCGATTAACTTCTAAGTGTGTTTGTCAGTTGCTTGTCTTTGATGGGTGTCCATAAGGAAACATATTACCTATGTAGCCTGAGGACACTGTGTGTACGTGTGTGTGTTCCCTCCCTCCCCTCCCTCATCTGTAACTAGCAGCTCTCTCCTCTCTCTTCTCCCTGCCCACAGTTTGCCTCCTCAGGGCTCTTTACTGTTTGGCTCTTGTGGTTTCTGATCTAGTGGCCTTTCTCAGCTTCCGTACCACCCTTTCTCCCCTGTGGTACCCCCCTCCTGCCTTAGAGGTGAGCCTGAACTGTGCCATCTCGCCGTTTCACCCTGCACTAACTGACTACGCCATGCTGAGCCATTCCATGCCATGGTTAACTGAGTCAGGAGAAACGCCCATCGCAGCTTCCTTTCTATCTGAAACCATTAATCACCACAGAGAACCATCCCAACCCACCACCCACTCTCTGCACCTGCCTCTGTCTCCTCTCTCCATACACCTGTATCTGCCAAAGGTTTTTAGGAGATTGGTTCACTGGTCAGCTTACCTATTGAGAGATGAGCACTCAGACACCAAAAACACCCAAAATAGGTCATAATTCTTGGCAGGTGCTTAGTTGTATTAATGTTTTAGCTGTATATAAAAAGACTAACATTTTACTGATAAAAGTCTGTGTTCATTTACTAAGTACTAGATTTTACTCTTTCATCACAGTTGTTGCCAAATTCATTTAGCAGATTGTCAGAGCCCCCTGGTGGCTTTGTCTCTCAGGTACTACTAACAACCATCATAGAAGCAGGGTGTCTGCAGATCCTTATAAGGTCTTAAAATGTCTTGAATTCAGCTTTTTTTCCCTTTTACATCAGGCCTTAAAGGTCATTAGATAATTTAAAATTTTATTATATGAGGTCTTAATTGCCACAAACATTTTATCTAATTTAATTTATCCATCTTATAATTCCTTTTTTCAAATAAGACAGGTCTTCTGTTGTTTTTCAGATTTTTCAGATGTTTGAATTTTCTTGTGAATTACTGAATATAGTTGCATCCTAAAAGCGTATCAAAATAAATAATCTGATGTGAAAAATGACTCCTCGTCTAACTCTTCACAAAGTTAGGGAGTCATTGATTCAGAATATTTCACCTGGAAACTTTTGGTGACTTTTTGAGAAGCCAGAAACCACAGCTGAAATTCCATAACCCACTGCTTTTTCTTCTTATTGACTGCTGCCACATCATATTCAAGGCTGGACTACTAATGGTGCAAAGCACAAACTGACACAAGCTCCAGAACTCCAAGCTGACTGTGCTGCAACTGGTTGTGCTAATGTAATTGAATTGGTTGGAGACTCAATCCCTGGCAGGGGTATTATGAAACTAAACTAAAAACCAAAACAAGGTGTGAAAAAAAACGTTTTAGTAATCTGAAATAAAAATAAAAGCCAGACTTAAGAAGTAAAAGAAAACTAATTGTTTTTGTGTACAAAATTGAAATGAAATAGAAAATACACAAGGAAGTCTTTAGTTTCAGTTTTTGTCAAATGCATCAAATTTGTCAACACAAGCATGAGGAGGTGTTGGTGCACATGTTTATTGAGACTGGGATGTCTGTATGACTCTGAGTCAGTTGCCTTTGCAAAGTTTTGTGTTTGTACTGTGAAACCTGTTCTAAATTTCTTAAATCTTGCCCCTGAAAAATACACCTTTAGTATAATTAGCATCTAAAACAAAGAAAACTAAACTCAAAGTAAACATTTTTAAACAATAAACACTAAAGTGAAAATAGCAAACTCACTTTGGAAACAAACTCAAACTAAACTGAATTGAAAACAAAAATTAAAAACAAAATGAAATTCAAAACTAATGATAAATAAAAAACTATAATAGCTCTGATCCCTGGCTCCTCCTGTAAAAGTGTTGTAGTGCCCTTGAGCCGAATGCAGAACTCTAATGGTAAGGCTGGAACCTTGTGACGTTGCTTGCTGCCATCTGTGTGAGTGTGTGTTTATTGTGTGTTAATTACCATACTGCAAATCTGAGGCCGGGTAATATTAGGTAAACAACAACAGCTCTAAAAGGGATGAAAGGTGACTCTGGTGTCTCTGTAATCATTACCTAACAGGTAACTCGATCAATGAGTCCGATCTCCCCAGAACTTCCTGCACCACCCTACCATACGCCGTCTCTGAGTGACACATCTCTCCTGTCTTTCTCTCATTCACTTCTTTGCCCATGTGCTCTAGGATGATATGCACAGAGTGATTGACCAGCAGTTGATGGACAAGTACCAGGACGAGTGGCGCTCGGCTCCTACCTCCCTGTCAGGGTCATCGTGGGCCCACGGCGGCCAGTCATCCAGACGAGCTCACCGCATGTCCGACCGGGACAAGAGACTTTTCTCTTTTTTCAAAAAGAACTGAGCCCCCATTGGACTGGTCCTGAGCACAGCAGACAGACAGACAGACAAGGTGAGGGAGAAGGAGGGAGGAACATCACAGTATAGGGGTAACAACACAGCCAAAGATGGGCAGTGGCACACACTGAGGTTCGTGGGGGGAGGGGGGGGCGCGTCATTTTGCACTTTATCTGCCCCATTACTCTTCTACGTGCTGATTAATTGGTGACTGCTGACAGTGAGAAATAGAAATATAAGAATAAGACTTCCCCAGAGGCTTTGGCTTCAGCCCCTCTTACAGAAAGCTATCGGTCTTTCAGAGAGACATGAACAGGGTCACAAAGTTTACCTCCAAAGAGGAAGGTTTCCTTGTAGTGCCTACGACCATCTCTACTAGCCCACTGCCAACTCTGTAGAGAGGGAACACTATGTACAAACTCTTACTGTATGCATCCCACTTATCAGGCCAAGGAGTCTGGGGAAAGACAGGTGGCTGTATGGGACTCTGCAGGATTGTGGGACTGAGTTATATGTCAGAATATGACCCAGCCCACATGTGATCTCTCAGGTTTATTCATTTGTTCAGGGGATATTCACGACATGAGGCAACAGGGGGATGTATCAGGACTATAGTGTGCTGTGTATCTGACAAAAAGATTGCTTATTTTCTTATTGACGAAGATTTAGCATGGTATAATGCCCCGGGCCCAAACTTCCAATCAGAGTGAGAAAAAGAAAGCCTTTAAACAGGTACTTAAAGATTTAATATTGCACTTTCATAAAGTTTTGGGACATATTTAAGCTGCACTAATCAGTATTTTTTATATAAACAATGTGTGATGTGAAAGGGGTCACTCATAGCCAAACCTGACTTCACATGTTCCCCTCAGCTCTACGGAGCATTTCAGCCTTTTTTTTAATTTATTTTAGCTCATTATTATGATTGTACAGTCATCATTCTTACTCTTTTAGTTCAGTCAATCAACCAATCAGTCAATCAATCAATTGATGGCATGTGATATTATATGAATACAATTATAGTAAAATGTAAGTCAACCCTGTTTTTAGCAGCAGGTAGTTGTTTTCATCAAAAAGCTCTGATGCAATGACTGTACTCTACTGTGCTCTAATGGCAGACAGACATGGTTAGCATCCAGCGGGTAAACATAGCGGAGAATTTAGCAGCTACAGAGGCAGATACTTCTAATATTTCCGCCAGGAGTTAGATTGAGATTAAAACAGCTAGACGAAGAGTGAATATGGTGGGTGGCTAAAAACACAAGTGCTGCTCAAAGTGTGAAAAACTGTTGGCTAACATTTGCTAAATAACTTTAAAGGGTGATTATATGTATATTGTTTGCAGCTAGTTCCATTAGCCCCCCAAAATTATGCAGCTTTAAACAACTTATTAAATTCAAAGTAGCAAAAGCCAAGATATACCAACTTTTAGCTTCTAATATCAAATCCAAAAACACTGGCTCCTACATTTCCCACAATGCAGCCAATACTTTTTTCAATAGACCCGTCCTGCCTAGCAAATGTCATCATCTTTATATTCTACGAGCTCAGTTTTTAGCACTGGTTTTCTGTTATAAATTTGTAGATGAGATAACCCTGATGACATCATCAGGGGTAAATTTCTGAGACTAAAGATAGCTCCAAGGAGAGCCACAAGACATTTAACAACTGGTTTTACAGGCTTTAGAAAATTCCCATGACTAGTAAACTGACTTTTCTGAGTGAAATCAGTGGAATCCCCCTTAAAACTCCTGTTTGTAATGACACATACCATCATTGTTACGTTTCATGTTTCACACTGAAGTAAAGCAAAATCAAGCTTGAGCAGGGCAAGAGGATCCTTAAACTGAGTTAGCGAGTGTTTAAAAAACAGCACTTTTTAGTTGGGCTTTTGGGCTTGTGGTGAACTCTATGATGCCTTCATGCTCATCTCCAGCATCTGAATAAACCTTTGGGTGACTGAAGTTGTTATCGTTTGTCCTGGTGGTATAATTTTCCACAGTTAACGTTATATTTGACATTTAAAATATGTATCATTTGTCAAAGAAAAAGGCACTGTCCGACATTGTCCTCATGATGTCAATCATCTTCCTAGTTGACCAAATTTTAAAAAAATGTTTACATCAGCTTGAGAAGGAGGAAGAGCTACGTAGAATGCTTATCGATCAATCCAGCTCACAATTACCTGTTGAATTTCCTATCATTATAAGGCATGTCGGTGTACAGACACCTCCACTAAACTGCCTCTGCAGCGGACCACAAAGGGTGCAAAATTAACTTTTATGTCCACCAGCCAAACAGCTAGTGAATGTTCACATTTTACCAGCCACTCAATAGATAACCATAGTTTTTTGTTTTGCTTTTTTGGCTAGTGAGTGAAACAAACCTCCCAGCCACTTACATATTCTACCAGCATTTGGCTGATGGATGGTGCTTATTTTGTACCCTGGGTCCACATCTGAGCTGCTTTGGTTCAACACTAATAGAAAAAGGTCTACCTCCATTCTCATTGCTTCAATACTTCATGGGCACTTTGATTTCTTAGCTGCCGGGCTTCCTTTTTAGGTGACATACATATCTGTGACTCCATTAGTAATACAGTATGTGTTGACCTGAAATCTCCAAGCATGAATGACTTACAGTGTGGTACAGTTATGTCTCATGTCTGTCTGTGTTTGAACTCATGTTTAATGCAGCTGTGCAAACCTATGCAGATGTCTTCTTGTCATCTCAGCTGGTTGTTGGGAAGGATCAACCCAAAGAATGATTTTTATAAAAAGTCAAATAGGTTTGGATGAAATCGTTATATTTATAAGAAAAAAATGCATACCTTTTGAATGAAAATCTTTTTTTAGAAAGAAATATACCTGTATGTTGTTATTTCGAGGCTATTTTTTTCATGTCTGTCATCAAAGTGAGCAGGAATTCACATGGTGAGTTGGACATTATCACTCATATGTATGTCTCTTTGACTGTTTGGTTGTGGCATGTAGTAGAGCTGGCAGGAGATTCATGAGTAGTGATGCATGATTTAACAGGAAGACCCCAAGAAGCCTCATGAATCTCAATTATTAATCTAAGAGTGCCCCCTGAATTCCAAACGTAGTTGACAATTTTTGGTACGACTCCCTGATAAGTCACCCTTTATAAACAGTTTAGAAACTTTAATTAATCTGTATTTTAATCGTTAATAAACTGCAGATGAGAAAATCAATACCACCCTCATGTCTACAGCCAGTAACCAGTTAGCTTAGCTCAGTACAAAGACGGGTAAGAGGGGCAAACGGCTAGCCAGGTAACTTTCTCATCTAACTCTCCATCGAAAAGCAAATACAAGTTTTCTCCAAAATGATAGTTATTAATAAAGGGGTATATGTTTAATCTGAAGTTATGCATGTTAATAAATCATTAATAAAGATTTAAGACTTTCTCGTTTTCTAATACACCAATAGCAAATGTTGATAAGTCAACTGTAAATATAAATGTTTACAAGCCATGATTTAATGGTTTCCACAACAAGCTAGACAAAAATAAATGGTTCAAATGCTCTGCAGTCCTTTTCCAGGATGTCAGAGATCAAGCTACTGATTGGATGTCTTCCTAATGAGTTTAAGAGCTAAAACGATTTTTTTTATTTAACCATGAAAGCCTCATTGACATAAAAAATCGTTGGTCATGATGGGCAATGAGTAACAGAGAAACAAGATAAGATAGGTAAAACAAATAACTAAAAAACAAAAATAACTAAGACCAATTCAAAACAACATAAAGGAATACTTCACCTGCAAGCTTACTATTTGTACATGAATTACTCGCCCCTTGTTGCCTTGAATTTGTGAAGAAAACTGTTTTCCTTGCCTGCCTCCACAGTAACTGGGGAATCCAAAAAAGGAAGACTGAAGTAACAGCAAAACTACATCAAAACATCCATTAACAAACTCTCACACAACTACTGCAGTATAATCAAAGTCTCATTTTGTTGTTGTGTGCCCAGTACTTTCCAAACATCTGCATCTTCTGAGAAACATGCTGATTTAAAACACTTCAGTACAAACAGTCTTATGCAGGATTCAGTAGTCTGTCTTGGCAGAGTGCATGCATGTGCTCAGGCTTGCTACTTGTTGGCAAAAGGTTTTATAAAACACGTTTTAGCTAAAAAAAATACATGTGTTTAGGAAGTACTGAGCATACTACTGGATAAACGAGACTTGACTTATACTGCACAAGTTAAGATTTTGTGAACAGATGTTTTGATATAGTTTTATTTTGTTAAATGCAGTCTCTGTTTACTTCAATTCATGTTTGCCTTTTTTGGATTCCCCGTTCACCTTAGGGACATGCGAGAAAAACAATTTTCTTCATGATTTGAAGGCAACACGTGGTGAGTAACTGATATACAAATGGTCATTTTGTGGGTGCAGTATTCCTTTAATAAGACTAACAAATAAGATTCTGAAATACATCAAAATATTAGCAGTCAGAAGAGATAATTTTCTGCAGCAATGAAATGAACTTAAAAAGAGGCAGCAAATTTTCCAATTTTAGATTTTACTGCAGAGGGCTAGATAATGATTTAAAAAAAACTCTATATAAAGGGTGTCTTACTAGAAAGTTCTTTCACTGCTCCTGTCTGATCAGGAACTCTAAAATAGAAACACGTTCCTGGCCCCAGCCTGAAAAAATGGAAAATGTGCAAGTGAGTGGATTCAAACACTGAACATTCATATCCATGTGTTTATAGTTTAGGACTCCCTTCCAGAGATGGCAGCAAGCTTGGATTTAACACCACTCACTCCTGCCACAACCAGACTATAATTTGTCTCACTTCATGTCACATTTTTGTTAGAATAACAGCACATTGTAACATATTTGGTTCTGTCGGCATTATGTTGTAATTACTGTTTGCATCATGTTTGACTGTGTGTATTGTTCAATTCTGTCACTCCTGACACTGTAGACTGTACTGAATAATTTTTTAATTTAAAGCATTTTCAAAGTGCTGTCTGCTGCGTGTTTGTGTGGTCAACATCCTGATGCTGCCACTGTGGTCCGAGTGTGTGTTGCAGCAACAGACGGACATGCCATCAAGTGTGTTTTCTGTTGCTCGTCTCCACTTGGTCGGATGTTGTTTTGGAATGTAGTGCTTTCGGTGGGCTCATTGTGCTCCCTGTGAGTGCTTCCATTCACCACTGACTAACGGCACTGTTTCAGTTACAGAATGCTTCAAACTATTCAAAATATTTACCATGCAATTTTCTTAGCATTTTGGGGATTTTTTTGTACAAATAAATACTTTACAATCTGTGTGTCTCCCCTGACTTGGCCTTGAAATACAGATGCTTTCCCTCTGTGAGTTTCACACTCGGGAGTGTTGTAGATAAGCTGCTGATGCTTCTAACTTTCTGCTGGAATATAAAAACACACCATTATGTACAGAGAATAAAATAATAGCAGATAGAGGAGACCAAACAAAAGTTTTACACAAAAGAATTATATATCTTTACCTGTATGATGCGGGCAAACAACATGCAAACTGAATGAGCTCAGACCATTAATATCACAATGTAAGTACCCTATCATGATGACCTGTTGTCATCTCAGCTGATTGTTGAGATGGATCCACACAAAGAACATATGTATAAAATGCTGAATCGGCTCAAACAGAATCCTAATGACTGATGATCCTAACTTTTGCTCTAGCACCACCATGAAGTCGACATTTGTGTTTTGAGTAAAATGTCTCAGCAGTTACTGGATGAATTTCCATAAAATGTGGTACAAAAAAACACCACTCACCTTAAGGTTGAATTGTAATTTGGTCATCCTCTGTCACCATCAGGTCACAATTTCAGTTTGTCCAATGCTTTGATTTATGACTATATGCTGCAATACTAATGACATCCCCATCAACCTCAGATTGTGATGGTATGCTGTAATTTTAAAGGGCCTCTATGTGATATCCACAGCATTAATATAGCAGGAAAACACTATTTATGTAAAGATACAGCTGAGTAATTGCATCCTGAGCAGCGAATGAGGTCACTGTGGATGTATAACAAGAACCTGATACAGTGTTGGAGGTGGAGCCCCGGGGCCTTTGAATGCAGTGCCAGTGCCAAAAAGCTTGATTTACGTGGTATTAAATTACCCTGATCTTCTGCATGGTGGGGCCCACAGAGCAAAGGCATTAGAGACTTTGGGCCAGGCGGCTAACCTTGGTTTAGTCCTCTGTAAACTTAGACAGGAAATGATCTGACCATGCAGCTCTTGTAGACCTTAGTTGTTTTTGGACCAAATGGATCAAATTCTAATCATTGAACGATTTCACAGAGGTTTGACACTCAAAAAAAAAAAAAAAAAGAATCCACTGAGTTACACACGTCTCTTTCACAATTTAAGTCTATGGGGGGGAAAAAAGTCTTTTTGGGCCCCATGGTGTCATGAGATGGACCCAGAAGTTGTATTTCCACATTTGGCCACTATGTCAAATTGGCTTCAAAGCCTGGTGCTGTTTCTGGGAGCTTGGAAGTCGTGCTCTCTCTGTGTGTTGTGACCCAAGCGTCTCTGTTCATTGTTGTTACATGTAGGTCCCCCGTGTGCGTCCAAGGGTCTAGCTAATTAGCCCCTGCCCTGCAGTGCACTCATGGTTACTGCTGATACTGGAATGCCGTCAATGCAGGAGAGCAGCCCCCACCCATTGTCCCCCCCAGGTTAACACCGTCAGCTCTGTAGGCACTGTCACCATTGTTAGCACTATGAGCTGATAGCTGCCAGCTCAGCCACCTCCATGTTGAGAGCCGGGTGCAGCTTCCAAATAATAGATGGGCTCTGAATATTTTATGGAGCTCCTTTGAACTAAAATGAGCATGGTAATTACATGCTCACTATCTGCATGTTAACATTGCTGTTAGCATTTTAGAAAGCTAAAGTTAGCATATAGCTCAAAGCATTGTGTCTTGGTACAGATTCAGCTGCTAGCACGGCTGTAGACACTTCTTTATATTCATTGTCAGGGGAATGCTACAAGTAGTAGCAACAAATGTGATGTCTCCAGCTACCAGTCAGGGCTGGGTATCTTACCTCAGTATTTTGTGAGCGCTTATCAAAATGTGTCTGATGCACTGAGCATGTAAGTGTCAAATATTTTAGGTTTTCGTCAGTCATATTCCTGATCCGATCCAATCAGGAAACATTTTATCTTTACATCTAAAGATGGAAATGCAAACAAAAGAAAAATATCCAAAATATACTGTACCAAAGGAGCAAAGTACATTTACTACCAGGCCACTAATATCACAAGTACTGGATTAACATTATATGGTACATGACCTGTATGTACCTTCTCACTCTTGTTTCTTTGTTATTCCCAAATCAATCATTGGCTGCAGACAATCTGCTGCCTCTGCACCACCAAGTACTGCAGCGCAATGCAGCAGTTAATGTTATTAGTCACACCTGTGTTTGACAGGTCAAAATGTCTACTGTGGAGAAGCTGTTTAACTCTAGTATCCCTCTACATGCCCTGTAAAAGTATTATTAGTATGAAACATTTTCAAATGATACCCTGCACTACTGACAATGTAAAATTCACACCCTGCCTTTCCATCAGCCAACAAACCAGGTATGAAATGATGTGTGAAAAACAGTTAATAAATGATAATAGCGAGGGACAATGAGAGACGAGAGCAGAGTGTGACTTTCAGTTTCTTTTTAAAACTGCCAAGGGTGAAAACTGGAATTCCTCTCATATAACATGATTAACTCTCTACAGTATGCAACACCAATGACACACAGCAAGAGGCTTCCAAAGACCAGTGCAGACTTCCTCCCATACATTTTATTCACATAAAGCAAAAAAATAAAAAGACACAGGTTTAAAATGAAGACCAAGCCTCAAATCACTGACACATGAGATCGGTCATTATGTGTCAAATATTTATTCCTTTAAAACGTTTATTACTGATTAAATTCATGTAGGGAAAAATGAATAGTACATCTCTTTTTCTCCAGTGTACAGCAAACCACAGCTGACAAGTGTGTTTCAACCAAAGCACACAGCGGCACGTTTGACACATGCACCGTTTGGTGTGCTAATTATGTGTGTATGTTCTATACTGAATATAAACACACAAATATATTTATATATACATACACATAATGAAAAGAAATCATAAGGTGTGAGATGTGATACCATTCCTAGGCCCTGGAGGTCACCGTGACCTCTCAACGCGTATCAGGATCCCAAACCGGCTGCCAGAGTCTGCCCAGAGGAGAACTAAATGTTTCCTACAGAAGCTCAGCCAATGCCTACAGCTCTCTCCATGTACTACTCTCCCAATTCAAAATAAAGATACAAAGATGCCAGCGATAGACACCGCACGATGCTTTGGCCTCTGACAAACCCTGGCGATGCACGCGGAGAGGGAGAGGAGCTTAGGCCCAAACGCACTGGGATCCAGTGCTGCAGTTCATCCCCATTTGTTCTTACATTTACAGTCCCACCGTCTGCCACACTCTCATTGTGGATGCCAAAAACACTGTCGGGTAACACTTCAATTGAACAGGTTGCGAGGGGGGAGTTGTGACAGAGAAAAGCAAAGAAAAACACGACATCAGACTTTAACATTAGTCAACTGTTAAGAATATTCTGCAAGCTGAGAAAATACAGTAAATCCTTGACAGTCTAAATGCATGTCAGGCGATACCTTTTACACACCCCTTCAAACAAAGTGTTACATGCTGAAAAACAAGGGCAAAAACCACAGTCTGCTATGGATTGAAGGTCACTGCAACGACTGCGAGAAGCCAGTTTCCAGAGCGAGAGCCGCTTCGTGCACCTTGGTGGCCCGAATGCAGGAGTCCGTTGTTGTGAGAGGTGCTGATATGTGGGAGTCGGGGGGAAGAAGGCCAGTGGCTGCAGAAATAAAGAGGGAAATAAGGAGAGGGAGGGCAGCCCTGAGCGCTTCCTGAGGACTCAACAGGGTCCCTGATTCAACCTGCCTCATGGCCAACCAGGGGCCACTATGGCAACAGTCCAAATGAGAGGTGCCACTGAGCTCCTAATATTTTTTTAATAGAATATTGGCAGTATCACTGTTTAAAAAAAAAAGATGGAGGAAAAGGTTTAAAAGCAAACTCTGAAAGCATAGTAAGACTGCAGTGAACGGTGCTTTCAGAGCCCGACATCCTAGAGCTCCAGGAGCGGTTCAACTGCTCTGCTGCACTTAAAAAAAAAAAAAAAAAAAAGACAAAAAATAAAATCAATTATCATTGGCTCAGCACTATTGGAGGTTAGAGGGGAGAGGGTGGGAAGCTTGGCAAAATATAGACAAAGAAAAACAAAAACATGAGAAGTCACCAGTTCTGTCCATCGGATTAGTTGCTATAGGTCGTCTACCAATCATCATCATCATCATCATCATCATCTCATCCGTGTGATTTTTTTCCCCCAACAAGTCAAATAAAACAAAATCTAGCAGTTCATGATGTCTTGGCGTGAGCTGTGGTAACACAGGTGTCTGAAATGTTGAAACTGCAGAGAGGTGGTGAGACCTCTCCTCTAACTCAGACGCCCGTTCCAAAAAAAAAAAATTCAAAGAACCCCACCTCCCAACCGACCAAACACCCCCCCACCCCCAAAAATAAAACTAGAGAGAAACAAAGAAATCCAGAAAAAAAGCGAACCCTCCTTCTCCTCAGGCGCAGAGTCCCACTCGACTCTGAATGTCCCGTGTGCAGTGGAATGAGAAGGAGAGATGAGATACTGAACGTGGGGGTTATGTGGATATCAATTGGAGCATTTTGGCGGTCAGTTGTCGGCTCGCAGATCCTTTGAGAAAGGAGGACCTCAGGTCAATAGTGCCCATCTGCTGAATTCCAAATAAAACTTGATCTGACGTCTAATAAAATCTGTACACTTTTTTTGAAGTCTTCATGATTAGTTTGTCCAAAGGGGACATTTTTTCCATTTATTTTTTTTTTAATCTTTCACCATATATTTATTAAATCTTTATCTGCTCTTTAATTTAGATGCTCTGAGTCCCATCTTGTGTATATGCATGTGTGAAGGAAAGACGCCGCTGGCCTTTAGTAGATGGCTTTCGAGTTTGCTAGCAGCACTTTTTCTTTCGTTTACTGTTCCGGGTGAGTTTGACCACGTCGTTCTGTTGCTGCTGCTGCTGCTTGGCTAGCACCTCCTTCTTGGCTCTTAGCACTAGCTCTGTGATGCAGTTGAACATCTGCAAGGGAAGAACAAACGGCAAGGGCATGTAGTGAGAACAACAATCAGTCAGCCCAATCAGCCACATGCACATACAGCAGTTAATGAAATGTATGCAGATCACTTTTTACACTATAGGAAGAAACTGTTTCAATGCTCAAAAACCAACTATGGCTGAAATCTGTTCCATATGTCCCATCAAACAAAATCAACCCACTAGCAGTTTCATAGCATTAAAGGAACAGTTTGACATTTTGGGAAATACATTTTTTCTTGCTAAGAGTTGGATGAGAAGTTTGATGTCACTCTCTGTCCATTTAATACAAAGCTACAGCCGGCAGTCAGTTGTTTTGGCTGAGCATAAAGCCTGGGAAAAGGAGAAAACAGCTTACCTGACTGTCTAAAAGGTAAACAAAATATAAAGCAGCTCTAAAGTTTGCAGATTAAGACATTACATCTCATTTGTTTCATATGAATGAACGTAGTATAAGATTGAAAAAGTCTGCTTACGCCTGGGCCACATTGCCTGCGTGAGCAGTGTGTGTGCTTCATGGAGCCTCTTGTTTTTTATTTCAGTGCCCGTGTTAACAGATAAGTGCAGCCGCACTGTCCGCATGAGCAGTGCAGTTGCAGGAGTATTGCCTAATTATTCCACTTGACGCACAGTTTCAATAACAGTAACAATAACTTTTGATAGTAGGGTTGGGACTCGTTAGGATTTTAACGATTCCGATTCCTTCTTAACGGTCCAATTCCTTACCGATTCCTCTTACCGATTCCTACATTATATTCATTATACTTGCTATACTTAAACAAGTATATAATAAACACAAATGCAATCATACAAATACAAAAACTTTATTCTAACTGTTGCACAGTACAATTAGATGAAAATACACATTTGTGTGTGGTGTGTATTTCAGATTTAGAGCTTGTATCATCTGGTCTGATTCTCTGATTTCTACAGTAACACTGTTACCTCAAATTAACCACAGCAATGTAATAAAAAATACTTATATGCATTCATGCTTGGGCACTGTTATTTACGTGACAACACCTGAACACAACACACACATTGGCTGTTTGTTTCTACCGCTCCTCTCGCTGGAAGTCTCGGACCTCCCGCCACCCGCCTCGATTAAACGCTGAAAATAAAATAAAAGAGGGAGACAGGTTTTTCCTATTTTATCTTATTTCGTTATATTTCTCCCTCTCCCCTCGCTGGAAGCCTCGGACCTCCCACCGGCCGCTCCCACCGGCCGCTCCCACCGGCTGCTCCCGTCTCAAACACGGAGGCCTCCCTCTCCGTTGAGCACCCACCGCGCACACCCGGCCTGTTAAATAGCCTGTAACCATAACAACTGTGTGACACAAACTCAGTGCTTTAGTCATTAAATAATGTCGGGCTCGGTCGGGTTCGGACAGAAATATGCGGCCCGCACTCTAATGGAAATGCATGTGACGTTTTTTTACAATCTAGGAACCGTTTGCAGGAACCGTTACTCCAAATGTGATGGAACCGGTTCCGGAACCGGAACTTTGGACCCAGTTCCAAAAAAGAACCGGATCCGGATCCCAACCCTATTTGATAGTCATACTGATATTGATACATCACCTTTCAATATAGTTTCAATGTCTTTACCTGTTAAAGACGTAACCCCCCCCCCCAACTTTTAACTTTTTAACTCAACATATCCGGTTTTCAGTTCAAAATAAAATCCCGATGACGACGTGTTTGTTTACTTAATCCCTTCATTTGTTAACACAAGTCTTTTTATTGTGAAATACGATCATGACTGTGTTGACAATGTTGTGGCTTGCACGGCTCCATAAATGGGTGGAGTACCGGATTTTGATTGTGGAAATACAGTAGTTAAAGCAACAGGCAGCTTTGCAGCAATGCTGTCTGTGTGAACACAGCATGCAAACCGCAGCAGTTCAGCAAGGTAGTCGTCACACACTGTTTACACAAGCAGTGTAGCCCAGTGTTTGGGTGGGTGGGAGGGGAGCTAGATGGGCCCAACAAGTACAGGACTTTGACCCAGGAGACTGATGGTTGTATCCCATGGGAAACTAAAAGTAAACTTTGACATATTTTGTCACATCACTTCTTAGTCAGGTCAGCCACAATCTTTTCCAAACCCTAACCATGTAATTTTGTTGCCTAAACCAAATCACCAATCCGTTCTTAGTTACATGAGCTGACTCAGGTAACTTACCGCCAACCCCTTCTGCATCAATAGATCATGGCCAGTTCGGCTTTAGGAAATTCTGTTTGTAAGAAATTGTTTTTTTTTCCAAATTCATCAAGATTATTAATATAATAATTAGCAGAGTAACTGATATTGAAAATAGTAAGTTGCAGCCCTTAAGTGTATTTCCCATAAACTATTCCTTTAAGTAATGTCTTTACAATTACACTACTGCACATTCAGCACACTGAGGCACCGTACTGATCAGCAGATATTACAGAGCATTCAGACATGTTGTTCAATTCATGCCTTCAGCTGAGCTGCTCTGCATACCAGGCATGTCCCAGAAACTACTTCACACAAACACGTCAGTCTGCAAACAGTCTGAGACAACACTAACAACAACTTACCTCTTCAACATTGATGTTCTCTTTTGCACTCGTCTCAAACAGGTTGATTCCCATCTGCTCTGCAAACTTCTGCGCGTCAGTCGTCTCAACCACCTTGGAGTTGGGGTCGTCGTTTTTGTTTCCCACTGAAAATAGAAAATATTGCCAAGGTGATATAACAGGACTGTCTCGACTCAAAAACAATTCTTCAACGCCTGCAAATAAAAAAAGATGTGCACTAGATTCAAGGTCTATTTTTAGGTGATGGGTGCCAGAATGACAACAGCACCTGGACTTTTTCTGAACAATGAAATGTGCAGACTCACCTAATATTCGGCACACGTCATCACAGTTCTGGTTGATTTCATGTAGCCATCGTTTGACGTTGACGAAGGACTCTGCACTTGTGACGTCATATACCACTATGACCCCGTGCGTTCCCCTGTAGTATCTGAGCACACAGAGGGAGAGAGACACAGTCAGCCTTTGGCATTAGGTAACTCAGTGAGTCCCAGAAATTAGAATTTGATTAAAAAATATTCAGATATTGATTGTGTCCACTAGGATAACTGAACAACACGTTAAGAGGTGTGTGAAAACTAGTTGGCAAGTAACCAGAAGTTAAAACTAGGGATGGGCATCAATTTTTGATTATCGATGATTGATTGTTAAGGCTTTTGATCGATCACAAATAATTTTGATCGATAGTCGCAGTGTTTCCCCTACAATGCCTGGCATAGGTCCGGCGAGCCACCGTGCCAACGAGACCCCCCGCCTGGCGAGGACGGCGGCTCGACGGGCCTATGAGACCCCCGCCGGACCTATGCCAGGCAAAAAAAAAAATCAGAAACAGACGGAGGCTCTCATTGCTCTCCAAAGCCTCGGCGGCTTCCCTTGAGGCCTCTGAAAACGCTATGCCATTGAAAGACGGAGGTTTTGCTGAAAACTGAAGCCTGTAACTCTGGCTGGCAACGGTTGTAAACACCTAGGGGTGAACTGCGCATGCGCGCCATTCTTCCTCTTTGGCCTGGGGGGTTGAAGCTCAAAACTGGGGCAGCTGCGCTCTCTTGTGGCGACAGTCTGCACTGCACTCTTTTGTTTTCTCTCTTTTGAAATACTCGCTTATCAATTAATCGATAATTGATCGTTAATGTTTTTGATGATCGAATAATGAATTTTGATCATTTGCCCATCCCTAGTTCAAACATCTTAAGGTAATGGTTCATAGCGAACATCTGGCCCTCAGCCAATGACAATAAAAACCACTTGTATCGTCTAAGTTTAAGAAGTTCACCTTAAAGTAACTGCACAGTCTATTTAAATGACTGCTACAATACAGGAACACAGAAATACATTGAACAGAGTGTGACCGCTTGAGTACAGAAGAAAAGCCAACAGACCTGAGACCAGCATCTGTCCCACACTGACACAACTAAGCCAGAAAGTGATGGACAGTTGAACTGTAAACCTGCAGTCAAGCATCAAACAGTGCACCAGGCATCAGAAAGGGAGCATCCCCAGAGTAGCTGCACTCGCCAAACAAACACAAAGACCTTTTGTCAGGCTTACTATGTGTGCGTGTGTGGCAGTGTTTCTGCCTGGCGTGACAGTGTGCGGGGATACGGTGTTGTCTGAGCATGTCCCCAATGTCCAGCAGTAATGGGCCACCAGACAGCAGGGGTGGATGGCTACGTGTGTACAAGTCTGTATGTGTGTGTGTCTGCTCAGCGGACATGAATAGAGAACCGTTAACTACAAAACACACACAGCAGGCGTGTGGGGCCCGACCTGCAGTCACATTTTTCGCAGTAAAACTCTGCACAAACAAGGTAATAAAATGTTATTAAACTGGACTTCTCCATCAGAAATCATCAGTCAAGGGGCACCTTTGTGGATTAGTGGTTTAAGGAGCAACCGTGTTGTCGTAACATCCCTGCCTGGTTTGATTCCAACAGGAAATATTTGCTGCATGTCACTGCCCATCTCTCTGTCACCTCATTTCTTGTCTATCTCAACAGTTTAGTCTTGCTAATTGTAATTTTTCTACATTTTTTGGGACAAAAAAAAAAAAAGACGTCACTATGTGTTAATGGCCCTGAAATAGTGCTGTCATGACACTGGAATTTCTAACTTCAATACAATACCTTGAATATATCTATATTCGAAACCATTTTCAATACCACAGGGAAAACATTGACATTAAGGGCATAAAATTTATTTTGTTTTATGAAAAGACAAATATAACAAAGGTATAACATGACAACGAAGAGTTTAATTTCCTGGTTAGTAGCAGAGCACGGCAGAATGACTGTAGTAAATATTAACAATAAAAGATGGCAGAAAGCACAGCTGGTACCAATGTATCGATACTATGGAAAATGGGTCGGAAAATATTTAATACTTGGCAGAAACCTGATACAGTATCAAGGTTGAGAAGCATCCCAAATTTTAAAACCATCTTTGCAATTAAATATGATAATGGATATCTTATCGGAATAAAAACATGAACTCATTAGCAGTAAAAAGAGGAAATTAACACTTGAAAGCTGTATTTTATATTACAGGTCTTGATTTGGGCCTGAGGCTGATGGCAGCTGTGGGTTAACCACCACAGGCACATGGCTACAGGGTTTGGCATACAGCTACCACTCCAGGGAAGCCTGCCTGAGTGGACAGAGTAGGTCTCTGCCCATAATCCAGCTCCACGGCAAAATTCATTTAGAACCTAATGAGGCACCACGCCACTCTACTTCAGCACAGTGAACAATCAGCCTAAATAGGCCGCCTGCTCGGGGGAGGGATTCCTGCAGAACGACTGGCAGCCGTAGTTCCAATCTATGACGGTCATACTCCTCAGGGGCCACAGCGTCAGCACTGCAGTGGATTTCAAGCTTTTTTGGATGATTTTGGTGCTCTGACCGTCCTCGCTGCAGCAGTGATAGTACGTTATATCGGCTGTCTAACATGTCCTCCTGGCCTTTATAAGGACAAACCTCACGTGGCTTGGGCAGTGACACTTTAATATCTTATAATTAATTGTAGCCTCTGTCAATGTCAGGAAGGGGTGAGTGTGCAGGATGACGGCAGTCTGAGCTGTAGGTCACAACTGTTTCTATCAGAGCTGCTCAGATGCTCTCACCTCAGCAACTGCACATGTATGCACAACTCTTATTTATTGTAGCTATAAATTCTGACATGTGAAGCCAGTCCACGTATATTGCACATAATTGAATGGCAAGTCCGTATTTTAGCAGGCCAGGGGGAAAAAACATGTTTGAGCTGTCATCAGTGTGAGACACTGAAAACATGAGTAACTGGTTGTCAGACACAGTGAGGGACACTCAGGTAAAGAGACAACAGCCTACAGCAACAGCAGCAATCCTGCTGCCATTTAGACACTGGGGTGCAGCGTACAGAGAGACTGATAAAAATTTATATTTTCATATTACCAATTGATTGAAGTGACTGTGTGTAAGGTGAAAGGGCTCACTTTTTGTGACAATACCACAGATAGTATCACCCAGTTCCTCTCAGTTCTACCGAGATTTACAGTGTCTTTCAGCTTATTGATTTGATGGCCTGCAACCTTCCTGTTTTGTTTCACTCACACTACTGTCATCAGTGTTTCACAAGCAGTAAAGCTGTACACAACTTTCTAACAGCAAACACACTTCGCTGCCCCCCAAGTGGTTAAAAAAAAATAAAAAATCAATGCAGATTTATCTGGGTGTGTCAAACATTTTCCCCAAAATGACGACAACAACAACAACAAAAAAAAACCCACCTCTTAATCTTCTCACCTATCCCTTGTGGTAGAAGTCATGCACATAGTTTAGATTTTAGTCTGTTTTATACTGCAGGTTCAAGGCAGGAATGTCATGCTGTTATTCTGACTTGTCGTTCTTTATAAAAGGTAAGATTGTGGAATGGGGGGACAGAGGTGTCTCGCCTTAAAGCTGGCAGTGGAGGTAGTAACAGCCCTGAATCGACGTCTGTGTAAAAGGGGCAGCCAGCAGGATGGGACCATGGACGCGAAAGGTGTCACATTTTGACCTGTTATGTGTATGACCCACTGCCAGGAGATTTAAAATGCAGCTAGAAACAGTTAGCAGCTAACTCAAAAAAGAAGAACCGAAAATGTCAACAAATTGGGGAGACAACGAGGTCTGGAAGCTCCTTGCCCCCCAAGCAGAGGGCCGCTATATATCAGGGACGTTATATATGCTGTTGTGTTAAACATCACACTTATCACGTCTCTTTTGCTTCCGAGACGCCAGCATGCTGTTTAAAATCACACACTTTTATGATGCTGCTGTTGTTCTATATAAAAAAGCAAAGGCAGCATAAAAAAGGGACTTTGTAACTGCCCTACAGTGCGATCTCTGTGTAAAAGGGGCTTTTGATTTCTGCCTCCATACTTATCTAGTGGAGGGGAACATAATTTTGTTTGTGTTGTTGGCAGCACTGGCAAATTAAATAATGGTTGTCTTTCCATAAACAATGTCTCACTTACTCTGGATAATCCACAGACCTGGTGTTAACAGTTTTCTCTGGATCTACTTACTGCCAAAGAAATAGTCCCAATGTAAAGTGTTTATCCAAAGTAATAGGGACACTGTTTCTGTAAAGAGATGTTGCTGTCGATTCATTATAATCACTATTATTATTACTGCTATCACAGGGCTGCAACGCTTTGTGTGTTTGTACTGAATCATTGTGGTAAGGGGGTCACGGTCTGGGGATCATGGGGTCTGGTACACACAGAATACACAGTATGTAGATTTATGCACATAATATGGAACCATAGTTCTAGAGCGCAAGTTCTGCCTGGAAACTTTCAGCTGTACGCCGTTAGCAAGACATGCTGAGGTTAGCACAACAAGCTGCAAGATGGTCACACTGTCGTGAGCGCAAATGAAATAGTACAACCCGCTGGTTCCCAGATTGCTACGATTTCCACTGTATTGGACTCACATCAAACTGTGACTTTTATGTACCATTAGGCCACTATACACTGGGGTCCAAATTATTATGCAAGTGACATATCAGTAGGTTTTCAGGACAAAAAAAAACATGGAGTTTTATTTTTTAATTAAAGTTTTTCTTGTTTTATTTCTCTTATCTTTTTTTAAAACTGGTATGAATCTTTGACAGGTTGTTAACTAGTTTGCCTGGTGCCTTAATTTAGGGGAAACCTACTTTAAGAGGCTGTTCCACATTATTAAGCAAGTCACACTTCTCATGCAATATGGGGAGGAAGAAAGATCTTTCTGAAGATGAAAACTGAAGAGAAATCATCAGTCTGTGAACGATTTGTGCGTGATTCAGATAAAGGCTTGATAAGGAAAGTTTCTGTCACGCAAATTAGTAGTAGTAAAAGGGCAGTTAAAAAAAGCCACTATTAAACAACAAACAGGTATTTGAAGTTACTGGTGTATCTGGAATCCCAAGAACCTCTTAAAGCAGGATCCTCCAGTTGCTTGCAGCTATATGTAAAGCTGTATGTCGGCCATCCCTAACCAATCCTCACAAAGACAAACATTTCCAGTGGTCTCAGAAATACATGAAGACTTCATTTTGTTTTATTTACTGATGAATGCTGTGCTACACTGGATGGATAGAGTTCAAGGCTTGGTGAATGGCCACCCTGTTCCAAAACGACTGTAACATCAGCAAGGAGGTGGCGAAGGGATTTTTTGGGCTGGAATACTGGGGAGTGAGATAGCTTGTCCCCTTAGGGTGCCTGAGGGTGTCAAATGGGTGTCTGCTAAATATATGGAGTTCCTAACTGACCATGTCATGGTATGAAAGGAACAATCATGCCTTCCAGAATAAAATTATTTTCATGCAGGACAACACATAGTCCAATGTTGCAAAAAACACCATTGACACTCTGCTATGGGCATAAAGGAATCAAAAGTCATGGTGTGGCCATCATCATCCCCCTGACCTCAACCCTATTGAGAACCTGTGGAGAATCCTGATAGGGAAGATCTCTGAGGGTGGACAGCAGTATACCTCAAAAGCAACTCTGAGAGCCAATACTGGCATCCTCAAATGAAATACAGGCAGAAATGATACACAGACGTACAAGTTCAATGGACGAGAGAGTTGATGAAATTATATCAAAGAAGGGTTCACACATTAATATGTAACTTGATCTGTAAATGTTTTCATTTAGTTTAACTGTATGTGTTCTTTGAAAAATGATGTGTTTATGCAACAAATTCAACAGATTTCAGTTTTGCATTGGTTCTGTGTTGTGCATAATAATTTGGAACAATGTATTTAGTGTTATTTTTTTAAAACATTAAAAAGATGCAGTCATCATCTGTAGTTTGCCTGTCATAACATCCACAGTATAATTGCTGAGGAAATAAATTTCCTTAATTGTCTTGACTGTTTTGGACAAACAAAATGGCATGTGCATAATAATTTGGAACACGATGCATATTTTCATGTCAGTAGGAGTAGTAGGGGTCATGACAACATGGTAAAAATATACCAGTTAATGCTCATGTTAACATTCCCTTAAATATGATTAACACTTTAAATATATGAAGATCATTCTCATTTTGCATTACCTGTCTTTTCTCAGCCACAGACCTATAACAGTCACCTGGGAGCTAACTACTGCTGCATCTTCCATTAACCCTTTAAAACCATATATGAACGTGATGTAATACAGTTTTATTTCATTAGCATAGTGCTGTGGGCCACAGTATACAAGGCAAATGATGCTGTGTGTAATGAAAGCTTGCCTGACAGGGAAGGTGTTTCCAGAGAAGTGAGCTGCTGATTTGTTTGATTTGTGCTGTGACTAAGCTGAGGCCAAAACTGAACCGATATTAAAAAAACAACTTTGGATTTAGATTTAGCTCACAGACCTTGTGTTGGATATGTGATTTTCTACAAATGAGAACTCCTGTTCAACAATGCACCTGTACAGACCAAAACTGTCAGTTCAATCAGTGTGAACCCAGAGGAACACCCGACAGCAGTGTGACACACACTGGGAGGGTAAAGAGGGGAACGACGCCCAGCCCATGCCGTCATATAGCACTACTGTACGTGACCAGGAGCCTCCCTCTCACATCTGTAATTAGGATCTGTGGGGAATTCCGCCCAGTTTCATGGTGCAGCACAGACTCATTCTAGTTGTCTACAAACTGCTTCCTCACATAAAACCTAATCTGAGCACCACAAGAGCCTTTTTGGTTTCAGATTCAACTGCTGAAATGAAAATATCGAGCGTCAACTGAAAAGTCCACGCGTATGTGTATCTACTTACGTGGAGGTGATGGTGCGGAAGCGCTCCTGCCCTGCTGTATCCCAGATCTGTAGCTTCACCTTCTCCCCGTTGATCTCCACTGTCCGGATCTTAAAGTCCACACCGATCGTGGTGATATAGCTACCTTCAAACACGAAACAAAAAAATCAAGTTAATGACCTACATCAACAAATTAAGAAAGTCTTGAAATGATGCTACAGTAGTGAAGCCACACACCTGAAAACGTGTTGTCTGCAAATCGCAGGAGGAGACTGCTCTTCCCCACTCCTGAGGAGGAAACACAAGCACAGGGTGAGGTTTAGAGTACAACAGGTTTCCAAAATACTCTTCACAATATTTGACTTGCAGCTTTCAAAGTAAATACTATAGCTGTCTGAAGACAAACACATTGAGTTTTAAGGAAGTTCTTTGCACCACTAAAAGTCAAGTTTTGGGTTTTCATATTATATTCTGGTACCAATGGCTACCGCCTCATGACAACTGTAAACCTCAAACAAGACGTCAATTTGTACAGTGACTGTAATCCTTGTGTACCTAAAGATTTAGCACTTCAAAATATACAGACAAAGTTATACCTGTTGCACAACGTACAAGGTGAAGGTGAAGGATTTCAGGTAAATAAAGCTACACCCAACATTTTGATGACTCTTGTACCTACAGCAGCTTAATTAATGCAACGGCAGCAGCATCAAAACCACAAAGGCAAAACAACAAATGGAACAAATATATCTATCTGGGTTCCTAAAATTATCACGCATAATAATAAAGAGGTTTTAGAGAGAAACAACAGTCACAGTAGATGACAAGAGAGGACAAAGCAGAGGGAGAGGGAGAGTGGGATGAAAAAGGAAGATAGATGAGAGGGATCAGTACTATCTTTAACAGATCAGCTGTCAGGTTACAGGAGTTAGGAAGTGACTCTGCTGCCCAGTCTGGGGTGGGACTCAACCCACAGCCCCATTACTTAGCCTACCTATTGTGCTATTGTCATCTCATGTTTGATTGGTCCCAACATAAAAGCTCTCAGGTTCCTGTGGTCTCCACACTACAGAGTTTTGTTCAAACAAACAATAACCAAAGCTTCAAAGCAGAAGGGTGATCATCATCTTTTTGTACTTCTGAAGCGTTAATATTCCACCCTGCTGTCTGGCCAAAAGAAAAACCCTTAATTCCTAAGGATATCAGTCATGACACAATTCATGCCTTAACATTTATAACATTTTCAGCCTGGAACTTGTGAACTACATTTTATGTAACACAACTCAAAACACTTCGTGAGCAGATATATCACGTGCATGTGCTACTGTCCAGCTAAGTGATAAAACCCAGCCTCAAGGCAGCTCGGGGATACAGTGTGTGGAATGTCTGATTCTCAGCAGCAGATCAGTCTGCCTGCAGCCGAGGAGGGGCAGAGGTCAGAGCATCTTTCCTAAATAATCTCTGTACAAACACTTGTACTCCATGCTGCAGCTGAGGGGACACTGGCCTCTGTGTGTGAGTGGCAGTGAAGGGACTGCTGTGCTGTCTTGCCCTCTACTGTGGGCAGCCAGCTGATGGGGTAGTGCCAGGATCTGGGTTGTCAATGGATGCAAAGACCATTGCCCACAAAGAACTAATGCAGGCCAAGGCTACACTCATACTTAGGGTGGAGCTGCATTAAAAAGGCGTGTTTTCACTTTAATGGGGAGATAAAAGAAGAGCAGTCCTTATCAGTGGTAGAGATTTACATTAATGTGTCTATTTGTGACATTGCTTGCCATGGGTTTAACATAATAAAGAAGCTAAACCTCTGTTGGTGGTAGACAAATGCTTTTAATTGAGTGATACTACAGCTGACACTAACCACTTTGTGGCTCACTTCACTTTACTTTGACTGGCTGGGTGCAAACTAGAGACTGCAGTGCAGCATTCCTCCACTATCAAGCAGCTAGCACTATCCTGCTAGCTAGCTAAATAACAAACCGCATTTCAGTATCAACCTAACTTAGGTAACTTAACACCGTGCAGCAAACAAGTTGTCTACCTTTAGCTTAAGTATACAGACCACAACTTCTCTGAGTACTAGTTCTCAGTCCAGCTAACGTTAGCAAACAGTTAGCTACATAACCAAGCAATCAAGTGTTATGTTAGCCTAACTTCAAACTAGCTAACACAGCTACTGGAGGATACAAACTAGTGGCCAAATTAGAGGAGCATGGGGAAGCCGGTGCAGTTATTTGGGTTACAGTGTGTGTTTTGTTTTAGAGCTTAAAGAAATATCTCAGCCGATATGAGTGCAGGGCTAGAAAACCTTCGAGAGACAAACCCTGAAGATCTGGAGGCGATATCCGGCCTCATCGCCTGACATGCCCAGCCCGGACACACAACCTCCGCCCTGTCACCGCCACAGAAATATGGCGGATGTGTACATTTCGCCAATCGTTTCAATGCAGTAAAATAATAAATAACAAGTTGTAAACACATCATGGGAGTACAACGCGGGCCTAGAGCTGCGTTTCGTCTTCTCCTCTTGAAAAAAAAAAACAGACAAGGCCCACTTCCCGTCCCGCATCCCCGGTGTCGGCTTACCGCTGTCACCGATGATGAGCAGCTTGAAGAGGTAATCGTAGTCCCTGGCCATGCCGGTAGCTGGTGGCTCACCCCCGCCTTGTGCCGCTTCTTTGCTAGGTTTGCTGTCCGACCCCCAAGGCTCGTAAAAATACCTACAGCCCCCAGATCCCCCGATATGAAAGAAAAGCGACCACTACCGACACTACAAACTGTTAGCCCCCCCGAGCCGGCGGCGTTTTTCTCGGGGTTTCGCGGCGTCAGCAATCCTCTCCCTCCGCTGCAAACAGCCGGAAACTCCGCTTCCTTCTCTGGTGGAGCTGCACCCAACTCTGACCCGGTGCCACTGCGCAGGCTCCTGCTACAGCCGAGCCGTCCCGTCCCATTGATGAACATCTAACTCATGTTACTAGAAGGGCAATACACTCGTGCCGTCCCACTGATTCACAACATCTGTAAGCAGGGCAGTAAATGGCATGATCCTTCACATTTCTTAAAAAATTATGTCGACAACACAAATCATACTTGAATACACTGACAACCACAGAATATGGTAAATCCACCCAACCCTTTATAAACACCAATCAGATTAAAGGTTGGGAAATGGTTAATATGTCCAGGTAACATAAATGCAAAACTTTATTTCAAATATCCATTGGGGTCACCCCCAGTAATGATGGTGTTGTTAAAGCTCCAGACCATATAAGGTGTTTCACACTGCAGGAGGGTTACAATTCCTGACAATCCCCCTGTATATATGTATGTTGTTTTGTCTGCATATAATCCTCACATGTACTTAAAATTTAAATAACCTTAAATTCAGCATTTAGTGCAGAGAGAAACATGTGGAGTTACTGTAAGGTGTAATGAAAGTCATTGAAGAACACTGTTTTCCAATATTTCACACACTACATTATGAAATCAGGATCTTTTTATTTTGTATTGCCTTTTTACAACCGTATCACTGACATAAGAATGATTTTTATTCTTATAAGAGGTTGCTTCCCCCCCCCAAACAACTCACACACAAAGTCCAAATAAAAGTTAAAGACTGGGGTGTTGTTTAATCACAGCGACGTCTTAAATGCTTGAAATCATTTTGGTAAAATAAGTAGCAAAACACTGAAACATCAAAACAGAATTGGCATTGTGTCGTCCTAATGTAGTTCAGTACAGGAGAATAACCTGCACACTGAGATAAAATAAAAAAAAGTTATAAACTGGGCTTAAATGCCGCTAAAACAATAAAGCAAAGAGAAAAGAAAGAAAAAAAAGAATTTTTAGGGGAATATTTGGGAAAACACGACCCATCTCAGCCTTGGTCCATGAAAGGCACCATGGGCATGTGTGGTGAGTGTGTCTGGGGTTGTACAATGGGGATCTGCAGAGCACAGATCATTTCATAGCTCAGTCCTGCTCCATCACGTTAGGATGGTGTCGTCTATCTCTTCATTGGAGTCTTGCAGGCTGGCGATTTTCTTCAAAGACCGGCGGTGACACTCTGACAGTAGGTCGTTGCTGGCAGAGTCCAGAATTGCAGTAATACTCTAAATTGAAGAAAGAGCAAAAAGTGAAAATTAGGAAACAGTCTTTTCCTTTACGTGTTATATCCATCTGTAAATGACAGTAGAGAGTCTGACCTGCATAGTTTCCTCTCCCTGTCGGAGTCGTAGCAGGTTGACAATGGTGTGTTCACTCTGAGCCCTCACGCTGGTGTTCTTGTCCTTGGTGTTGTCCAGCAGACTCTTCAATAGGGGCTTAATAAGATTGGCTTCCATGGAGGGTGTTTCCGGTTCTTTGAACACCCACCACAGCACCCGCTCTGACACCAGCCTGATGTCACTGGACTGGTTCTGAAGACACTATGCGGACACACAGACAACAGATGTCTCAACACAAAACCACCATCTACTACACACTGCTGAAGTGGGTTCTCATCACAGTTTTGAAGATACACACTGTTCTCGCCATGTGTCTTTATTTACAGCTATCTGGTGTTGGATACCTATCAGTATGACCTCATTACGTGTTTTATTAACGCTTTGAGAAATTAATAATTTCTGACTTTTTCCACACAAGTTCCTAGGGTTTTAAGAACAAAAGCAAAAATGGACTCAACTAGACTTGAATGGAAATGGCCTTGGCAGCTGGAGCTTAACAACCACCAATGAATTTATTATTTACTCCTTAATTTACTACTGGACTGTGACCTAAAATTTCTTCATGCAGCTAATACAGAACCAGTACTACCTTGGCATTGCTCCAGCACCACAGTGGGTAAGAGAGTGCTGATCCAATGTTCCTTCATGGCTCCAGGATTCCTACAACTACTACAAGTAACAAATGCTAAGCAACTGTTTTTTTAGAGGTCTCCTGTGTAGGATTTCGTGGCATCTAGTGGTGAGGTTGCAGGTTGCAACCAACTGAAAGTACTCCTGTATGCCAAGAATTAAACGGACATTGTATAACATTTTCAGTTGTTTATTGGCAAAAATCGATGTCTGGTTTCATAAATATGTCATCATCGGTGTACTATTACCTCCACCAATAATCTGACTTATTCTCGTAAAAGGAGAATTTTGGATTTGTTTGTACATTGTGCGGGCAAGTCGTCTGGGGGGGTTCCATACAATACATCTGCTAGCAAGGGACATACAGCACCGCCTTCGGCATTTATGTTGAGAGCCAGGCCAGCGCTGCGTGACTGAGAAGCCGAAGGAGAGGAGCAAGAGGCTACTTCCCCGGCAAATATGAAACAAAGTCCCACTCTTTGAGCATAATGCAGGATCATGCATATGCAGCATCACGGGAGACAGAATCCTCGTCGCCAAGAAAGGGCAAAAAGGAATCAAAAAGGCAATGAGACCGGCGAATTCAAAAAACGAAGGTCAACATCGGGGTAACCATTCCCAGGTGGAAAGAGCTGCTGAAGGAGAAAGGTAATGCAATCATAGCTAACAGTGCTAACAGAGGCTAACAACTGTTAGCGACCAGCGGCGCTAACAGTGCTAACAGAGGCTAACAACTGTTAGCGACCTGCGCCGCTAACAGCACTAAGAGCTAACAGCAGCGCTGGCCAGCTGTTAGCGGCACTGTTAGCTGTTAGCGGCGCAGTAATGCGAGGAGAGGGATGAGGTGTGTGAAGTTGAGCCACTTGTCAGTTGTCAAAAGACAAGACGTGATTGGTTTGTTTCGATTTACACCCACCCCAACCAGCATGGTGAGGAGGGGGTTTGTCAACTCCCGCTACATGAAGTATCGGATGACATGGTTTCATTAATGTTATCATAGCTTTCTGGTACACAGCAGCTACTGTTGTTGCAATACGCGTTTTGAACAGTGAGGCGCTAGAGTGCGCTATCCGTTTGAATGCAATATATGATTTCAACGTTAGATGGGAGAAATTCCTGCACACTGTGGCTTTAAGGAGAACTACAGTAGCCAACAGAAAACCCCCAAAAAAACCCATCTATAGCCAGTGCTCAGTTTGTTAATTCTGGGCTGCTATAGAAACAACATGGCAGACTCTATGGACGAGGACCCGCTCCGTATGAGGACATAAACACCTCATTTTACGAAAACAATTCTTAGTTTCAGGTGATTATAACCTAATAAAAACATAGTTATAAATATTTTATTCCATTTCTGCCAAAATATGCCCCCTAAATCACACACTGGACCTTTCATGCCAAAATGAAACAAAACATTTTTTAAGCAGCATTTAGATTATGTGTGGCCACTTAGAGGCACCAGCTGTAAATTGACGTCATATCATCCTATAAAATTTTTGTGATAAACATTTTAGGAAACAGCCACCTATTTACACATCCAGCAAACACAGGGCAACATTAGCATTCATTTGGAGTCATGTTTTCTGGCCACCTAATAAATCAAAGACCAGTATTAACTCTCCTTTTAGCTCTGTACATGTGACATCTATTGCATATCTGTCAGTCCTGGGAGAGGGATCCCTCCTTTCCATTCTTCAGTTTTTGCCTTAAATGAACCGAGGGTCTAAGGATAGAGGGCAACACATGCTGTACAGCCTACAAGGCCTGCAGCAAGCTGTAATGCCTCTGGAGGAAAATTTGTGATAGGCTATATAAATGAAATTTACTTGACTGTGTTTTACTCTTCATCAGCTCCTGGGGGAAATATCTGGCTCTTTAGCTGATATATATATATATTTTTTTTGTCTGTCTGAACTTTCAAATTAAAAACAGCTGCCTACTGCTGAAAACGCCACCAGTAAGAGCAGTGAAACTTTATGAAAACAGTTAAATTTAGGGGCGTAATACAAAAACAATAAGCTCAAAGACAGTAAAACAAAGAGCTGAAGGGAACTGCAGAGTAAGGTGATAATAATCTGTCACTACTGATGACACCTTTCACATCATACAGTCACTTGACAAATTGTAAATTTAAAAATTAATTTATTTTTCACAAGAGCATGTGTGTAGGGAAGGCTTGAGGTCACCTGTGATGATAAAAAGAAATACACGATCATAGAGAATGAGTATTGATAGGGTGCTGCATACGTCGTACACACCAGAGCGCTCACTTCCTAGCTTGTACAAATTTAGAAAAGGGAAGTAAATAGCGTGTATTTATCATCTGAACTAAAGAGTTCCTACTTTACCTTGATAAACTGTGTGATGATGCGCTGGGAAACACTACTGCCTCCCTGTGTTCTGAGGTGATGTCTCATCAGGAATCCCATCGCTCTGATCCCACTGGTGGCAATGGGAATCTGGAAGAAGAACAGAATTAAAATATGCAGTGATGCATTTGAGGGCAACAGCAATGGACATACAATACACGAGTACAGTAAAGGACACAGGAGTGTAACCTTATACAGCACCTAATATACCCTACATAAATTTAGAAGTCATATGTTATAACGACAAAAGTGGGCAATTGCTGATTACTTTAATTTTTGAAATATGTGTTGAATCTTTCAATAATCTGAAATGTGCAGCAGTTGTTTCCTGAATGTCAGAAACCACCCTCTGACTGTACAATAAACGTGAAGCTACAGCCAGGAGGAGACAGTTAGCTTAGCTTAGCATTAAGACTGGAAACCTGGGGAAACAGCTAGCAGGCTCTGTTCAAAGGTAAAACCACAAGTTTTGGTTTTACAGCAAGTTTTGGACTGTTTCTCGGCCATAAGCAGTGACTTCCTGGTGTCTCTGCTGGTTGCCTGGCAACCTTACGGTAACCACAAGACTCCAGCCAAGAAATTGTTACAGCACGCAACTCCAAATAAACTAAACTTGAGAGTAAGAATAGTTCCCAAAAGATCAAACCACTTCTTTAAAGGTGACTCATACAGAATATTCAGTGCAGCCATGTGTATCAGTTCATGAGAGACATGAGAAAAATACTGTCAAAGAACAGAGTGCTGCACAAACTTTGTTCTCACCCTGTCAGCAGTGGCGTTGGCCAGAATAGTCTCTGTCACAGTATCACAGTATTCCTTCCCACACAGCTTCTCAGGAGCAGACTTGACAGCTATGGCCATGGCCAAGCTACGACCGTGACGCACCATCCAGTCAACACCAGACACATCCGCTGAGGGGAGGAAAAACATGTATTAGCTTGTGGTCTCACTGTACTGGTGATGAACAGGCAGCAGTAGAAACACACAGGGAAAGTCAAGCTTTTATGAAACAGTTCTGTTGCACAAATACATCATGAGAAGTGTTACTATAAACATATTTAGAAAAAGGACATGAAAAATACTATTTGTGCTAAAACTAAGCAAAAACATACATTTACTAAGTCACTATTATTATTATTTCAGTCTGTGCACCAAGTCAATTGTTGCAATAAACAGCAATTAGGGCACGGTTTTATAGACAGCCAAACAATATACACAATATGTGGTTCATGTGACAATAACTTTACATATAAATACCAACCCAAGACGTGCTGCAGTAACACAGTCTTCAGCTCCTCCTCTGACAGGAAGGCACACAGCTCACCAACACAGCCGGCTGAGGCCATACGGGTTGCATCCTATGTGCACACACACAGACAGCCAGACAGGTTGAGTGTCACTTATTGTCAAAGTGACACAGAGGCTGAAAACCACCTTTTCAGAAAACCACATCCTCTGCCTGACTTCCGTTTTTCTACTGTGATCACAGAGGAAACTACACCACAGAACAACTCTCTCTGAAATTCTTTCTCAGTCTTCTTACGTTTATACTTTATTTCACTGGCAAGTACTTAATGTATTCATCAGCTACTGCGGACCCCGGGCTGGGAAAACAGGCATGTTGCCACAGATTAAAAAAAAAAAAAAATCCTCTCAGCTCTACTTGCATGGTATCTCCTTCTCCTGTCATACCTCATCATGTCCCAGCATGCCTAGTAACGTGGTGGTGATGTTCTTGCGGATGGTTGGGTCCACCTTTGACCCGGCCCCCTGAATGACAAACCTTAAGGCCTGGAGCATCGTCTCCCTGTGGGAGGGCAGAGAGCACAACATAAGCATGACAACAAGCTTCAACAATAACACTGTACCTTCAAAAGTAAATTTGATTTCATCAACTTCCTTTAAGATTATGACTTATTTTCCTGTGTTGAGAATAGAGCCAAGCTGAAATTTGAGTTTTGAAGCTGCTACCAATATAGATATGAGGGTTTACAACAAACACCTTTATATTTGTAACAATAGTGTTGCTGGTATTTGTCTTTTAACATAAATAACACACACAAAAAACAAATCCATCTCTTGAATTTGGTTATTAAAGAACTGTGACAAAGATTTGTACTGAGTAGGACAATTGCCAATTAAAAATTAAACCTGTTAGTACTCTCTGGTGGACAAAATCTGTAATGGTGACACTATTTTTAAATAACCAAAATATATATTTGACATTTCTGACATGTTTGTTATTAGCTGACATATGTTGATACAATGTATCTGGGATTAGTTAATATCACCAAATAACAGTTCAGAGTTTCACTGATGTTCATGCTCCTCATATCTGCAAGATTTTTTCCCCCCAGTGAGTGGACACATGCGCCGATTTGTGCGCCTCCTTCAGATCACTGTTTCCCAAAAACTTGGCTCCTGACAAGACCAGTGTCTGGTCACAACCCCTCATCACAGCTTACAGTTGCATGTGTTAAGAGGTATTTACCAAATGAGGGTTGGTTTTTTTTTAAGATTGAAGGATTGGCAAAGGTGAAAGTATCAAATATTTCACAACGAAAAACGAGAGGACAGCCTGAAAAATCTCCCTGGTTATTGACCACTGTTTCTAAAATGTAGATCCCACTGGATTCAGGGTTCCAAGCAAAATTCAAATTTTAATTTTCACATACCCTCTCACATGCGAGAGGGTGTCAGACTTAGGTACTAAATACTAAATTAATGATGACAATAATCATCCCAAATGCAAATTCAAAATGTGATCAAATGTGATTTAATGTGTGTTGTCGATCTTGAGGTCTGTGATATTAATAGCTAAATCATACTGTTTCCAAAAATAGTCTGATTACAGTAATAGCTGACGGGGCACTCTAACTGAAGTCTCCTCTAACTTAAGTGTAGAAGCGTTCACCTGACTCCTGAGTCCTCAGCGTTGCGGATGGCAGAGAGCTGCTCAGTGAAGAGTGGGTCCACCTTGGTGTGGATGGAAACCAGTTGGCCCAGAGCCTCAGCAGCCCTAAGCCTCACCGCGCGGCTCGAGTCCTGCAGGGCCTTTAGGAAGGTTGTCTGCAGCTGAGGCAGGAAGGGCTTTAGGGCAATGCCCACCTGGAAGAGAATACAGCCCAGAGGTTAGATCCAAACTAAACCTCATGACTAATAATCTGATCATCTGTGGGGAGAAAATATGGTGTTTTGATTAGTTTATTCCATTTAGGTCCCATGGGGGGATGTAGGTACAGACCTTTGCCAGCAGCAGGGTGAGAGTCTCAAGCAGAGCGGTCTTCACCGTCCAGGCAAAGCGGTCTCCCAAGATACGGATGAGAGGTCCGGTGATGTTGACGACAGAGGGCCGTAGTGCCTCAGGGGAAGTCAGTTTGATGACCCCACCTAGAGCTTTAGCAGCTTCTTCTTTCTGCTCAGGGCTACCAGTGAGGACGCCCTCTCTCAGGACAGGCAGGATACAGGTCACGCCCTGTGCAAACAAAAACAGACTTATTTAGCATAAAGACTGGAAACAGAAAACTAGAATTACCACCTCATGGTTGTATGCCTCTGCCAACCAATCAAGTTACAGTTTACAGCCATGTGTGTCCACACTCATTTGTAACCATGACAGCAGGCAATGCTTCAAATGTGGATGTTGCTGCAAAGAAGCTATACATTCTAAAAAGTGGATGCTTCAGACACATCTTCAACCCAGCAGTACAGATCTATACAGTCAGCACAGTTTCAAGGTGGATACCCAAGATTAGTGTCACTGATTCACTATCTAACCAAATGTCTCCCCTTCTGTTCCTGAGATATGATGTTGACTAATGGCCAGAAAACAATGATGTCACAGAAAAGATGACCTTTCACCTTTTGGATATAAAAGGTCAACACTGCAGAGTTTGATCCAATTAGACATTTGTGTGAAATTTTGTCATAATTAGCACATCTTGAGTTATGGCCAAAAACATGTTTTGTGAAGTCACAGTGACATTTGACCACCACATTCTAATCAGTTCATCTAACCAAGTGAACTTTTCTGCCAAATTTGAAGAAATTCCCACAAGGCACTCTGGAGGTATCGCACTCAATGAGAATAGGATGGACAATACAAAAAAAAAAAAATTGGGTGTAGCAGTCGGCAGCACAGAGGTATAATAACATAAAATGATAAATAGGGCTGCAACAAACAATTATTTTTTATTAGCGATACATTTTTCACTGAATGTTTTGTGATTCTTAACAGATAAGGCTATAACATGTCACACTGTGAAAAAGGCCAGTTATGATTTCCTAGAGCCCAGAGGAACATGTTCAAATTACTTTTTGTTTCTGATCAACAGTCAAAAGCCAAAAAATATAAAAGTTACAGTGATATCAACCAGAGTGCAGCAGCAAATCCTCACATTTGCGAGGCTGGGACCACTACATTTTTGCTTTATGAAGGGCTTAAATGAGCAATTCATTTTTTTTTTAATTATTGGTAGTGACTGGGCTACCAGTGACTGGGGCTTAAACCCCAGTTCTCAGTGTTGACTGACTGGCAGGTGTGGATTAGTTCTAGTAATCCAACATTTTAAGCAATGTTTGCAGTCTTAAATCGAGGCACCAGTATTAAACAGTTAAAGGATAATTGACCGTTTACAGGGGAACCATACAAATTAAATTTGAAAGTGCTTGATTTTTGTATGAATGTGAGCTTCCCAATCAATTAACTGTGTGAGGAAGAAAGAAAGGACTTTAGTCTGGGGGTTCACTGCATCTGCATCGTTCATGTCATGAGTCAGTAATGGAGTGTACAACTTGTCAGGTATCACCCCTTCAATATTCCTGTCCAGCAATTAACATGAGCGAACTGATTGCTGTGGTAGAGGAGATGTTGCAGGCTTGAACAGTCAAATGGAAAAGCTTCTATGTGATTGGTCACCGGTGAACAATTTCTTATAGTGTGGACTATACATATGTGACATATGGGAACCAGAACACTGTCCACCGCACTGTCAGAGCAAACTTATTGTCAATTTACAACTCAGTAAGACAGCAAGACAGTAAGACTGCTGTGATAAGGTCCCAGTGTTAACTGTGTCAGGAGGAATGTTCTTACCTTCTTTGGCAGACAGAAACCAGGCAGGTGCTGACCCTTAACGTCTGCAGCTGCTGATCTAATGTCTCGATGCAGGTCATCGATCATAGCCAGCTGGCTGCTTGCGTCCAGTTTCTTTAAAAGAAGAACAAACAACACTCAGACCACATCTACCTATTGATTAACACATAATCAAAGTACCAATCTGCACTATTGTCTTTTCACCATAGTGTGTAAATGTGTGCAGAAACTACGGAACTACTATATGGTGTCAAACTGTCTTTGCACCAATGCCAAGACAATGTACAAATATTGCCCACTTTTATTTGCATGTCAGCACACCTTGGTAATGGAGTTGATGGTGTCCCAGCTCTGAGACAGAACCTCTGGGTTGGTGTCATTGAGAAGGCGAATGAGGCCAGACAGCAGGGTACGGGTATGGGCACTGTAATCCAGGCGGGTACGCGCAAAGTAAGCATTGAGGATGGCGACAGCAGCCTGTCTGAGGCCGGGGTCAGCACCTCGTGTGGCCTCCAGCAGGTCATCTATGATGATTCGCTGGCCAACTTCATCCTCCACTGAGAGGATCACTGTTTGACAGCCGCACAACTCCTGAAGCAAAGATAGTGCATACAGTGGGGGTTATGGTTATGAGGAAAGAACAAGAGGCTCAAACACAACAGCAGCAGTAGATGTCATAGCTTGTTAATGCCAGTATTACCGTTGCTTCATCCTCTGTTCCCAGCTTTTCTTTGAGGGAGGAGAGAAGGGCAGGCAGGATGACCCCTAGGTGGCGTGTGAGAGCATCTCCAGCCACAGCAGACAGGAAGGCCAACACACGGGTGTTCACGGGAGGAGCAGTCAGCTGGGACGACCAGAGGGGATAATCATTTTAGTCACATACAGCCACTCACAATAAAAGTGGCTTAAAAAGAAACCTTGACTGTGACACTTTACCTTTGGAACCAAATAGGGCAGCACAGAGCGACTCTTCACTGCCATGACTTGCTTCAGGCCGTCCAAAGCAAACTCAGCTGTCTCTTCGTCGTCCTGAGAAAAGACATTCAGCAGATGAAACGCCAGACCGAAAACTTTAGAATGTTATCTGAATTACGTTTGTATCCTCGCTCCCTCACCAGCTGTTTGAGCAGGGTAGGCAGGATGTCATCCAGCGCCTGGTGACCGATGGTTGCGTGAAGCTGCTCGAAGGTTTTGGCTGCAGCCTCTCGCACCTCCTCCAGAGGGTCACAGAGAGCCTTCCTCACTGTGGGGACCAGCGACTCAGAGAAGACAAGCACCTATAGTACAAACACCATCAGGATAATAATGTTTCATGTCTGCTGGAATTCTCAGACTCCTGACCTAAACTAGGCTTTCAAAAATTTAACAGGTTGTCAGAGGGGTACAACATCTTAAAATCTTTTTTTTATTATTATTATTATTATTATTATTGTTTTATATTAGATTCCAAACTGAAGGGCAATTCACTTTCACACCAATATGATGACTGAGAAAAATGGGTACAAAGGCTACTCATTTCTCTGAAGTCCTGCTTCTTAATAAATAAAAAAGTTTGTTTGTGGCATCTCTCCTGCTGAGAGCAACTATGATCTTAATCCTATTGTATATTACAGCATTTGCATGACTCACCGCATCTTTGCTGGTGGACTTCATGATCTCACTGAGGCCAATGCAGACTCCCTGCCTCTCATCACTCTTGTCAGAGCGCAGTCCCTCCTCCAGGATGGGAATAATCTCAGGGAGAATCTTCTCTCCCAGTTTCCTCACCAGGTCACCAAGTGTTCGAGCAGCGATCTAAAACCACACCAACACACAACATCAGTAAAGGTTCTGTGGAGGTGCTTTCACGGTGACAGGAAAAAACAAGCACTGCTAACAGTCGCCCACCATCCAAGACAAAAAGAGTCCAAGAGTGTGTTTACAAAGTATAGAGGCGTAATACCGTTCTCTTGTCAGGGCAGGTGGAAGCCAAGAAGCCCAGCAGGAGAGTGAAGAGGGTTGGAAGGATCTCTCGAAGAGTTCTGGGGGTGTTGGACACCACGATCTTCCACACATGGAGGGAAGCCTGGCGAACCACCAGCTGAGTGTCTGAACGGCCCATATAGAGACCAGAGAGGACGCGATTACGGCGCTCAGCACCAAGAGCTCCAATGATAGCCTGGGAGAGAAATGGTTTTTGACACACCAATGTAAAAACACTTTTCAAACATGAACCAACACCACACTGCTGTGATGGCAAGAAGTGATTTCACCAGATCTTTTTCTTTTTTTTTTGTTAACTCCATGGATCTGCAGATCTGTCTTGGATCTGTCTTTTTTATTGAAATGAAATATATTCATACTTTATTGGATGCAGCTGTTCCAAAGTTGTCATCCTCGCAGGCGGTTTCTGTGGTCATCTTTCCTGTCACTCCAGAGATATGGAACAACAGATCTCCAAGCAGCTGCACAGAGCTGAACCTGCAAACCAACAATGAGATGGATGCACAACTAGCCAATATAAAAGCGACATTTATTTAACCACTGATATGTTGCGGCGTATTTAAGTCAGACCTGATTCTCCACAAGTCGTCAAACAGGCCCTGTTCCAGCTCAGGAAGCAGCAGAGCGATGGCAGTCTCAGCGTACATGCTGATGATTCTCTGACCGGCTCTCAGGGCTGTGTCTCTCACATATTCATTTTCATCAGCCAGAGCCTGGTAGAAAACACAGAGAGGGTAAGAGCAAAGGCTTCTCCCTAAAATCTGTTCTAGTATGAGGGACAAATACCTGCTGGTATTTTTAGCATGTGTTTGCTTGTTTGTGTGTGAGTGCATTCTGAAGAGTATGTCCTGAAACAAGAATGCTTTCTCCAAACCTCATTAATGCTTCTCACAGAAGTCACAGATATGGTCAAACCTTAAACTCCTATAACTGCAGTAATATGACTAGATCAACTTTTTACCTGCAGTGATCACTTCAGACTTTTTAAAATGGCAGTTTGGCAAAATATATTTAATTTTTCGATAAATTAATGAACTGGAATATTGCAATTTTAAAATATGTAGGCGACTTAATCAAATTTGCAGACTTCAATGGCTTCAAAATGGCAAGAACATTTCCAGGACGTAGTCATTTCAAAATCAAGGGAACATTTTGACCCCCATAAAAGCAGTGAAATATGATTCTCAGCAAAATGGCAAAAAAACAACCCTTTACAGTCATAGCAATACCTTGAGGATGCAGGGGATGATGGGCCCAACATAAGGAGTAAACTTGTCTCCAAAGGTGAGTGGCAGGTAGATGAACATCATGATGTAGCCATCTCGGACGTGGGAGGCGATGTCCACTTTGCTGGCTGTTTGCACCACATCTGGCATGAGCTTGTCCAACTTCTCCACTCCCAGTCCAGCCATCACCTCAGCCAGACCTGACAACAAAAAAAACACACAAATCATTCAGTGAGTCATTTGAGGAATGATGTTACAGGCAAATCAGAAACGACACAGGGACAGAGTGTGGAAGAACCAACCTTGTGCAGCTCCAGAGCGATCTACAGAGCTCTGCTCAGAGGCCAGGGTCTCCATGAGCCACGGCAGAAGGTCGTCAAAGCAGGACTCACCCATCCCCTTAACCATGGCACCCAGGGCCTTAGCTGAGACTGTGCGTACCTGAAGAGGAGAGGAAGAAGAGCAGTTACAGTGTTACCTTCTCACACTCACACACACACACACACACCATTTACTACAGTAGTACTGTTTAAATCACCTCAGGCACCGGGTCCAGCAGAGAGGCCTTCAGTCCAGGAATAACACTGGGCAGGTAGGGTGACAGATCCTATAAACAACAACACATGACACACCAAATACAAATCTTTAGGTTTGGGTTGAAGGACTGATAAAAAAAAATATTTTCAGTTCAGTGCAATATTCAACTAATACTGTGTACCTTCTGATCAGTGAGGGAGTACATGTTGCCAATGATCTGAGCGGCCATCTTGCGAGTGTCAGTAGAGCGATCCTGGAAGGCTCTCTGGACAATGGGCATGATGAGGGCAAGGGAGGGGGCGTCAATGAAGTGTACAAACTTGGTGTCCAAGAGCGTCTGCAGGCACGTCTGGGTCCTCCTGGACGGATCAGTGAGAGCGTCCAATAGAATGGGGGTAATGGCTGAAAAGGAAACAAAAATCAATGTGAGACAAAAACCCCTTTAGGTTTAAGACTGACACTTTCAGTCTTCTGTGTCGTACAGCACTGCCCCATGACTGAGTCACTTACCCAGGATTTCAGGGTTGCGGATGACAGAGCCGATCTGGCGGAGGGCCTGCTGGCCGGCCTTCTGCACCTTCACGTGGGAGTCGGTCAGCACCTCAGTCAGCTTGGGCACGATGCTGGGCAGGCAGGAGGACAACTGCTTGGGTGCACAGAAAGCCATGGCACCCAGCAACTCTACCGAGCCTGGAGGAAAGAAGGGAGCGAATCACAAGAAGCTGCTGTTTGAGCAAATTACTCATTTGACTGTGACTGTCCTCGCAATGGTATGTTCAAACAAATACTTAAAAATCATGATCCAGTAACACACAACTATAATTACACTGGTTATTAACAAAAAATAATGCTCCTGAAAACTATTCTTCATCATTCTTTGAGACAGTGCATCTGTACAGTATAGGAAATGTGCAGTATTATATACACTTGTACCCAATTTTGCTCTGCTTTATAATATTCTCTCAACATGTCAAAAAACCTGAGGATGACCAAATATTCTCCATCCTCTCAAGACAGTCCAGTAATGCTTATGCCAGTGTGCATGTAGGCACTCCTAACCTGCTTTAGTTCTCCAGGACTCCTCTTCTAGGGCCACTAGCAAGGAGGGAAGAACCAGCTTCACCCCATGGGCACTCAGGTTCCTCATCACAGCCTTGGCACAGTCATCTGCAGCCTGGTGGAAGAGGAGGTAGGGGGTAAAAACTTTAGACAGGGTTCTTAGACATTTTTACGTACAGATTTTACATGATCTAAGACAGGAATTATGGAGGTTTCCTAAATAAGTGCCTGCTTCGTGGATCCTGTGTTACGCCAACCTTGCTATGTTTAAAGGCTATCACCGCCAGGGGAAGCTCTCTGTATTTCTCAGTATAATGGAGTTTTGGTTACGAGCGTTTGTTCTGACTTTCCCACGCAGGTGCACCAGAAGTTGTGTACTTCACATCAACCAGCCACAGCTTCAACTGGGTTAGATTAATACCTTGATTTTTACATGAGATCTGTTTTGTTTTTGTTTTGTTTTTTTCAATTTAGCACATTTGTTTTTTGTTTTCTCAAAGCTTTAACTGCACATGTGTGATTCAGATGTTTTCTTATGATACTATTAACAGTTTGAAATAAAGATAAAAAGAAAACAGGAAGGGGGAGAGACCAAAGTAGCGGAACAGCAGCTAGAAGTATGGTGGAAGCTATTGTGGAAAATCCTAAGAAGTGTTCAGGAAAAGTTTCTGAAGTGGATGCTTCATATAAAAAACAAACTCAGCATTCAGAAGACAGATTAAAGTAAAAGAAGACTTGAAGAGAGTGCTTTTGTGGGCGGGGAGATGCAGCAAGCTCAGTTGTCAACACACGTCATGAGCACACATCAGCAGTGTTAGTGCATTAACTGTCACTGCCAGAGGGGAGAAACAATGGTTACACACTCCAGCTTTGATGTGGATATGTAGAAAGACGGGAGAGTGAAGCAAGACATTTTGATGATAAATTAATGAAAAGTAAGAGACATCTAAATCAGACAGTGAGATATTAATGCAGAGGAGACTCAGGAATATGAATTGCCTGCTCACCTCTCTGACATACTGGTTTCCATCTCCAAAGCAGAGCAACAGGTGTGGCAGCACATGGACCACATACGGCTCAAACAGCTTCCCCAACATGTTACACAGCATCTCAAAGGCAAACAGTGCTCCTATACAGAGACAAACAGCTGGTTAGTGCCTTCTTTTTTTTTTTAAACAAACAAACAAACAAACAAACAAACAAACAACAATACATTTCTGTTGCTGACGTCTTGAGTGCCAGCTAATGGTGGCTTGTGGTAGATACTAAATACGACATAGTCGGAGAGGCATGCATAATATCTACATCAACAGGTGGATGGATAAACTTCACTGACCTTCCCTCCGTCTGAAGTTTTTCTTGTCCTGGATGGCGTCAGTCAGCGTGGTCATGATGTCCTGCTGTTTGAGCGCAAGGATGCCGAGACCTTTCACCAGACCAGCCAATCCGTACGCTGCTCCCTTCCTCTCTGCATACTTGTCGCTCTCTAGCAGCAGCTGCAGCAGATTCCTTACAATCCCTGCAGCGTCCTCCTTGATGGCAGGGACTAAAGGAGGTAAACAGCTGGCCACAGACTCCTGGACCTGATGAGGGATGACAAACCACATGAGATAATGTGATGAAGAGTAAAGGACTGCCAACAAAGTGGGATCTGTATAATAAAGGGCTATAATAAACTATAATCATTTAAACTCTTGGATGCTGAACACTCTAAATAATACTGGGTAAAGTAGGGAAGTAGGAATAGTTTTTACCTGCTGTGAAGGTGTAGAGAGTGCGGTGATGAGCTTGGCCACAATGGGTTTGACCTTGGGGTCATTTTTGTCCAGATGTTTTGCCAAGGAGCCCATTAGAATCACCACACTCTGACGGACAGAGTCATAGCTGGCGTCCTGGGGGGCATTCTTCAGAAATTCCTCAAACACTGGCAGCAGGGAGCTCACATTGTCCTGTGACATAAAGCAGGTACATATGGTACAGTGCAAGACACACATGATCATGTAATACAGTTCATTCTTTAGTTCAACTGGACATTTGTATCAAATTTGAGGAACCTGCCTTGAGGCCATCTTGTGATATCATATTCACAAAAACAGAGGGACACAGGGTGACAGTGACCTTTGACCACCAAATTCTAATTAGTTCATCTTTGATTGAAATTGGATGTTTGTGTCAAAATTGAAGAAAATCCCTCAAGATATTCTTCAGATATTGCGTTCACAAGAATGAGACTGATCCAAGGTCACAGTGACATCAACCTTTGATCTATGACCACCAAAATCCAATCAGTTCATCCCTGAGTCCAAGTGGATGCTTGTGCCAAATTTGAAAAAAAAATTCCCTCAAAGCATTCTTAAGATCTAGAGCTCCAGACAATAAGACACATGAAGTCACAGTGACCTCGACCTTTGACCCCAAAAACCTAATCAGTTCTTCCTTGAGTCCAAGTGGACATTTGTGCCTAATTTAGAAAAACTGACTTAAGGCGTTCTTGATATATTGTGTTCATGAGAAGGGACAGACGGATGGACAGACAGCAGGACAGACAGATGGACAACCCGAAAACATAATGCCTTCAGCCACAGCTATCGCCGGTGCAGAGGCATTAAATAGAAGTGAGCCTTACCTTCCCGTGTGTGTTGAGCGCAGAGAGGGCAGCGTCCAGCATGCAGCGCCGCACCTCAGTATGGCGGTCGTTCAGAGCATCAGGAACAAAGAAGAGGAAGAGAGGGGTGACCTGAGACTCGTCCAGGTACTGGGACAGCTTGTTCAGAGCCAGAGCAATGCCACCCCTGACAAAGAAGTGTGTAAGAGAATGCCTCAGTGCACAAGAAGGAACATTCAACAAGTTATGGTTTCTGGTGTAATAGGATTAGTGTTTCTGATAACATCTCATATATAACCACTAAAACAAAACTTTAGAAGTAAACCCCGGATTGAGGGTTAGGGTATAATCTTTCTCAAAATAACAAAAATAAAAATGGAGAGGTAGCTGCCGAGGCTGGCTCGCCTTCAAGTTCCTTCCTGTGTTTTTCTGTCATTGCCATTTTTTGGTATCTTATCTCTTCCTGTTGGAAGTAACCCAAATGTTTCTGCCCTGTTTGGTTGTAGGTTAATGTAGATAATATGGTGGTAAACGGTGTATTCATCCATCCCTGTGACACACTGATTTTCTTTTTCTTTTAAAGATTTTTTTTTATTTTTTATTATTATTATTTTTTTTGCCTTTAATGGACCGAGACATGGTGAAATGGGGAGAGAGAGAGTGAGGGAATGACATGCAGAAAGGGTAGCAAGCGGGAGTCGAACCTGCGACGGTGATGAGTCGCCTTTGTATATGGGTCGCCAGCACTATCCACTATGCTACCGACGCCCCGACACACTGATTTTCAATATAAAATAAAAAGATTAAATAAACTTAATATATCTCATCTTTGCAAACAGATTTACCTGGCCTCCCACTGGTCAGGTGGAGCTTCAGAGATGACTCTGCCCAGGGCATCCAGCACAGGAGGTGGTCTCTATACAAATAAAAATGCACAAATGTCATATTTTAGTTTCTGAGCTCAAATTCATCCACTAGCAGTAGCCAGAGCTTTAAGGATAAACATGTGGTTTGGCCATGGTGCAGGGTCTCACATAGAGTTTCTGGTGGTAGAGTTCAGTGAGCTGGCCCAACACGGCAGCAGACTGGTCTCTGTATTGAGACACAGCGGTTGACAGAGCTTCTGCTGCGGCAGAACGGACAGCCTCCTCATGGTGGGTGACGTCTCCAATCAGCAGGGAGCAGATCTCAGGGACCAACTCCAGATCCAGAGATTCCCAGAGTCTGAGGAGGAGGGACAAGCCAATAAGTTCAACTGTTGAGTTTACAACATAGTTTCCACTCTTCTTTACAGTGCAAAAATCTGTTCTTGCACATTTAAAAAACAGCATGGTCAGAATTTTTTATGGTTAAACATGAATGTGATTTGAAGAACAATAAAAATGAAACCCCTGAGACTGCTGGTGGAAAAGATGTAGAAGACACTTACATGGTGACCAATTAGTCTTAGTGTAGAATGAGAAATCAGCTAGTAGAAAAAAGCAGGAGGAAACAATATAATACATACTTTTCAGACAAGGCTCGGCCCTCCTCCTCAACATCAAATTTGGCAACCCATAGCCTGCGCAGCAAACTCAGCCCGCTGGCCTCTGTGGAATCTGTGGGCAGGGCAAACTCCATCTCCAACAATCCCTGAGCACAGAGAGATAGGGTGTTAATAGCATGTCTAATAGGAATACACATACACAGGGGATATAATATCAATTGTCACTTAACTAGGGTTGCTACTAAATATGTTAATAGCAGTGCTTTCATCTTTATCTAGAAACTGTATTTTTTTTTTCTTTTCATTTTTTGGTAAGAAATCAGCTAAAAACCATTAAACGTGGTGACTTCTACTGTCCTAAAAACACCTGCTTACTGTGGGACAGGTTAGCTTAAACAAATGTCAAATCAACCAATTCACAGCTCACCCTGAGGGCAGCGTCCCGGACAGAGAAGCAGGGTGAAAGGAGGGCACTGAGCAGGACGTCTATCTCTGGCTGCTCTGCTACAGTGCAGCCCTCTCCCCCTCCAGCACTGGCACACAGCGCTGTCAGACACTGAGATGCCAACACCTAAAACACAGAGTGTAAAAAGTCTCACATCACAGTTTTAAGCAGCAACTCTGTCATCCATGTGGCTATAAAAGAACAGAACAGGGAACGAAGAACTTGCAAAAAAGTGTGTGTATGTGTCGAGACAGATGGATTTATTTATTTTAAACTCTGTCTGGAAAATTCCTTGTTCACCTGGAGTCTTGGGGTGGCCGTGGAAATAACTCTTGTCAGTAGCAGCAGCATGTTGACACGTGGAAGCAGCTCTGGGCCATTCTGAGACAAGAAAACACAACAGTTAGTACACAAATCTACAAAATAAATGCTTGTACAGTCACATAAGCTTTCCCAATCTGGTATGCCATTTACCTTCACAGACCTATGGCTCTGCTTACTACAAATAAATTCTGAAACAAATGGGGGTGCACGGCACTGATGGCTTTTTTTTAAAAAAAAATTTTTAACATAAAAAATGTATTTTCCAATCATTTCCTGTGCAGGTCACAGATAAAGGAACATGCAATGCAGATGTCTGTACCTACCTCATCTATAATAAGGTCATCGCTGTCTGTGGCAGCACGAAGCTGGGAGTGTTCTAGGATGACTTGCAATGCTCTGGTCATCATGTTCTCAGTCTCCTCGGTGCTGCCTGAAGACTCCCTGAGCATGGCATTGAGGAGAGGGAAGCAGAAGGAAAAAGCAGGAGCAGACAGAGGAGCCACGTCTGAGGACAAAATTGACAAAACAAAGAAACAAGACATATACAAACAAAATAAAAAACTTCATTAGCAGCACATGGTTCACAGAACAAAACTTTCATGTGTGTCGAGAAAAAAAAAAGGTTGCCTCTGGTGTTTATGTTGTGTTTGTAACTGAAATTTTCACCAGTGTCCATGATTGTGCTCACCAGCAGTCTTGGCATCTCTCTGTGGGACCGTGTAGTTGTGCAGTAGCAGTATGGTGCGGTGAGTTGCTGTGTCCAGGTCCTCCTGTTCCCAAGCCTCATCCAGATCACACTCTGGCTTCAGCAGCCGTAAAGTCACGTGTCCCACAAGCACGGCTAGAAGGAAAAAAAGTGACACTGAGTCAACAAGCTGAGGCTATGTCTATTAATATCATACAATACAGTACAAAGGCAGGTGATGTACCGAGATGGTGAAAGTGTTTGGGCATGAGGCACACTCCGATGTCCAAGAAGACCTGCTTGATGCGTGGAGCAGCCAGAGGGGACTGCAGCAGGGGCATTAGGACCTGGAGGACAGCGGGGAGCTCGCTGGTGATCTGAGGTGGTCTCTCTATCAGAGTGGCTTCCAGCAGACCGACCACGCTCTGCAACTCCACATCCAGCTGGTGACAATGAGAAAAGATGAACAATGATTGAGAATGTCACACTTCAGGTGCTGTGTTAGAGGATTCATTTTGTTGGCTTGGTTTCATACCCCTTGAAGTCTCTTGCGAATTCCAGCCTCCTTTTCCAGCTGGATTTGCATCATTTCCTTCTGTTTGCTGGTTAGCTGTAATTCATCTTTGATGCCTTTTTTCTTTTTTAGCTCCTGCAAGATCACAGAGAAATCAAAATGTGCTCCACACATTAACACTACTGAAAAAACACATAGCTGATCATAAGTGCACATTACCTCTTGTAACTCCAGTTCAATGATCTGTTCCTTGTAGGAGTAGGCCTTGTTCTCTCTTTTCATGTTGACCTTCTTGGTGCTTTCCTTCTGGGCACTGCAGCAAGAGTAAGAGGACAGATGTGAAAAAAAAAAAGTTCAACAACAGAAGGCTCTGATGACTGCTGTTGAGTTCACACGTTCACAGCGGTAGGAGAGGCTGTGTTACCTTTGAATGATGCTGTCGTCAAACAATTGCCCCTCAGGTGTCAGCATGATGGCATATTCCTCCTTGGTTACCTGATGAAGAGCAGGTCGGGAAAGCCCCTCAGTGATGTGAGTGATTACTCGCGGTAACAGCTTGGTGGGGGAGAGGCCGGAGAGGGCACCGACCGCATTCTTTACCGCCTGAGGAGAAACACAAGACCACTTTACATTCTGGTTTCATGTAAAACACATCAGCAAATGTCAAATGTTAACGTCCCTCTAGACATTAAATCAATAGAGTCTGCGAGCATGGGACGTTTTTTTATTTTATCTATCATAATCAGATCATTTATATCATACGTAATACATTAATTATATAGTTTAGAATAGATCATCAGTGTATTTTCTTGCCAGATTCTTGTGTGGCTTGCAAAAGAAAAGGAAAAATAGACCAGACACCAAAACTATTGCTGCAGATTGAGAGCCAGTGTTTTGTCAAATATTGTTTCCCTGTCAATATGCATTTCCCCAACCTAACTATGAACCAACCACGGAAGGGGTGCTATGGAAAGCATCATTTTAACAGGAGGTGGAACACTGTTCGATGGGGGAGCAGGTGTCAACACCACAATGGCGCTTTGGGGGTCTTCAGCCTGGGCCATGGTAGCAGAGTGAACAGGTGCGGCGGGGTTAGAGCAAGGGGACATTGCCCACTAGTTAATTGATCGTGGATGGTGTTGCTCTCTTGGAGGTACAAAAAATAATCAAATATACTTGTCTATGTGTCTAGCTATTCTTCAGTCTACCTTTAAGTTTTCACAGGAATCAGGTACATTTTAGTGTTGTATAAATCTCATGTAAATGCAGCATACGGAAGTGTGCGTTATTTTCACACCTGATTGTCAGCGTTAACCTCCAAGAGATGTGGCAGAATAGCTTCCAGATTCTTTTCTATGAATTCTTCTGCCTTAATGTTCATGGAGTGGAGCAGAAAAGGCCAGAGACCGTGGCGAGCTTCAACTGAAAGAGATACACACAGAGCAGATGACAATGAAGTACGGAACAGAGCGCCAATACACCACCCCAACATACTCCAGTGTTAGTAAGCTACAAAAACCCGGCATTTGGTTAACAAGTGGACAGTAGATTCAATCTGGAGAGCAACTCATTCTCATACCGACAGATGGATGGTGAGTGACTATGAGGATCTCCATGGCCAAATTCTCTGCTTCGGTGGGGTCGCCCCATTGGCTGGCAGAGGAGCAAACAACACAAAGTGCGTCCAGCAGGACACGAGGGGGGACATAGCTGCGACCCAGCTCAGTCAGCTCTCCTGACTCTGATACCACGACGTCCTGGGGCAAAACCTGTCAGTTTACATCACAATTAGTTACAATCAGGCTGAGAAAAAATTAACTTCTTTTTAAACAGTCAAGCTGTAGTGATGGACTGATTCAATGATCCACGACCAACTTTTAAAGATGTAGCTGTATGTTTTTGAGGTCTGTGGCGAATAATCAATCTTTACTTTGTGTTTGTTGATGACCACGCGGAGTTCTCCCAGAAGGCCATGGGCAAGACTGGATCCACCCAGAGAGGAGAGAAGCTTCCTGATTGTCTGTTGAGCCCGCTTCCTCACACGCCAGCTCCGAGACAGCAGAACAGCAACTGTGGCGTGATGATACATCCTACAGAACAGTTAAATGCAGGAAAATTAACTAGTGATTAAAACACTAAAGGAATCCAGTAAACATGACAAACCACTGACTAATTTATATTCTGCATTTTTCCTTAGATCTTAGATTAGATCAGACATTTCCAAGGTAAAGTTTTCTACATGTTAACATAAAAAGCAACTCACTGTGATTTGCTGGTGTTCAGCCTGTGAGCATGGTCCAGGAAGAGCCTTTCACAGAGCAGCAGCACTGTGAGCAGAGCTACAGGCAGAGGTAAAAAGACAGTCACAGGCCATCATTTTATGTCTTAATATTTTAAAACACTCATAAGCCTTGGAAATAGTTAAGATATGTTGAAAACTGCCTTACTTTCCTCACTGGCCTGGGAGAGGAACTTCTCAGTGGTGAACAGTGGCTTCTTCTCATCTAAGATCAGGTTCCAAAAGCTGGAGAACTTTGCCTCTACAGACAGAGAGACAAAAAAATCCTCATCACTTCCCATCATTCTACGCTCCAATAGTCTCCATCAGTGAGAAAAAGTCATTTTGAAGGTGGCAGCCTCACCTGTCTGTGACTCCAGCAGTGCTAGTCGACTCAAAACAACAGAAGCTGCTACACCTTCTGCAAGCAGAGCATGCTGGGAGTTCTGTGCCGCAGCCTTCTCCACTGTTTGGAGGAGCAGTGGCATGAGGTCTGCGGCTTTGGCCAGAGTGTCACCTAAAAACCAGGGGAAAGGTGACAACACAGGATTATGGACTGAGCTCACTTTAAGGATCTGTATATCAGACACACAGCGTAATGTCCCTGGGCTGACTGACCTTTGAAAGCCCCAAGCACGGCCTGAAGGTAAGCGTGTCGAACCAGAGAAGTGGAGGTCTTGAGAGTGAAAGCTTTCTTGAACCAATCCAGCAGAGCAGCAGGAACTTCCACTGTGAGACGACTGCTCCACTGTGACAGGACAGACACTGCGTGCACCAAGGTCCCCTCGTGAACTAAATAAAACAAAGAAGAGTGATGCAAGACTCAAACATATCACTGTGGTCTCTTGAGAATTGTCCAGGCCCAAGGCATAAACTTAAATTATGTGATATTTTAGTGAATTCTAAAGATTATTTACATATAGTTCGTAAATCTGTCTAGCATTCTGGAAAGAATGAAAGAAGAAGAAAAGACAAAGAAAGGATACCTTCTTGTTGTAAATAAGGGATGAACATCACAGTGACTGTAGAGCTGAGAGTCTGGCTGGATGTTCCTGACACAGCATGATGGCTGCAGCTGGAAATCCCTACAAGAAGATGACAGTTGTTAGGTTGAAAAAAAATGTTTGGAATTGTACAACCTCAATTCCAAAAACGTTGGGACACTGTGTAAAACGTAAATAAAAACAAAATGCAATGATCTGTAAATCCTTTCTGACCCATATTCAACTGAATACAGTCCAAAGACAAGATGTTTAAAGGACAGCTTTGGTATTTTTCAACCTGGGCTCTATTTCCCCGTGTGTATGTGTGCGTATGATTCATGGGTACCACTCGTTCTAAAATTGGTACAGTATTGAGCCGCGAAACGAGCTAAAACGGTAATGGGGGCAAATGCGTCCCGTATAAAAGTGCTTTTTTTCGCCACTGACCGGTTCAGATTGCCAGTGTTATCTCTGTAGATAGCATATGGTAGCGGCCCTGGGGCAGTGGTGAGTGTGAATGAGTGGAGTCAGCTGTCAGTCAGTGTTGGAGCAGAGAGTAGATGGCGTCCCCGCTTGGTAATGTAAATGAGTATGTGTGTGTGAGTGTGTGTTACGCTAGAAGAGTCAGAGGACGGAGTCTTTTACGTGCTACCCCCTGGAGTGTTACCGGAGTTTTTGGAGTGCTTAAATAAACGGGCCTTTTTCCCGAACGCAAGAACAGGATGTTGCGCAACACCCCGTAAGTTACAGCTTTCTTAGGCTGCCTTTGTTGGACGGCGAGATGCTGAAGTTGTGGCTAGTTGTGCTACAAATGGATGCTAACACTCCTGTCCAGACACTGCGCCTCGCAGACCATCGGGTCTGCAGTGCTCACTTCTCCCAAGATGACTACTGCCAGCCGAAGAAGAGAAGACATCCAATCCCGAAACACCTCTTCCTCAAGAAAACGGCTGTCCCACGAGTAGAGAGCTACAGACACAGTGGAGCAAAGCTCGTGACATCACACAGCCCAGAGGTAAGGGAAAGGCTAAGTTAGTATGCTATTTACAGAGATAACACTGGCAATCTGAACCGGTCAGTGGCGAAAAAACACACACTTCACACACACATACTCATTTACAATACCGAGCGGGGACGCCCTCCGCCTCTCTGCTCCAACACTGTCTGACAGCTGACTCCACTCATTCACCCTCACCACTGCCCCAGGGCCGCTACAATATGCTATCTACAGAGATAGCACTGGCGATCTGAACCGGTCAGTGGCAAAAAAAAGCACTTTTGTACGGGACGCATTTGCCCCCATTACCATTTTAGCTTGTTTCACGGCTCAATACTGAACCAATTTTAGAACAAGTGGTACCCATGAATCATACGCACACATACACATGGGGAAATAGAGCCCAGGATGAAAAATACCGAAGTTGTCCTTTAATATTCAAACTGATTTACTGTATTATTTTTTTAACTATATACTCATTCTGAATTTGATGCCTGCAACAGGTTCCAAAAAAGTTGGGGCAGGAGCATGTTTCCCACTGTGTGACATCACCTTTTCTTTTAACAGCACCCAGTAAGTGTTTGGGAACTTAGGACACTAATTGTTGAAGTTTTGAAAATGAAATGCTGCGTTTGTTGTATGTTGTTGGTATATGGCTTTCTCTTTGCATGGTAAAGTCTTAACTTGCATTCAAAGATGCAGCAACAAGCTGTGTTTACCAACAGTGATTGTTCCTAAAACCATAAAGTAAAGTCCTTTATACAATTATGTCGGTTGTAAATGTAGTGCCATCTGAGGTATCACGGGCATTCAATAACGGTCCTGCATGTAAGGGGCTTTTGCAGAGATGTCTCCAGATTCTCTGAATCTTTTGATGATATAGATGGTGAAATCCTTAAATTCCTTGCAAATGTGCATTGAGAAACATTGTTTTTAAACTGTTGGACTGTTCGCCAACAGTTTTTTTATTTTTTTTAACCAAGTCACCATCCTTGTTTGTGAACCACTAAGCCTTTCAAGGATGTGTCTTTCATACCCAAGCATGATACTATCATCTGTTACTAGTTAACCAGTTTAACTGTTGAATGTTACAGATATTTTTTGAGCATTTCACAACTTTTCCAGTCTTCTGTTGCTCCTGTCCCAACTTTTTTGAAACGTGTTGCAGGCATCAAATTCAGAATGTGTGTATATTTCCAAAACCAACAAAGTTTAACAGCTTGACTGTTAAATATCTTATCTTTGTATTGTATTCAATTGAATGGAGGTCAAAAAGGATGTGCAAATGATTGAAATCTGTTGTCATTTACGTTTTACACAACGTCCCAACATTTTTGGAATCAGGGTTGTATCTCACTGATAGCTAAAAATCGTGAGTGCTTGTGAGGCCTCTTACCTGACAACACATTCATCTTTTGGGCAACAACTGTGAGCTTTCCTTCAGACCCTGAATTAAAGAATTAAATCAAAACATTATGATTCAGGTGAGCAAAACCCAAACACAGTTAAGACAATATTTCAGTCGAATAGGTATTTCTTGATTCACCTCCGAGGATTTTGAAGAGGTGAGTGACGATGTCCTGCACAGCAGAGGGGTCACTGCACTGCTGGGCCAAGTTCTGCATAGCCTGGACCGCCTCCTCCATCAGCTGGGCGTTATTAGCTTTCAGTTGGCCTGAAACACAGACCGTACCAGTGATTAGATAAACATAATTAACGCTGAATTGAGTGCCCATCCTTTCAGTTATCATTTCTGCTGTGACAAGTCATACCCCTGTGACAGCTGAGTGTGTGCTTCAAAAATATGCTCCACAAGAGGCATACAAAACTAAATGGATTGAGCATCCATTAAGGTCTTACTTGCAATGGCCTTTCCGATATCCATGGCATACTGACTGAGGTCAAGAGTTACAGCTGAAAGCAGGCAGGAAACGGCTGGAAAGAGACAACAATGTTTTAATGCACTGTGTGAACGGTGACTAAGCACCAAGGGGATAAATATCTAACACATGATGAGAAACTAAAAGCATCTCACTCTGCATCGCATTCTCTGGACTGCGGAGCATTGTCTTCTGCAGTGCCGGGAGTAGCTGCTCCTTGAACTCAGAGTGGGACACATGACGTAGAAAGGAGCCACATTTGTCCAAAATGTGTTGTTGTGGTTTGGTCTTGCTCATAAGGACTGATTTTATGTACAGGTCCAACAGGGAACTCTGAAAAACAGTAGACACACGGTTATATGTTGCAGGCCCAAAATGTTTTTATTTCACTCCATGTACTGCTTGACAAAATCTGAATGCGGAGTATCAAAGCACAATTGGTTTATGATGTCAGAACTGTAATTATCAACAACATTACACAAAAAATGAGATCTGAAGAACCAATTCAAGAAAAACTCACCTTATGCTTGTCTATTGTGGCTTTGTCTTTCTGAGCAGTGCAGAAGTCTAAACACACCCCAAGCAGGGCCAGAGTGGTGGGGCTCTGGTCCAGACTCAACAATGTGCTGATGTACTGATCGACCAGCCCAGGGTTCTGTTAAAGACAACACAATGTCAGAACTATCCAGCATTCCTGTGTAATACAGTTCAGCTCACAGATTAGGATGCATGACTGTTTCTAGATGTTTTAGACAGGTAATTGTTTAGGTTATATACTATATATGGTCCAATATCACACACTGTGTGTATATCACTGGATTTTGACAGGCCCTCAGCAGTATTGGTCTCTGATCCAACCCAAGTTTTAAATACAGTCTAAAGCCCTGTACTGACAGAATGAATACTACAGGGGAGATGGGTGGTAAAATATTTCCCCTCCTCATTTGTAATAATGGATGGAATTTTGGCCATCGGTTAATTACAGGAGCTGGATTTGTAATTAACAATGAGGTGCTGTTAAAGGAACTAAAAGGTTTCTTAGCTTAAAGACCTGTGAAAATTAGGCAAATTGGTCAGCTGATGTATGAAAAACAACATGATGGGCCGAGAGCTGCCCATTTCATCTAAAAAAACACTCTGAAAAAAGTACGCCTTAGGTTTTGTCTCACTTTACAACTGCATAGTATTGCTGCAAGTTGGATGTAATGAATGAAATGCAGAGGGAGGAAAATAAGAGTGTCTGTCTCCACAGTAAATCATCTGCTGAGTGTTTGATGGTTATTTATTTGTGCTTTAGAATGTAACCGCCATTAAGTGGCTTTCTCACAGCACCGCAATGCTGATTTTCACCCTCAGCCCATGGCCCCGTCTTCTCTACCTTTTTTAAACATCAGTCAGGAGGCTAACAGCAAAGCCTTACATGTAATGTTATCAAACAAAGAGTAATGCTCTCCCATCTTCCTAAAATGATCCAGAACCAATACTAGACTACTTCTTTGTTTTATGAATTCCTAAAAGGGGGTTAAGTCACCTTCATCTGGCTTAGTATTATTTCTATTTTAGAATTATTTGATAATAAACATAATTTACCTGTAATTTGATTCTTAACACAGACAACTTCATACTCCATAAATGTCTCTGCAACACTGTTAAAAACCCGTAGCTAACTACTGTCCACAACACATCAAATCATTTCAGCTATACAAAAGACATACCAGTAAAGACAGGGTCACCCAGAGCATGACATCAGAACAACCCATCTGATGAGCTCGTGAGTTCTTTCTCATAAAATGTATCTTAATCTTTTCCTTTACTGTATGAGTAGACTGATGTTAACAAGTGATCTGTCAGGTTAGTAAATTCTTTCCCACTTCTTCAGACTTTGCACAGCGCTGATGAAACTTAGTAACAGTAAATGCAACACTGTATAAGAAAAAAGCCTCTCAAACACTTTTAAAAGTGTCTCCACAGTGGACTTTTCGCCAAAGACAGATGGTAACTGGGGCTATGATTATTACTGGGTTGAGGGGTAAAAAAAAGAGCGATGTGCACTTCAGATGGAATAAAAATCCCTGACCAGTGCAGGTTATTTGTTCAGTGATTTTAACAAAGTGAATGACTGAGGTAAGATCCCTCCCTCCAACAAGATCACTGTCTTAGTACTGCCACTGTGTTCCATACTCACTTCCTTCCAGAGGTGATTGAGATTCTTGAAGCTTGATTTCTGAGCGGTGGTCTTGGCTCCACCCACGACCTCAGCTACGAGAAGGCTCTGAACTTCCACCTAAATGAGAAGTCAACAGACTATAAGGTGAGGTGATATCAGAATAAAACAGTGACCCTGGTCGAATGTGGGAAAATTCAGTGTGACGGGTTTGTCAACTCCAGTACCCACTTCAGCAGGTAACCAACACAAAGAGCAACATTTGACACCTCAATAAAAGCTGTATGACTGGGTGTAAACAATTATTTCAGAATGAGAGATCACATCCATGAAATCAATTTTATCTTCATTTAAAAAAAGACAGATGCTCTTTTACTCACCATTTTCTTCCAGATGGGCCCTTCTTTTTTCTCTGGGGCAGAAAACACACTGGGGACTAAAAGGCAGGTCCAAGACAAGCCGATAAAGGCAGCAGAGCCTGTGCTTTTGCTGCAAATGAAACAAGGCAAACATAAGAGAGGGAAGATGACAACTGGTATTATATGCAACTTGTCTATTTTTGCTGATTTTGCTGATTTCATTAGTTGATGTTGCTTCTTATTCAATAAAAACATGGTGCTTTAATGTAGTTTATTGCGTTTCTGCTGCACTCACATCATTATAATTACATACACTACACTATTCTAGCTTATCCTGCCAATCAAACACAGTGAAAAAGATGTGCAATGCTGTTCTGTTCTATAAGTCTGTGAATTTAGGAATTAATTAGAGGTGCAACTACAAACGTCATATATGAAAACTGCAATACAAAGTTGAGAGCAGTACCTGGGCTCTCCATTTTTGCTGATGATGCCACAGTTCAGCAGGCAGTGGAGGAGGCTGGTCACCAGGATATCAGGCTGACGGTCAGCCAGCTGGGCAATGACAGAGAGGAGCTCTCTGCGTGATGCAGCATCCCTGACAAGCACAAACATCCATGAAAACATAAAAGGTATATACTCAGTTGCCAGTTTCATGTGTACACTGAGCTATAACTAATGCAGGCTAATGCAACAGCCTTAGGATAAATCTATACCTTTATGATTGCTATTATGTTTAGCTTTTTAATTATTAATCTATTCAAGAGAGGCATTGCTGCAACTCTATGATCATTTGAGAGGCTGTAATTTGTGGTACTGTTGAACAGTACTGCGTTACACTGAGAGGTAACTCGATTAGTCATCCACCTATGATTTATATCAATAAGGGGAGGCTAAATAACACCTCGCTATGTGATGCAAAATATATTTCAAATGTACCACAGACTACCTCCTCCAAAATAAAAGCAAATCAAGTTGAATAAACATCTATCTAAACAGAGTCAACAAAAGCTGAACATTATAATGTTCATGAAGCATTTATTGCCAGACTGTTGTATTAGTCTTCATTCATTTTATCAACATTAATGTAACAAACTGACAACCAGGTTTAAACATGAAAACAAAAACCTGTTTTTTGGAGCATTCCACTGTGTTAAGTGTGCTTTTCTCATGGCTTAAGAGTCATCATTACATACACTTACCGGTATCTGTGTGGAGTGAGACAGAAGAGCTTGCATAATCCTTTAACGGCAGGCTCTGGTAACTCTAAAAGAGACATTTTAAAGAAGTGTAAGTGTTGGTTATATCACCTATTTTAAACATAATGTAGAAAATGTAACAACACAAAATCCCTCACCTTTACCCTTGATGCACTGTTTCAGCTCCCCGAATATCTCCTTGCGCTCTTTCACACTGGCTGTGGTGACATTCACAGCGAATTTCTTCAGTGTGTCTGAAACCTAGAGTAATGGTCACATTTAGTTTAAAGATTGGTCCAATGACTTAAGTGAAGTAAATGGCAGCAGTGACATCATCAGTCCATCCTACAGTCCAGATATTCAGTTCATGATCACATGGAACCAGAAAGGGATGCTTAACCTTATATTTCAGAGGAATACTTGGCATTTGTAACTGAGGAATGGTTTAAAAGATAAGAAGCTGATAAGAAGACAAATCACCCTTTAATTTTCTGTCAACCGACCAATCAACTAGTCGTTTTAGCTCTGGTTACATGTTTGTCGACTCATGTTTGGGACCTTGATGTTAAGATCAGGACTACACTTCTTCAAAGATAGATTATAAATGTGTCAGTTTTAGGTTTTGTCTGAAATTGTACAAGGTGGGAATGAGATTATTTCAGGAGAATAGGTGAGAAAAGGAGGATTTTTTGTGGAGGTGCTCTACATACAGTCAGGTCCATAATTATTTGGACAATGATACAGTTGTCGTCATTTTGGCTCTGTACACCACCACAATGGATTTTAAATGAAACAATGAATACCTGCTTAAAGTGCAGACTCTCAGCTTTCATTTAAGGCTTTTTTCCAAAAATGTAGTATGAACCGTGTAGGAATTACAACCATTTCTTCACACAGTCCCCCGACTTTAAGGGCTCATAAGTATTTGGACAAACTAACATAATCATCAATTAAACAGTCAGTTTTAATACTTGGTTGCAAATCCTTTACAGTCAATGACTGCCTGAAGTGTTGGACACATAGGCATCATCAGATGCTGGGTTTCTTCCCTGGTGATGCTCTGCCAGCCCTTTACTGCAGCCGTCTGCACTTCCTGCTTGTGTTTTGGGTGTTTTGCCCTCAATTTTGGCTTCAGCAAGAGAAACGCATGCTCAATTGGATTCAGGTCAGATGATATGACTTGGCCATTGCAGAACATTCCACTTCTTTGCCTTAAAAATGTCTTTGGTTGCTTTTGCAGTATGCTTCAGGTCAATGTCCATCTGCACTGTGAAGCATCGTCCAATGAGTTTTGAAGCATTTGGTTGAATCTGAGCAGATAATGGTGCCCCAAACACTTCAGCTTTCATCCTGCTGCTCTTGTCAGCAGTCACATCATCAATAAATACAAGAGAACCAGTTCCACTGGCAGCCATACATGGCCATGACATAACAGTACCCCCACCATGCTTCACTGATGAGGTGGTGTGCTTTGGATCATGAGCAGTTCCTTCCCTTCTTCCTTCTCTTGTCTTCCCATCATTCTGGTAGTTGATCTTTGTTTTATCTGTCCATAGTATGCTGTTCCACAACTGTACAGGCTTTTTAGATGGTTTTTGACAAACTCTAATCTGGCCTTCCATTTTTAAGGCTAACCAATGGTTTGCATCTTGTGATAAACCCTCGGTATTTATTCTAGTGAAGTCTTGTCTTGCTTACAAGAGCAGCAGGATGAAAGCTGAAGTGTTTGGGGCACCATTATCTGCTCAGATTCAACTAAATGCTTCAAAACTCATTGGACGATGCTTCACAGTGCAGATGGACAATGACCTGAAGCATACTGCAAAAGCAACCAAAGACATTTTTAAGGCAAAGAAGTGGAATGTTCTGCAATGGCCAAGTCACATCATCTGACCTGAATCCAACTGAGCATGCGTTTCTCTTGCTGAAGCTAAAACTGAGGGCAAAACACCCAAAACACAAGCAGGAAGTGCAGACGGCTGCAGTAAAGGGCTGGCAGAGCATCACCAGGGAAGAAACCCAGCATCTGGTGATGTCTATGTGTCCAACACTTCAGGCAGTCATTGACTGTAAAGGATTTGCTACCAAGTATTAAAACTGACTGTTTAATTGATGATTATGTTAGTTTGTCCAAATACTTATGAGCCCTTAAAGTCGGGGGACTGTGTGAAGAAATGGTTGTAATTCCTACACGGTTCATACTACATTTTTGAAAAAAGCCTTAAATGAAAGCTGAGAGTCTGCACTTTAAGCAGGTATTCATTGTTTCATTTAAAACCCATTGTGGTGGTGTACAGAGCCAAAATGATGACAAGTGTATCATTGTCCAAATAATTATGGACCTGACTGTATTAAGTAAATGCAGTAAACTCTGAAGGCCTTGCCTTGCATTCAACTAGTGGTTGGCAAGGGTTTTTTTTTCAAGTACAGGCAATGTCACTGTGCCAGCATCTACCACACTGACTACTAAATTTAACACCCTCAAAACATATCAGTTAATTAACTTATAATCTACAATTTATAGGGGGCGTGGCTTAACTCATCATCACATAAGATGCTCGTCTGCCTAATTTAGAGAATTCGGGCATTTTGGAGTTAATGACAGCGGAGTTTGAATCCCCGAAGAGTTGGATTATAACACAGTACTATCTAAATAAAACTACAGCTTGTCCCCCACTGAGGACAGAAGCCGGTCCTCTGTCAGTATGTGGTGATTATCGTTAGGTGTAGCACCAACTCAGTCTGATGAAGTCACACTGACGCTACGTAGCACTGAGCTAACAGCCTGCACGCTAGCTGTTGAAGTTCGCCTAAGTTTCTCGCTGAATGCCAAAACACACCAAGATATTCATAACGCGGTGGTCAAGATACCACTAATTCTGTTTCTTCTGTACTAGAATACCTTTCACTTAGCGGACAGTCTACTATTGAAAAAACAGCCACACAAACCTGCGTGTCCGCTGCCATCTTGCCGGTCCTGCTGCAGGAAGGACTTGTGGGTGTCACTTCCGGGTCACAGCTGCTACGTAGGCTTTTAATTAATATTTTTTAATATTATCCATTTATATTTTCATATAAAATTTAAAAAATCAATACTGAAAATACACATAAAAATAGCAAAATTAAACAAAATAAAAAGCAATGCATCCACTAATATATCTCAATTATATCTGTATATATTTTTTTAAATATGCAGATACATTTTCAGCAAATTCTACTTGATTCAGAGTGACTACTGAATTACATTTATTTTAAAGTTAAAGTTTGGAGTGTTGGCAAGCTTTTAAGGGATGGAGCTGTGGGTGTCAAACCAAAACTGTTGGTTTTGGGAGAAATGAAAGAGCATGAAAGGCAAACAAAGATCTCTGTTCTTATTCAATAAAACAAAAGACACAATTGGTGGCTTTGACACACTTTTCTTTTGAATGATAAATAAGTTAAGTTAATGTTTTTTTTTAAAGATTAAAGGATAAGTTGGATAGAAAGAAAATGCATACGAAGGATGCATTAATACCACTGTCAAGTATAAGCAAGAGGAGAGAACTGCAGTGTGTGTTACAAAACAGGTTCTACTTCCACCAGAGGGCATGAAAGACCAGTATACATGTAAAAGTCTATTTACTTAATGCTGCTTAGTTCTTGGTATGCTGACCTGAACTGAATCAACCAAACAGTCCCAACATTCAGAGGAATCTCACATACAGTACAGGCCAAAAGTTTGGACACACCTTCTCATTCAATGCGTTTTCTTTATTTTCATGACTATTTACATTGTAGATTCTCACTGAAGACATCAAAACTATGAATGAACACATGTGGAGTTATATACTTAACAAAAAAAGGTGAAATAACTGAAAACATGTTTTATATTCTAGTTTCTTCAAAATAGCCACCCTTTGCTCTGATTACTGCTTTGCACACTCTTGGCATTCTCTCCATGAGCTTCAAGAGGTAGTCACCTGAAATGGTTTCCACTTCACAGGTGTGCCTTATCAGGGTTAATTAGTGGAATTTCTTGCTTTATCAATGGGGTTGGGACCATCAGTTGTGTTGTGCAGAAGTCAGGTTAATACACAGCCGACAGCCCTATTGGACAACTGTTAAAATTCATATTATGGCAAGAACCAATCAGCTAACTAAAGAAAAACGAGTGGCCATCATTACTTTAAGAAATGAATGTCAGTCAGTCCGGAAAATTGCAAAAACTTTAAATGTGTCCCCAAGTGGAGTCGCAAAAACCATCAAGCGCTACAACGAAACTGGCACACATGAGGACCGACCCAGGAAAGGAAGACCAAGAGTCACCTCTGCTTCTGAGGATAAGTTCATCCGAGTCACCAGCCTCAGAAATGGCAAGTTAACAGCAGCTCAGATCAGAGACCAGATGAATGCCACACAGAGTTCTAGCAGCAGACCCATCTCTAGAACAACTGTTAAGAGGAGACTGCGCCAATCAGGCCTTCATGGTCAAATAGCTGCTAGGAAACCACTGCTAAGGAGAGGCAACAAGCAGAAGAGATTTGTTTGGGCCAAGAAACACAAGGAATGGACATTAGACCAGTGGAAATCTGTGCTTTGGTCTGATGAGTCCAAATTTGAGATCTTTGGTTCCAACCGCCGCGTCTTTGTGAGACGCAGAAAAGGTGAACGGATGGATTCCACATGCCTGGTTCCCACTGTGAAGCATGGAGGAGGAGGTGTGATGGTGTGGGGGTGTTTTGCTGGTGACACTGTTGGGGATTTATTCAAAATTGAAGGCACACTGAGCCAGCATGGCTACCACAGCATCCTGCAGCGACATGCCATCCCGGCCGGTTTGCGTTTAGTTGGACGATCATTTATTTTTCAACAGGACAATGACCCCAAACACACCTCCAGGCTGTGTAAGGGCTATTTGACCAAGAAGGAGAGTGATGGAGTGCTGCGGCAGATGACCTGGCCTCCACAGTCACCGGACCTGAACCCAATCGAGATGGTTTGGGGTGAGCTGGACCGCAGAGTGAAGGCAAAGGGGCCAACAAGTGCTAAACACCTCTGGGAACTCCTTCAAGACTGTTGGAAAACCATTTCAGGTGACTACCTCTTGAAGCTCATGGAGAGAATGCCAAGAGTGTGCAAAGCAGTAATCAGAGCAAAGGGTGGCTATTTTGAAGAAACTAGAATATAAAACATGTTTTCAGTTATTTCAACTTTTTTTTGTTAAGTACATAACTCCACATGTGTTCATTCATAGTTTTGATGCCTTCAGTGAGAATCTACAATGTAAATAGTCATGAAAATAAAGAAAACGCATTGAATGAGAAGGTGTGTCCAAACTTTTGGCCTGTACTGTATTTAGGTAGTCTACATTTAATGACATTATTAACTGGTCAATAAAGAATAACTTAACATGTTTGAATGCCATCTCTGACAGCCAAATTATGTGGTAAGTAAACAGATTCAGTTAAGGAAATACATATTTGATTTGAGTAACATAAAAAATAAATTAAAATTCCATTCTACCTTAACTAAGTGTAACTTTAAATGTTGTGACATTACCCTTTTTACTTGTAATATGCAGTTATTTTGATCACTGGCTTTACATAACAGATCATGACAAATGCCCAAGTAGCAATGTACAGTAGGCCTATGTAATCTTTTTTTCCCATATGTGCAAACACCTCTGACTATCAATGCAAACACACATTGTCACTTATCCTATGAAAACTAGTTTATTAGATACTAAAAGCAAACACCTCTCAGATTATTGGAACATCAGCGCCGTCTCTCCTTGAGGTTGGGGATGAGTCCAGCCGCAGGTGGGAGACTGAACACGTGGTAACCTGGTGGGGAAAGTCAGAAACCACCATCACTGAGTCCATCCTCACCTCCTCCATCGCTGACTGATGGTGCTGCCACTGCCTTTTTTTTTCTTTTTTTTTTAAAGAAAAAACATCAGGACCCAAACCTCATTTCTCAGTTTCTACCTAACGACAGCTGACCTCATCAACAAAGCCCACAGACAATGACCCCCTGCTCACCATATCTACTTCACTGCACATTTTTGAAAATCTTTGATTATTTTTTGTGCACTTTGCACATATTTTTCATGCTCTGAAGGGCAGTACATTCCTAACAGCAAGTGGCAGCAAAAGCTAATTGTGCGTGTGTGTGAGTCAGCGTTGTGGCCTGACAGCAGCCAGCAGTTATGAATACTTGTGCAAAATATTAACAGAATGTACAGTTGTTTACAGCAAGAAGAATATGTGCAATTTGTGCAAATAAATAAATAAATGAATAAAAATAATCAAAGATTTGCAAAATGTGCAGTGAATTAGATATGGAGACTTTATGTTAATGTGATGTGTAGTGTAAAATAAATACAAAATACAGCCATTTAAAAATGAATGTCCCTCCCCGAGGCCAAATAGAAAAAATATAACTCCTTCCAGTGCTTAAAAAAAATATTTGAAGTGCCTCCCCTGTTTTGCACCACCCCTCTCCTCTCATAAATAATGAACAGTCCCTTTGGGAAATTAAGGCCGTTTTATTGGTGTAAATAAGGTGTAAAGTCACATCTGAACAGAAAATTAATATTTCAGCACCAACAAATTACAGACTGTACAACAGATTGCTGAATACAGTTTGATTGTTTTACCCAGCTACCCCTCAACTCCCACCCCTCTTTTCACCCTTCTCCCCTCCACCAACCAGGAGGACAGTAGCCTGATGCCTACACAGACACAGCGACCTTATTTAGATAGAAGATCTTTCAAGTTATACATCAAATTTGTCCACATATCAAAATCGTCTTGCATCAGTGATTTACGCTGATGATAGTTCCAGGTAAGAAATTTCCAAAAAGCTCAAAAGTCAGTGAATAATTGAAATATCACGAGGAGGTTTCCAATGAGACTTCAATCTTCTTAACTGCAGTCAGGTCTGCCAGCCAGATGCTGGGTGTTTTTTCCATAAGGGAAAGAATCATTGTAGCAGAGTCCATTGGTAATTTTATCCCCGTTAGTTGTGCAAGAGTAATAACCTTCCCCCAAAACCCCAAACCCTGGACATTTCAATGTATAAAAGAGCTACCAGTTACATGGGAGCAAAATGAGCAATAAGGGTCAGGTAAAAATCCCATTTCATGTCTAAGTCTCTGTGTTTGCTATGCTCTATGATTCTATTTCAAATGTATATACTGATGACATGGATCTTTCAAAGCAACAGTAACATCATCCCAAATTGCATCCCAGCCTTGCAGATATACCCCTTTCTCAAGCTTGCATTCCTGATGTAGGCATTTATTTTTTTGAGAGTTTAATTTCACCTATATGGCACCATTTGTCTTGGTCCTGGAGCACTCTGTATCCAACTTAAAATAGGACAGTCTTTTAAATCTGACCCACAGTCACCCCCATAGGCTTTGCAAGCTGACCTGACTCTGAAGTAGAAGAAAACAGAGTGTTTATCACATTGAGAGACAAGTTCTTGAAAGTTAAAGATGGTGTTTGCCCTGTCGATATATGGAAGAGTTGCACTACCTTTATCTTCCCAAGTTTTGTTCGTGAATGTTTAAGTTAAGTTTATTTACTTTATTAATCCCCCTGAGTAATTCAATGTTTTCACTCTTGCTTGTCAATTACACACAGGTCTGAAAGACACACACGTGCACAAACAGGACCTATACATGCACAAAGTGGAGGGATGTCAGGGTGAGGGGGCTGCCCTTGGTGAGGCGCCCCGAGCGGTTGGGGGGTTCGGTGCCTCAAGGGCACCTCGGCATTGCCCAGGAGGTGAACTGGCCCCTCTCCAGCCACCAGTCCACGCTCCATATTTTGGTCCAGACGGGGACTTGAACAGGCGACCCTCTGGTTCCCAACCCAAGTCCCTGTGGACTGAGCTACTGCCGCCCTGTTTCCTCCCGGAAAAGGAAAAAGGAAAAGGAAAGAATTTGTCTCCTTTTTAAAAAATACTAAGCTTGGGATGGACCTTAGCTATGATAACCAAGTTGTATCCTCAATACACCAAAAAGAGATTCAAAATCAATGCCCTTCCTCTTGTTAGAAATGTTAATGACCTTATATATTACAGTAACACACGGCACTTTAGCACTCAGCACTTTTTCTTGCACTTTAGACGTCTCTGTATGTTTCTGTGCTGTGATTGTTAAATGTAGTCCATGTCTGTTTTATGTGATAGAACTGTCATTGTGATGATGTTTTTATCTTGTCCTGTGAAGCAATGAAATGTACCACTGTGCCCAAGATGAATTTCCCTTAGGGGACAATAAAGTTTACCTTACCTTACCTTACCTTATTTTGCAGCCTATTACAAACACTATAGACCTCAACAGACCTTGCCTAGTTATAGGGACTATTTCTTTGAGGGAAGCTAGTTCCAGGAAAGGCTGTTGACAGTGAGCTTTGTGGGTTATTCAGACAAACAGGTACACTGCAATTTTATAATGCCACGAGCACGACAAACTAAACTTACTTCACCTCCAATGTATTGGTGAGACAGTAGATATGTCAGAGACAGATATCTCCAAATCTGGGACAAACAAATCCAAAACTATCTGCATAGACACAACCAGAAGGAAGCTAAAAACATGGCTCTTTTTGTTAATTGTGTGAACTTGAATTTGTTGTTTTGATTTTGCTGGTGTTGACCCACCACCTGTTTGTTGCAGACACATGGCAAGCTAGAAACTGCATATTTTCCTAACAAACGTTATCTTCATAGTGACTGCTTATTGATTTTGGTCTACAAAGCATCCAGTGTAAATGCAGCCATCAAACCTTAAATGCAAACAGTGTCATGGCTTCGTTAATAAATCACTTAAATAGAAATGGCTATAGAGGAGCTGAACAACACCTCTGGGTATGAATGCTTTTCTAATTTTTCACTGGAGTGTGAAGGTGACATATTACCACACCTGAAAAAGTAGTGGGCTGAAATAGCTGAATCACTGGGCCTATGGTTCTAGTCACCAAGATTCACATGGTTAGATTTACCAACAGCAGAGACTGACAGTTCAGGTTATGAACATAATGGTAAATATAGTTATTGACTATACAGACCACTGACACCTTATGTTTAGTTTTTATTTTATGTTCAGTGCTGTCATGATATATGGCTTCAGGTTTATTTTCAAGGCTTTCACACACTATCATCATGCCTTTTGATAAACAGTGAGTGTCCATTGTTGATTACATAGATGTTAACTGTTAACTCATTGCACAATATGCCTGACAGTGCTGGAATGTAACTAAGTAAATTTACTCAAGTACTGTACTTAAGTACAAATTTGAGGTACTTTTACTTGAGTATTTTAATCTCATGCCAATCTCATGAGTACTTTTACTTTCAATACTTAAATACATTTATTTTTTTCTGATTGTACCTACGTACTTTCACTTCTGTAAGATATTTAATGCAGGACTTTTACTAACATATTTTCGCAGTGTAGTATTGGTAGTTTTACTGAAGTAAAGGATCTGAATACTTGCTCTGCCACTGATGTATAACAATTTTTTTTCTCTCCGTTCTGCATATTTGGCTGTGGTAAAAACTTGGTCCAGCAGGGGTCAGTGTACATTGTGATATTTTCATTTATTTGTTTTTTTACTAAAACTGCAGATTAACTGTAATAAAATAAAAAAAATATGATTTACTACTTTTGGGAGCACAAGAAAAAAGAAATCTGAAACAAATCTGATGAAGTCCAAACTTCAATAAATCTTCCAATCCAACAAATACGACAGCTCCACAAAATAAAGTGACTCTTAAGCACAATTAAACACATTTTAATGATATAGACATTTCATTTTTCACACATTTTGACATGAAATTTTATTTGACAATCTTTTCAATTTTGTTTCACAATCTGAAGCTATCTGAAACTGCACATATTCACCAACTTTACACCTGTTCTGTTTTCTCCTCCATCTTCTTGCACTGACAATTGACTCGAATGATTGTTGGTGAAATGGACTCTGCCTTCAGTTCAGTGACCACTGATAACAGTTTTCTATTCCTTTGTGTGGTGCACTTGCACGTGAAGCACTATGTACAAACAAAAAGCACAAAAGTATCTGTTTGGTTAAAAATATTAGTTATTCATAGTTTTTGTGAAAATGGTGGGGTGAAGCCCGAGTGCTTCTTATTTAGATCTAATCGTTAGATCAAAGACTAATGTGTGCTTCTAATGTGGGCCTCACAGAGACATGACCTTTGAAAAGTTATTTTAAAAAGTAGCAAAGCAGCTGAGCAATCAATGGTACCATATCAACTGACACTGATGAAGAGTAGGACTGATACTCCCATAAATATCTTCAAACACAGAAATATGCAGACTGAGCAGTTCAGGCGGGATGTTAGAGTCCCACAGTTTGTTCTCCTCTTCTACCTGGACATTTTTATCTTTGTCCGCTTCATGTCCCTCAGTCCTGATATCTTGTTTTCTTTTCATCGGCAAAGGAGCTAATTTCTTCCTGTGCCATCAACAATAGCAAAGATTATAAGTCCGATAATGACGAGGGCCGCTACCACTCCGATGATGATAAACACCACTTTCATCTTGTTGTTCTCCCATCGTTTCTTTTGCATCACCTGGTTGGCGGTCTTTTGAAAAGCTCTACTCTGAAAGAGAAAACACAAACAAATAGGAGATGTTACATGGTGTTGTTGTTTTTAAATGTCTGATAGTCTTGAACATTTCGAACATTATGCCAGTGGGATGGATTTATTTGTCCATTGCCTGCATACTAACTTCTATAAAACTTCCAAAGCCTACAAAGAAAACTTCTTTTGAAAATTTCTTAGTTGTTCCCCTTCTTTCCCTTTCTTAAAGTGGTTATACTCAATATGTTTATATTAATAATGGATCACATGTGTCTCGGTGTAGACAAGCAGGTCACGTAGTTCCAACGTTGCCTCGGTGGGCAGTGTTACATCACACTGCTGAGTATTTATTCGCAAACTAAAGAGCAAACCTTGCTACAGTTTGACATGGACTATGGGCAGGTTAACAAAGTTCTGTAGGTAAAGACTCTGTATGAGACCATGGCAAACTTAAAGCTGCACCCATCTACATTTTCTATAACAACAATGAATCAAATGACTGTATGTGATATGAAAGGTGTAGCCACAAAGACTTATCACCTGACTCCTACATTGCCCCACTGGACCATGTTGCATCAGACTGCTGAGCAGTTCTCAAAAAACTAAAAAAGCAAACAGGCAGGAGACTCAACTTAAGCTCAATGAGCACTAAAATGCACTTTGTGATGACGTGGATTAGGAACAGATGAACAAGGAAAGCAGCTCTGTGAAGATCTCAGAATTTTAGCTCCATGATAAAACTTTAGGCTGCAGTAGTAACTTTGTGTAGTGTTGCTGTTGTGTCTTGACCAGGTCTTCTCTCTTGGGAATGAGATTATTTGTTTAAATAAAGTAATACTAAAATTTTGAATACAATACAACAAATGTTTAAATAAAAGTTAACAAGATTTAATAACCGCATGTAATGTGAAAAGGGGTCCCTCATAAAGCCAAACCTTATCACCTGACTCAGCACTTCCGCTCAGTTTTGCAGAGCATTTTAGCTTCTTTCAGCTCATTGTTTTGGATTACAGCTCATATTTTACTGTTTTGATTCAGTCTCTCTGCTCTCATCTCTGCTAAGCATTGTTTAGGGCCAAAGCAGACAGCCAATATTTCAGGTTGAAGTCGGTAAGGACTCTTGTGGTGCCAGTCATTTTGGCTAATCGCTATAGACAAATATCTGCATATGAATGCAGATTAAAAAACACAAAAAGCTAAATTGTCGTCAAACTATAGCTGATGGGTTCCGAGACTGCATTTTGGCTAATGCATTGCGACTGTGCTGCCCTCCACATGGACTTTTTTACCTGCCACTCAAACATGTTTGGTAATTATTACTCGGGACTACAAAACCAGAACGATACCAAAATCTTGTACTGATGCCTACAGATTCTACAGACACTGCTGCCTTTTTCACACAACAATGACATATCATCACTATATAAAGGTGTCATGAAGAAGGTGTTTTTTTAAGAGTATATATCAAGAAGACACAACATTAGCATTCATTTGGTGTCTTGTTTATGGCCAGTCATTCAATATAAGTTCTGTTGTTTGGTGCCGGGCAGGCAAAATTTCTATCAGAGCTTTCTCATTATAAACAGCTGCCTGCTGCTGTTGTTGGAGAACAGCAGTGAGAGTGAAGCAAAACAATGTTGTGGGCCATAACACCAAAGCAATAAACTGAAAGATGCTAAAAGGCTCCGTAGAACTGATGATAATTCTCTGTGGGTTTGTCACTATGAGTGACCCCTTTCACATCGCAAGCTCATTTGATTTATTGTTGAAATAAAACTGGTACAGCTTTGAGTTTTATCATGGTGCCAAAATTCTGAGGACTTATCCTGATGAGCTGCACTTCAGTGTGAGAACCACTTTCCTAGTTTGTCAGTCATCATCCATGCAATTAAAGCATGTATCCAAGTGGATATTAAACTAAAATTTGTCTGCCTGTTTGCTTTTTTTAAGTTGTCTGAGAACTGCTCAACAGTGTTATGTAACACTGACCAGCAGGGCAATGTGGGAAAGAAGTGACCCACTTGTCGACCCCCGGACAGACATTCGCCTCGTGGCATGTCCTGGACTCACTCTGTCATACCCAGGGAGACCAACTCGGTTCATTCATCTTAGGAAACAATAGGAAATACCTTTCTAAAAATAGCACCATAAAACACAATCAGGATGTAAATTGTACATTTGTTTTCCTCTCCAGCTCCACCTAAGATGTATTTATAGACATCAATATGACATTTCCTACTTTAAATCCCTGGATGCCTGTGGAAAGTGTGTGTGTGTGTGTGTGTGTGTGTGTGTGTGTGTGTGTGCGTGAGTGCAATTTGCTCCAGTCATCCACCTTATCCATATAACCCAGAGAATTCCAGATTTCGTTAAAATGGTGTGGTCTGACTTTATGTAATGATTTTTTTCTTTCCACTTGGACAGCTTCCCTGATCTCCTCCCGCTTACCTTCTCCTCCAGCTTCACAGACCTATCCTCCAGGTCGTCCAGTTTGCCAGATCTCTCATCAGCCTTTTGCAGGTTGTCCAGCATGATGACCTTCACCTCCTCCACGTCCTCGTGGGCCTGCTGCAGGCGGCTCTTCCCATTCTCCTGTCCAATCAACACACATAACATGGTTAAAGAGCGAGACATAATGTGAATTCATTCAGTCATTTGGGACTTTTTGCAAGAATGTATCTGCTCGCATTGTTTGAACTTCCCGGTAGTGACAGAAAGGTTGGTAATGGTAATACCTGGTATAACACCCCGTGTCAGCTATTTGTTTCTTAAGAATAATCCTTACTTAAGTCTCAGTGTTGCACTTCTAACTTTTAGTGGCATCTAGCTCATGTTCCTGCTAACTTTGAATGCACTTATTGTAAGTCGTTTTAGAGAGGGTGTAATTAAATCTAATGTACCCGAAATATTCAAGTCTTCTTGAGCTTCAGAAAAGTTTTTCTGCGTAACACCACCAATCGTATGCATACAAGTCAGGGAGTACAACTCACCCAGGGGAAATAGTAGTTTATTGTCTTCTGTAGCTATGGAGTTTAGTCAAGTCTGAGAAAACAACCCCTGATGAAGTCATGAAGCCCGCGTTACAAACTAGAGTTGTGGAATTTTTTAAAGTGTGGGCATGTCCCACCCAGCGAAAATAATTGGACGCCAATAATGCTGTCTTTCTAGGAGGCTGTGGTGCACTCATTTTTTTTAAAGCTATTGCAAAGTCAGTGACATCTTGTTAAGCTAGACAACTTGAAGTATCTATTGACACCTACTGTGTCGGCATAGCTTGTCGGGACAGGGGCTACATAATGCCAGGCTAAATTTTTGTGAAGGAACAACTGGCTTGGCTATTTTAGAAGATGTACCCTGAACTCTCACCTCAAGATATTTGAATGAAAATGGGTTCTATGGCTACCCACAAGTCTCTCCTAAATTTGAGAAGGCTTGTTTGCAGTAAATGTTTTGTTCCTACCAATCAATGTAATCAATTAAAGATGTCTATTTCTATTTATTTTTTTTTTGTTATGTTAGAATGAGCTGTTTATATTTACATACTGAGCAGGTCCTCTTCCAATGAGTCTGCTGTGTTGTTTCTACAGCAGCGCAAAGTGGACAAACCAAACACTTTTTAAATAGGGTCATTTGTGTTTTTGTGTTTGCCACTGCAGTTCTCCTTCATGCTTTGCACACTAATGAAGTTTCAACTGGTTACAAACTATAACCTCACCACTAGATGCCACCAAATCCTACACACTAGAACTTTATTTACTCAGACTGTTTTTTATTTGTGCTAATTGGTGCATTAGCTCTGCAATTTCTGTTTAAGCTCCTTTTTAAATTAGATTCTTAAATCTGTACTTCCTTCATGTTTTTGGTTTAGCACAATTTTTAAAAAGGTAAGTAAAATGAATATCATACAGCTTATTGTCCAGCAGGCTGGCAACTGAAAAAAAAAAAACCAAACAGGTATGCCTGACTGATACAGATCAGACTGGCGTAGTGTTTCATAAACACAGGAATAGCCCTGCAGTGAATTAAAGCAGAACAACCTGCTGTGACATGTTTTTTCAAGGGGACTGAAGCAGGAGTACATTAATTTGTAACTTTATAATTAAAATACCGGTAACTGTTTTAAAAGCATGTTATTGAACACAATTGTGATTCACAGTAACCTTCCCCAAAACTGAAACAGTATGTTTAAGTGAAAAGAGGAACAGGTTATGAGACATGAAACTAACAAAATTAAGTAGGTTTGCCAGATCATGAAGAATACATTCCTGCAGAAACCAGGCAGCACCACAGGGCAAAACAACAACAACAACAGGGTAACTACAGATTGATAAGAACCCTGGAACGGGATATTTAGAGAGTAGTTTGACCTCAAAGCAATTTGTATCTGACAGGTTTCTCCTTCACCTTTGCCCTGTGCGCCATGAGAGGAAGGCAGCATCTCAGAAGTTGGCAGGAACAGGAAACTGACAGATAGAGCAAAACAAATGTGCTCTCTGCTTCTCAATTTGGTTCATAACTCACTGTCATTACCTGTTAAAACACACTGCATGCATCAGTTCACTGTGGGCTAAGAATAGTAAAAGTCATATCAATGGCTGGTGGAAACTGATTAATGGATGCCCTGAAAGCCCAGTTATCTACATTTTGGCCCTACCAAATGGTAACTGAACAATAGTGTGTGTTTAAAATTCAGCCAGCGACGTCTTAGCACAGGAACTGCTGCCCATTCCAGTTCCCCTCCTTGCTTCCTTCCTTCCCTCACTCCCTCCCTCCCTCCTGCCTGCATTAATGTACCTGGCATTATCCAGAGAAACCACACCCACATCAGGTTATAGCACGTTCATGATAGTGTAGTATGCTCTCTGATATTTGAACAGTGAAAGCAACTGCTGTCGTCTTAGCTAATGATTAATCTTGGGTTATGTTCATTCATATTTAAGGAGAGTTATTGGGATGTAACCCATGCAGCTGTTGAAAGCCAGAAATGCATTCTTAAATCATGACTTCATGAACTGCCTTCATCTTGAAACAGACAAAAATGCAAGAGAGGACCCACTAGAAAACTAATTCTAGAGAACCCACTAGAGAACTAATTCTATATATATCTACTTTAATAATTGTGTCTATTTCATTTATGTCTTACGTCACATCTACTGCTATTTTTCACCTTCATTACATTAACTTACTCCATATCAACCCTGAAAAGACAATTATCATGCTTTTATTGAGTGTCTTTTTAATATATTTTTGTATTCACTTAAGTGTATTTATCTATTTAAAATTTACCTCGGTGTATTTCGACCTCACACCATGTTTCCAACTAAATAAAAAAGCATGTTGAATTTCAGTTTAATTATTTTCTGCTTAAATATTCGTCATTTAAAATGGAAGACGCAACAACTGACAGCTGCCGTGTACCATTTACCCACTATTACCGTGTGGGACTTTGCCCGCAGGTTATAAAAGGTCAAATCACACTTTTAAGAAGCAGTCTGCCAAAACAATGTTCCCTCTCTGTCTTTATTCATCGAAGCTGTTAGCCATTAAAACAAATAGGAGATCGATACTGACTCACCATGTTTGTCTTGTCTCTTGTTGTGTTTGTGTCGAAGCTGTCACCGGATCCAATGCATTTATAGTGCGACTGCTGTCAACGTTAGAAACAGGAAATACAGCATACCAGCTCTGGAGTTTTCAACCTGTCTGAATGTTCTGTCGTCAAACAAGCGAGTAGCTACTTGCGGTTTGCTTTTTTTTGTTTGCACTCTTTCTCTGTCACTTTCACTTCTCCCGAGCTGCGATCGTCTCGCTGCCTGTTGTTTGACTTCAGTGCAGTCTAATTATGATGCGTTCAGGGTATTCCCGGAAATCTTACAATTACAGAACGTGATCACGTGACCACAATGCTGATTCGATAAAGTCCGGACTTCCCCGGATTTGACGACTTGCTGATTTGTTGGTTGATGGCTCTATTAGCTAGAACTGACCGGGATGCGCTGGATTTCCCCCAATTTACCGTATTCCATGAAGGCTTATTTACAGTGATACAAAATATCTAGCCATACATTTACCAAACTGCTGTTTTGGGATACTTTACTTGAGTATTTCCATTTTATGTTAGGATACTTTAATCATAACTCAGTTACATTTCAGGCAAAAATAGAGATTTAAAAAAAAAAAGTTTGTCACATTTATTTAACAGCTATTGGTACTAGTTACTTCTGTTGCCTTATGTTTACTGACGAAGCACTGTTTTGCCATAGCTTAAACTACTCAAGAGGACACAATGAAGTAGTAAAAATAGGAAAGCCAATTTCATCAAAAATTCTTTGACGGCTTTAGTGACTGAAGTACTCGGATCTTTTCCTAAAATAAAAATAGCAATAGTGTAAAATACTCTGTTACAAGTAGCATACAAGTCTGCATTCAAAACGCACTTGAAGGAACAGTATGTAAGATTTAAGGGGAATTAGTGGCATCCAAAAATAATGGATGTAGTTACCCATTGGTTTGTGGATTTCAGTTTTGAGGCCTTGAGCATTTCAACTGTCACCATCCTGGTTTTTTTGGAGCCAGAAGGGACCATTTTTTGGGTGAGAAACTGGTGCTGTGGAGGAGCGAGGGGTGCATCTGACTGAGAAACCAAGGACACTATCAGCAGACAGCCTGTCATACAAAGCGGCCCAGTCTTAATTATACTTACCTTTAAGCCTTGATAAAATGTAAATAGGTGAATTATACAAAAATTCACCCCTGTACAGTTGTCATGAAGGGGGAAATTAGTTGTAGCGACCAAAGCCAGGCATCTGCTAATATATGCTCACCTATTTTCTCTGATAACTTAATGTTTGCTAAACTTATTTCTGATGAGATGGTCAGGAGGTTTTTATCAGGAGCCAAATTATCCGCAGAGGTGTCTTCCTCTCCAAAACAAATGGACTCGGCAATTTAAACCGGTAAAAGCACTGAAATTTCATTTTACGAAAAAATCTGTGGTTTTCTGACGCCAGTTTTTCATCATGCTGGGGCTGTGATCTATGGTGGCTGATGAGAAAATGCAAATGGGCAAATCTAGAGCCCGTGTTTTGTTTGTCTGTTCTGGGCAACTGTAGATACATGGTGGTGCAACATGGCAATCTCCATGGATGAGGACCCACTCCCTATGTAGATATTCACAGCTCATTCAAAGGTAATGAAAACATGATTCTTATTTCATTTCTGCCAATATATCCCCATAAACCCTACTCACTGGACGTTTTAGCAAAAGTACATAAGTATTAGCATCAAAACATACTCAGACTGCCCAAAATAAAGTCATTATGCAGAATAATCAGTAGAATATATATTATCGCCAGAATATAATCAGTGATGCATCATTGTGTAAGCACCATTAATACTGCAGATAGTAAAGGTGGAAATACTTAATATATTGCTGAGTATCTTTCAAACCTAATAATCCATCATAATTTACTAGTTGATTCATATTTTGTCGATTAAATTAACTAACACCTAATGTCAAATAGTAGCGGATCAGTATAAAGTTGTATACAATGGAAACATTTAAGTAAAATTTTGAGGTATCCGTACTTTATTTAAGTACAGTGCATGGGTAAATGTACTTAGTTACCATTCCATACATTGCATTTACATTCAAACCATGATTACCTAACACATGAAGCATTACTCAACAGTATATGGTGAACATGAGTTCCAACTCAGCTAGCTACAACAATAAAATGAATCTTATATGTTAATGCATCAGTAATCCAGTAACATATAAAACTATGTTACATTCTGAAATAACAGTATGTTAGTTTATTTAGCTGACAATGCTTCTGTGCTTGACTTGGTCTCAAAATTACTAAGGGCACCTGAATGCACCAGCACTGGACTATTGCAATATTCCCATATCTCCTTCACACAGCAGGAAAACAAAGAGCTGCATAGCAGATGTATCATAAACACACAGATATGCCTTTACCCTGTTCACTGTCTGTTCAGTTACAGTTTGGCAGCATTGGATTCATGTTCTTGCATCTTTGTCAGGCCTTTGCAGACTTACTGCAAAACATTGTGTGCTGTTTGCTCACTGAGGGGTGTTGCCTCTTATGGGCTGTGTAAGATTTTATGAAGGTGATTGCTGGTCCACCCTTGTGAGAAATATGTGTAATGTTTATATAATATCCCCACTGGGACTTACAGTATGTCTGAAGCACAAAAAAGTACATTTAATATGACCTTTTGCACTTTATGGTGCTTTATTTCTTACCATAGAATTTTGCAATATATTGTGACCTGGCCTTTAGTTTTGATATCTGTATAGTATCATTTAACTGTAATCCTTTTTCTTTTAATTGAAAAGAATACAATGGTGTCCTTGTCTTGCAATAGACTTCCTTGTGGCTCTAAAATGTGGTACAGTTACATACAGTTAGTCTTGAAATGTGTTCGGTCAAATCAAGACCCAAACAGACCAAATGTCTCCATTAGTTTCCTGGGTTAGTCATCAGTTTCTAAAACTGCATGGCACAGGAGACTACACGGGCTTTTAATCCCAACTGCTGCCGCTATGTTTGTGTGTCCCTGCCGCACTCATGATAAGGAGCTGACAGGCAGACAACACAACTCCATTGTATCTCAACTGCATCACTCACACAGATAATTGAAATTCTTTCCAACAGTCTTCGATTCATTCATGTTCATAGTTAAATGCCAAACAAAACACCATTAGACAGACCCCATTACCTCTGATTATGGAAGAGGTTCAAACACAACTGAGAGCTCAAGACATACTTTGTTAATATGAAGTTGTTATGTGATTAATTCATTACTGCACTGCTGTGCTACAGTCCTTATAATCCGTATCAAAGGATGCAAAAAGAGGATGTAAACAAATAGAGGATCTTAAGCTGAAATAGGGGGAGGAAATAGGGCACTAGAAGTAAAGAAATATCAGAAAGTGGAAGTAGGGTAATTCACACATTTCTTTCTAAAAACCTTAAAGAGCTAAATCCTCTTTTTCCTGTGAACTTTGTGATAGGTCAAAATCCCCCCGAGCTTCATGTCACTGGCTCTATGAAAACAGCGGTTTTGATTGACACACATGTATTGCCCAAGCGCTGTAATAGTTTTGAACTCTCAATTGTGCTTATGTCCATAAACTAATTTAAGCTCACACAGCTTTCAAAGATTGTGAATCATTGTCTTTGTACCACATACTTTTTTACAGATTATTTTGTTACATATCATTTAATGTTGAATATGATGCCCCTTGTAAGCACTGGGATGCTGAGCAGCAAATGGTAAGAGGACACAGCCTAATAGGGATGTGAAACTAAATACAGAACTAGAAAGGCTTACATGAAAGTGCTGTGGGAAAAGTATGTGACGTATAATGGATTTTCCATTTAGATATTGAGTTGGAATTGTTTTGTTTTTATTTTATTTAAATTACAAAAGCCTAGAAAATGTATACCTAAAAGAACTGTTTCATTTTAAATGAAATCAGATAGTGCTGTCGCAAAATTTAAGGAAATGATTCCTCCGTCGTTAATTTCAATACCAAGTCCCTCAGTAACAGAGGTTTCCTGTACCGACTTTGATCATTTTGTCGATAGCGCCGTAGGCTCGCTGCGAACAACACTTGACTCTGTAGCTCCTCTTAAAAAGAAGTTAAAAAAGCAAAGAAAGTTCGCTCCTTGGTATAACTCTCAAACCTGTAAGTTAAAACAAATATCGCGAAAATCTGAAAGGAATTGGCGATTAACCAAACTGGAAGAATCTCGTTTAATCTGGACAGACAGTCTCAAAACTTATAAGAGGGGCCTCCGCAATGCCAGAGCAAACTATTACTCAGCATCAATAGAAGAAAACAAGAACAACCCCAGGTTTCTTTTCAGCACTGTAGCCAGGCTGACTGAGAGTCAAAGCTCTATTGAGCCTTGTATTCCTTTAGCCCTTAGCAGTAATGATTTTATGAGCTTTTTTAACTATTAGAGGCAAAATTCATGACCTCCTGTCCTCAGATAGTACCTATCTAACCTCAAACACAGCTGTAAAACCTAATATATATTTAGATTGCTTCTTCCCAATTTCTCTTCAAGAATTGACCGCAGTGATTTCTTCATCTAAATCATCAACGTGTCTCTTAGACCCCATCCCAACTAGGCTACTTAAGGAGGTCTTTCCTTTAGTTAATACTCATATATTAGATATGATCAATATATCCTTATTAACAGGCTATGTACCACAGTCTTTTAAGGTAGCTGTAATTAAACCTCTACTAAAAAAGCCCACCCTGGATCCAGAGGTGTTAGCCAACTATAGACCAATATCTAATCTTCCCTTTATGTCAAAGATCCTTGAGAAAGTAGTCGCAGACCAGCTGTGTGATTTTCTCCATGATAATAATTTATTTGAGGAATTTCAGTCAGGATTTAGAGTGCATCATAGCACTGAGACAGCACTAGTTAAAATTACAAATGACCTTCTGATTGCTTCAGACAAAGGACTTGTCTCTGTACTTGTTTTATTAGATCTTAGTGCGGCGTTTGACACAAATGACCATCAAATTCTACTGCAGAGACTGGATCACTTAATTGGCCTAAAAGGTTCTGCACTGAGCTGGTTTAAATCTTATTTATCTCATCGTTTTCAGTTTGTTGACGTTCATAATGAATCATCCTTACGTACCAAAGTTTGTTTTGGAGTTCCACAAGGTTCTGTGCTCGGACCAATCCTATTTACTCTATATATGCTTCCTTTAGGTAACATCATTAGAAATCACTCTATAAATTTCCATTGTTATGCGGATGATACTCAGTTGTATTTATCGATGAAGCCAGAAGAAAGTAATCAATTAACTAAACTCCATAACTGCCTTAAAGACATAAAAACTTGGATGAGCAGCAATTTCCTGATGTTAAATTCAGACAAAACTGAAGTTATTGTTCTTGGCCCCAAACAACTCAGAGACTCTTTATCTGATGACATAGTTTCTCTAGATGGCATTGCTCTGGCCTCTAGCACTACCGTAAGTAATATTTGATCAAAATTTGTCTTTTAATTCTCATTTAAAGCAAACCTCACGGACTGCATTTTTTCATCTGCGTAATATTGCGAAAATTAGGCCTATCCCGAAAAGATGCAGAAAAATTGGTCCACGCTTTTGTTACCTCAAGGCTGGATTACTGTAACTCTCTATTATCAGGTAGCTCTAGTAAGTCCTTAAAAACTCTCCAGCTAATTCAGAATGCAGCAGCACGTGTACTAACAGGAACTAAGAAACGTGATCATATTTCTCCTGTTTTAGCTTTGCTGCACTGGCTCCCTGTAAAATCCAGAATCGAATTTAAAATCCTACTGTTAACTTATAAAGCTCTAAATGGTCAAGCTCCGTCATATCTTAGTGAGCTCATAGTGCCATATTATCCCACCAGAACACTGCGCTCTGAGAATGCAGGGTTACTCCCTAAAGTCTCCAAAAGTAGATCAGGAGCCAGAGCCTTCAGCTATCAGGCTCCTCTCCTGTGGAATCATCTTCCTGTTACGGTCCGGGAGGCAGACACCGTCTCCACATTTAAGACTAGACTTAAGACTTTCCTCTTTGATAAAGCTTATAGTTAGGGCTGGCTCAGGCTTGCCCTGTACCAGCCCCTAGTTAGGCTGACTTAGGCCTAGTCTGCCAGAGGACCCCCCTATAATACACCGGGCACCTTCTCTCCTTCTCTCTCTCTCTCTCTCTCTCTCTCTCTCTCTCTCTCTCTCTCTCTCTCTCTCTCTCTCTCTCTTTCTCTCTCTCTCTCTCTCTCTCATCGTATTCTATTACTGCATCTTGCTAACTCAGCCATTCTGGATGTCACTAACTTGGCTTCTTCTCCGGAGCCTTTGTGCTCCACTGTCTCTCAGATTAACCATATCGCAGCGGTGCCTGGACAGCGTGACGTGTGTGGTTGTGTTGCTGCCGTGGTCCTGCCAGATGCCCCCTGCTGCTGCCATCATTAGTCATTAGTCATACTTCTACTGTTATTATACACATATGACTATTGTCACACATGTATACTGCCAGATATTAATACATACTTTAAACATATTGTACCACAGTAGCCAGAACTATAACTATAATATTATTACTTTCAATAATGTTGTTGTAAGCTGCTGTCATTACCTGCATCTATCTCTCTCTCTCTCTCTCTCTCTCTCTCTCTCTCTCTCTCTCTCTCATTGTGTCATGCGGATTACTGTTAATTTGTGATACTGATCTGTTCTGTATGACATCTATTGCACGTCTGTCCGTCCTGGAAGAGGGATCCCTCCTCAGTTGCTCTTCCTGAGGTTTCTACCATTTTTTTTTCCCCATTAAAGGGGAAGTTTTTCCTTATCCGCTGCGAGGGTCATAAGGACAGAGGGATGTCGTATGCTGTAAAGCCCTGTGAGGCAAATTGTGATTTGTGATATTGGGCTTTATAAATAAAATTGATTGATTGATTGATTGAAAAATTTGCCAGCCATAATCCTCACTGGGATGGGTCCATGTAAAGCAGTTAGAGCCTCACCATTTGACAACACAAACGTAATAAACCATGGACAAATACAACAAATCTGAAAATACACCTCATATAACTGATAATGTGCTGTTATCAGAGGGGAAGCAGGAAACAGCATGGTCATAACATATATGTCTACCCAAACCAAGCTAAACCAGTGATTACAAAAACACTATCAAGGCAGTGATTTATGGTGGTGTCACTCATTTTCCTACTACTTTTATGACCAATATGACCATTAATACTATTACTGCAGTGATAAAGTTTAATAGTGTTGTATAGCATATCGTAATATGTTATATAATGCTAGAGTATACAATAATATAGTGTAGTAGTTCAGTGCAGTATTGTATTACAGTCTATTAAATACTAAATACTAAGTAATGGTATACCTTCATACAGTATAGTGCACGGTAGTACAGAATAGTTTAGTATTGTGTTGTTTTGTACAGTATACTCTAGTGTAGTCTAGTCCACAATAGTAAAGTATAGTATAGTATACTGTAGTACTGTAATGTTAGTTGTGTGTGTAGTTGTATACTATGCATTATTATATCATTCCATGCATAAAAGTACAGTATTTAAAGTATGGTATAGTACATTATAATTATATAATTCTCTATATTATATTAAATTATACCATATTAAAATGTACAAATATACTAGGGGAGAGTGGTGTTCTAGTGCAGTATATAATACAATATTACACCACATAATAGTAAAATGTAGTACAGTAATGTAGTGTAGTAGTATATAGTTTAGTTTAGTTTAGTATAGTATAATATAGTATAGTATAGTATAGTATAGCATAGCATAGCATAGCATAACATAGCATAGCATAGCATAGCATAGTAAGAGTGTACTAGTATACTATATTATACAATGTTACACCTACAATAGTATAATGCAGTGGAGCAATAGTAAAATGTAGTATAGTAATGTAGCATAGTATAGTATAGTATAGTAGTAGTGTACTAGTATACTATATCATATAATATTACACATACAATAGTATAATGTAGTATAGGAATGTTGTAGCATTCTATACTTTATTGTAGTGTACTAAACCATATAGTATAGTATAGTATGGTATGGTATAGCATAGCATAGCATAGTATAGTATAGTATGGTATAGCATAGCATAGCATAGCATAGTATAGTATAGTATAGTAAAAGTGTAATATTATATAATATTACACCTACAATGGTATGATGCAGTGGAGGACTGTTGTAGTATTCTATACTATATTGTAGTGTACTTAACCATAACGTATAGTATAGTATAGTATAGTATAGTATAGTATAGTGCAGTGCAGTGTAGTGTAGTGTAGGGTAGGGTAGTGTAGAGTACAGTATAGTTGGCTATAGTATGTAGTATAGTTATGTAGTGTTGTATGTCGACCATAGTATAGTGTAGCCTAGTAAAGTAAAAGTATATTAAATGATATGCTATATTAAGAAGATTGAATGGCAACACTGTATCATCAACCTCAATCCGAATCCGTCAGCGCTGACCTTATTAACCTACATCAGCCTCTAGTATACCTCAGATTAAGTTCACTATTGCATTATCAAAGTGAACACATAATTACCATAATAATCTGGGATACAGTATTTACCATTTTTTCTAACTGAGGTAACACGTGAGACTTTGTCAGGTCAGAGCTGCTGGGGTCAGAGACCCGGCCAACAAAAGGCTTCTTCAGGAAAAAGCTGAGCAAAAACAAAGGCCATATTCAGCATGCTGACCACCCTCCCTTCGCATCATTGTCAAATACTCGTCCATGGATGGAAGACTCACATCCGCATGACTACAGCAGTCTGAGGCCAGGCTCATTTCCCATCAGTCACAAATGGGCTTTCAGTGGATTTTTTTGTTTGTGTTTGTCTAAGGGGGTGTTGTTCCGAAACTCATCAGGCCTTTTGTCATGGGGATAAAAACTTAATAGCTGAGTCACTACTAATCGACAAAACAGCAGATCCATTCTGATGGGACACAGAGGTTCACTGTTGTTGAGTCAACAGGGGAGGCGGGCCTGTTGCAACATGTTAAACAGTCTGCTCGAATTTTTGTTTTGCCTTGCTCAGTAATCCTCTTACAGGTGTTTGGTTTGACTGCAGTTTATTTTGCAGTATATTTCTTTTAAAATCATTAAAATAATTTAAATAACAGAAATGTAATCAAGAAACATTTAATAAAAAACTAACAACAGATATATCAGTTAGCAGACCTTAGAGTTTCATCTCTCCATATTTGAAAACAGATGTGTGCACAGTGAAGGCATTCTGGCCCCTAGTCTCACCAGCTGGGCCTGATTTGTTGTAGGCTATACCACCCTTTTCTTTCTCACTGCATTCTCTGTAGTACTCAAACTAATATGACTCACTTTTGTTTAAATGTTTACAAAGTCAAATGTCCTTTTCAGTGAGGGGATTAGAGTATTTCAAATACTCCACCAACATTTTGTTTCTCTATTTTGACTACACTGTAGCTTTGTTTTATTTGTATCACTAAAGTAGGGCAATGGACAGAACAGAAACCAAAAGTGTGAGACAGTGTGCCATTATGCCCTTCATGGTTTCACCATAAGCAGATCTGAACCACCATCCGTCGAGGCTGCAGGGAATCCCCACATATCTACTTACCCAAGTCTCAGAGCAGTCGGACTCTCTGTCTCCATATTGTGGCAAACAACAAGGGAGAAAAAGATAGATACATAGATAGATAATTAGATAGATAGATTCTGTTAATAAAACAGGACAAGAATATAGCAGATGTGAAAAACTAAATAAATAGCCTCTGAAAGAATAGATACCTGCATTAACAAGTTAAAGGCTGTTGCAAGAATACAGGTGAGACCATGGTGCCTATTTATTGTTCATAATGGGAATTATTTTGACCTCTTTGAAATTAAAGTAGTAGTCTAACAGCAGAGAGAGGTGGAAGGTGAGATACACAGGGTCTTGGCTGCAGTCTGCAAACACACTTCAGAAATATGTCTGTGTTTTGGAATATAATTTTCTAGTTATAAACTGTGATTTCTGAGGGCCTATTGGTTGACACAGGCCCAGCAAGGGGAACCATAGAGGGGCTGTAAATGATCTCTCAGCTGGTTGGCTCAAAGTGTGTGAACAGACACTGTCCTGAAATCTGACCCCTAACAGCTGACCCTGGTGCCGTGTTTATTGAATCAAAGTATCAAAGCCATATGTTAAAGTGCAGAGCTCTCATGCCTTACAAAGCTATGCTTGTTTTCGCTCAGTGCCCTCTTCAGTGACCTCTGCTGCTTCACAGCACATTCACAGCAGCAGGAACACTGAGGTTAGTGGAAGAAGTCAAAAGCTGCAATATCTCTGCTTTATATATTTAAAGACATTGGACAGAATAATGGTCCAAAATCCTCCAATGTCCTCCCAGCTTTGGAGGATGATATGAAACTAAATATAGTGGACAGCTGATGAAACAGAGCTGTAGAAGGTTATGGATTTTAAGAATTTTACAATCATGTGGTTTTGCAGAATATCAGAAGTGTTTCTATGCATATTTATCTGTTTACAGATTATTTGTACCTGTACATTTGTTTTTCCAATAAAACTCAATAAAATCTTTTTTTAAAGAAAGTTTATTTATTCATAATACAATGTAGCCTGATGTTTGGTTCCCCGAGACAGTAATAATGCACATTATATTAATAGTAGCATAGTAGCTACTCCATATAAAAATTAGCAGTACTGTATAAATATAATAATAAATACTAACAATGTTGCCCCATTTCTTCCATCTGTGAATTCCTTTTACCCAGTACAAATACTGAATAAACCTTAATGCACTCTGTAATTATTAAAGCACAAGTAAGATAAGATAAGATGAGATAAGATAAGATACATCTTTATTGATCCCCAGAGTCCAGAGAGCATCCCAGGACAGAGCTGGCCTTCTTGATTACCTTGTCCAGTCTCTTCCTATCTGCAGCCGAGACGCTGCTGCCCCAGCAGACCACTCCATAAAAGATGGCTGATGCCACCACAGTGTCAAAGAAGGTCTTCAGGAGTGCTCCCTGCACTCCAAAAGAACTGAGCCACCTCAGCAGATAGAGTCTGCTTAGGTATTCAGCAATTTAAAAAAATAAATACAGAGTAATTTATTTCAAAGTTTGTTTGCACCACATATTTAGAAAACAATATACATTCTAATTTGCAGGCTGTAAAACAAAGTGGTACTGTCATTTCTATTTGCCTCAGAATTTTGCATTTAAGAAAAAAAAATATGCAAGAACGCAACAATTGCTGTCCTCTGTAAAGGTTCACATGTAAGAGGGCTGCTGAGATAAATGCACTGATTTGTGTGAGTGATACTTTGTTTACGTTGTGATAGACATATGTTTGTTTATGATTTCATTGTGTCTGCTGCGGGTACATTGTGTGTGTGTGTGTGTGTGTGTGTGTGTGTGTGTGTGTGTGTGTGTGTTTATGGCTTGGAGGAGGAAGTGACTACAGGAGGCACAGGGGCACTGACAGGGATGACTCCGGTGGCCAGCAGGATGATGATAAGGATGACGATGAGGACGACCACCACGATGACCGTGATAGGCTTGACGTTCTTCCACCAGTATTTGCTCTCCACTTCCTTACTCCTATACTTGAAGTCCTCAGCCTGAGTAGGGAGGGGAATGAGACAATACATTGAAGCGAGACACATTATACATTATGGACACAATGGTCCACGTTTCTGTTAAAGAAACAGAACCCAAACTCATTAATGTTTTCCTGAAAGTTCATTAGCTCTATCCTCTAACCATACCTGAATCACATGTCACTGAGAACAGTTTGAGACAGACAGCATATAACACTTATCACCATTTTGATACAGCAACAGAATATATACACTAACCTCAAAACCAAAAGCAACAGACCTTTTTACATTTTGGCTGGTAACACAGGTGTAACTGACAACATTCTATCCATTCCTGGCGCTATGCATGCGGGCTCACTAGCATGACTTAGTCACAATGCTAAATGGAAAAGTGCAAAAAAGGAACAGTTCATCCCAAAATCAAAAATATATATTTTGGCGCTTTGAGCACCACGAGCTGAGTGCCATCTAGTTTTATCATATTGGAGAGAAGGCAGACGTCCCTGCATCTGATATCTCCAACAGTCTGCAACTCACACCAAAACAATCTAGACCAAAAAATGCTACTATCACTATACTATACCTATACTACTATACTGCCACTAAATACTACTACTGGGGTGAACTGTTGTACAGTTGTGCTTTTTCTGCTAAAACGAAACACAATGTCAGCCTAAGACAGTGGTTACTGTAACTGACACATTTCCTGAAATGAGAAAACTTGAATGACTGGTTGTGCCTTTTACAGACATCAGTAATTACGGATGATGAGTAATACCACCTGTGCAGTGAGGCATTAGAACCGAAGACAAAAGGTTGTTGACTTAATGTGCTTAACCACCACTGAGGTGCAGCTGGAGCAATGCCTTACTGAAAAGTGCTTAATTCAAAGTTGAGGTCAGAGCAAGAAAAAGGCCACACATAGTCACTGAGGACATAGTTAAATAGCCTCTTTATTTGACCTCCCACTGTAACTGCACAGTACACCAAAGATGCAATTTTGTAAGCGTTAACAATTCTCACAGCACAACAAATTTACACAAATCATAGTAAAAGGACAAACTACTGCAGTAAGACTGACCTCCTTTTTCATATTCTCTGATCTGGTGAGGAGATCGACCACCTTTTCTCCTTTTTTAATGATTCCTTTCATATTCTCCTTCATCTTGTCACTGAGTTCATCTACCTCACCCCTCAAGGTCTGCACCTTGCTCTGTGATGCTGGCTCTGCCACTCCTCCCCGCTCCTGGGATGGGATATGAGAGAAGGACGGAAGGTAGGAAGTTAGTTAATTTCCAAAGAATGTCTTGTAGCAACCTTTATAGGTTCTGGATGGTAATAGTGGAAACGAATGCTGACCTTAAGTACATTTTTAAGATATTTGTACCTTACTAAAGTATTTCCCTTTTTCCTATATTATACTTTTTTTCCCATTACATTTCAGAGAGAATTATTATTATTTTTTTAAATATATGATTAAAAGTATCATCTTTTTCATTTAAATTATCGTTACATTGTTTTGTAACAGGACATAAAGTAGTTAAACTTGAAAGGACTACATTTGCTAAGGAAAATTTACATGTGCTAGCTGCTGAAAACTGTAGATGCAAACACTGTAAAGAAGTTAGAATGTTAAATATAAAAGATATTGTATGGGCAGATTTAGTTGAAACACGAAGAGCAGTAGATGTGTCAGTTGAAGCCAAAGCACTGAGGCGGTTTGTAGTATCTGCTGACGTATAAGAGCTGAAAGCTGAAAGCTGAAAGCTGGAATTATAGTTTTACAAGTGAGCCCTGCAGGCAGGTAAATTTTAGTTTGCATACAAACACCAAAAGTAGCTTAACTAATCGTTAAATTAGTTGAAATGTCAGTTGATGATGCGTTAAACGCAGTTCAACTGCCAGCTGAAGGGACAGATAGATGAAGTGTGTGCATTTTAAATAGATGATGTGTTGATGACAGAAGTTATGCATGTCATTTGCTGTGTGTCAGTTAATGTTTAAATGGAAGAAAATAAATGAATGAATGAATATGAATCAAAGTTAAAGCATTGAAATGGGCTGCAGATGATTAAAATATAATGCATGTGTTTCATGTCATGTTTTGGGGCCATAAAAAATGTTTCTGAGGGCCACAATAGAAAAGTTGGCTGCACTTCAAGCAACAAGGCTATGAGTCACTGTTTCCCGACCCGGGCGTTCTGACCCCCAGTAGGGGTCGGCAAGGCGTCACAGGGATAATGAGGCCTTCTAAATTTTAAAGGTCGTAAAGCCCCTAACTCACCAAGCTCACGGTCCATGTTGGGCCATCAGTGAGTGTCTGTTGGCCCAGTAGGGGCAGTGTATCCTGCACCGTTGCCCTTTGTCGGCCTCTTTTTTCAGCCAATTTAGCATTTTAAATTGGTATCAGCAACAGAGGAAAAAGTGAAACAAATATAAAGAATGCACATCCTCGGAATCAACTTATTTCAATCGGTGCTGACATCAAAGGGAAAACTTAAGAAATCAGGATTTGTCGCACATGATGTATTGCTGCTCCCGTGCTTTATTGCCACACCAAACAAATAAGCAACGTTTCGCCTCACGTAGGAGGCTTCATCAGGCTTACAGAGTAAAGGGCAGTCCCTCTTTTTATAGCATGTCCTCCAATAAGAGTGAGGCTATCTGGAGACCTACAAAATACATATAGGAATAATATTATTTAATGATATTATTTCTCAATCTATATATTATTTCTCAATTATTTGTGTGGTGTGGGAATAAAGCACGGGAGCAGCAATACATCATGTGCGACAAATCCTGATTTCATCAGCAACAGAGGAACCTGTTAGTGAATAAAATCACTCTGATTGGCAGTTCAGTTCAGTGCACGAGAAGGGAAACAGAAGTGAGGAAAGTAAACAGTCGGCTAAAGTCAAGAGGGAGTGAGATCGTACCAAGCTTGTTACATGAAGTAAGATTATTTTTCTTTGAAAATTGAGCTGTTTAGCAGAAACATGTCATGATTATTTGCCTTATTGTTCATTGGTGCAAGATAACTACGCTCTGTTCTTTCAACATTGGATTGTGCTGTTAATGTGCTAACTGGCTAACTAGCATCAAGAGAGGGTCTTCCACTTTCCATTTTTGAATGACAAATACAGTCTACAGTCTTCTGCTACTATGAAGAGTTTTTTTCCTCTCAGGCTCGTGCTGAATGTACATGCTGGGTGGTCGTTGCCTTTAGTCTTTGTGTTCATGTACAACTTTTTTGGGCCAAGACACAGGCGACGTGAGGCTACACAACCGTATACTTGTGTTCCCGCTAGTTCTTGAAAGTCGGTTTGGAGTGTCTAGGCCTTAAGACAACTTTTTTTAAAAAAATATATATATATACTTGGCCTATGTCTCAGCATTTCACTTTTATGTTATTTATGTGAAAAAAGCTGAATAAAATTGTTATTTTAAGTAAGTAAGTTTGGATTATTATCCAAAATATAAACTTAAAAGAAAAATGGTGAAGCTTTAAACACAATCTACATTCACAGAGCCTTCACTCTCTGCTAAACAGCCTCGTCCTGTGTTAGAAAAGTGCGCAGTTAAAATAATCAAAGAGCTATAGAGTGATGGCTAAACGTCAGGGAGAAGAGAAGGAAAACAAAAAAATGAAGCCTATTAAGAATGTATGATTGTTAAAAATCAAATTTAAAGAATACATAACAAAGACAGAGAATTCCATTAAAAGTTTCTAAAAGACCCTGGAAAACTAATCTCTTATCTAATATTCACAAAAAAAAATCTGCTTCTAAATCTGCTGCTAAAACTCTCTGCAGTTGTTCTGTACTGTCAAGGTTATGTATTGAATATAATATGAAATATCCATAAAATATGTCACTTAGCCAGGGGTTGTGAGTTTACTCAATAATAGAAAAGGGGTCACTTAAGGATAAACGTTGGGAGCCACTGCTCTAAGTCAACACACCACAAAGAAAACCACAAGAGTCCACTTTGATTCAAACCTTATATTTGTTCATTCATTTACGCTTAAAATTCCTTAATCGTTATCCTGGCCGTATGAAGGTCACAGGTTTTTGCCACCTTGACTCTGAAATAATCTTTGTGAGAAACTTGCACTTAATTCATACTGAGGAAAATTCCTCCTTAAATCTAACTTTTCAAACATATTCTTTACAAGAGACTGCTACTGGGAGATATATTTACTCTATGCCTAGTATCTTCTCTGTCTGATACCACAGTGAATTAACATGCCAACACAATCTGAGGAAGAAATCAGATGATTTACTATCAGGCAAAAGTCCTTTCAGTCCCTCGTCAAATGATCTCAAATTATGTCACATTAAGTGAAAATTGTTTTTCCGATTTCCAGAGACCCTCCTACAGTTTGTTTATCTTTAACTTAGAATGAGTGCAGATGTGAAGGCTGCTCACACAGCCATAAGTGCACTTTCTGAGCACAAATGTTATATAGAGAGGGAAAAGCAGCACCCAAGGCCAGGACAATAACTAAATGAATCAGCAGCAGCCTGGGTAACTACAGATTTCTAAGAGTTCCAGTGAAGGACATTCAGAAAGTTGTTGGGCCTCAAAGCAACTTGTATCCTGACAGGCTTCACCTTTGCCTTTGCCCTGTAAGCCATGAGAGAAAGCTGGCATCTCTTAGGTTGACAGAAACAGAAAACTGACAACACATATCTAATTAAGCAGATTTACTATCCACCTCCCATTTGTTTCTTTTCTAATTCATAATTTGTAATTTTAAAAAGAAGATTTTGCACTCCAACTATGCTGTCCTGTTTTCCCACAAAAAGATTTTTACCACAGATAATGAAGGGTCAGAGCATATTTTTAGAAAGCATCCTCCCAAAACAAACATTCCTCTCTGTCTCTGTCTCTCTAACCCTTACAGAGAGAAGTTTAGCCTACACGAATTAGGCTATGCCTCACTTACCATGTCTGCCTTGCCTCTTGCTGTGTCTGTGCCAGACCTGTCACATATCCAATGCATTTAAACATCCCATGGCATGATTTCTCAGGCTTCCTGAAAAACAGGTAATCTTCACAGGTGATGTCATCTGTATTAATGGGTGAAACAAAAAAGTCCTACCAATTAATCATCAAATCACGCTTCCTTTCTCCCCATAACTGGCAGCCCATCCCTTCACTGACTAACAGGAAACACATCATATCAAGGAAATCATACCATTTAAAGTTACTTTTAGAGTGTGAATAAACTTCAGAACTTCAGAAGCAGGAAATACAGCAAACCAGCTTGCTTTTGTTGTTGTCCAAACTGTCCCCTGGGATGACAGCCTGTCAAGTTGGTTCAGACTAAAATATCTCAATAGTGGTTTGACTTGACATTTGGTACAGAGATCCATGGTCCCCAGAGGAAGTATGACTTGATTGACCTGACTTTCAACAGGTTGACATCTTCTCGACTATCTCAACATAATTTGGATGGGTTTCCATTCAGTCTTGTACTGACATTCATGTTCCTAACTCCTAACTTTTTCATTTGTGTGGTGCCCTAGTAGCTCACCAGATGGAGTGTGTGCGATTGGAGCTGGGTCCTTGCTTGGGTCTGGCCTTGGGCCCTTTGTTGCATGTCCTCCCCTCTCTTGGCCCTTTCATATCTCTATGTCTCTATGAATATAGCATGAAACATGCCCAAAAAAATCTTTAAAAATTCAATTTGTCTAATGCTTTGGCTTATAACTAAATACCTGCAAAACTAATGACATTCCCATCAGCCTCAGCTGTACTTTGAGTTTGCTAATTAGCAATTGTTAGCATGCTCACACCCTAAACTACAAGAGTGAACATGGTAAATTTTATATCTGCTTAACATCAGCATGTTGGGATCATCACTGTAAACGATGGCTGTAAACTCTTGGTGTGTTTCAGTACCCATACTATTTAGTATACCAGAAAATGTCCCAATACATAGTATGTCAAATACAGTATGCCAGAAATACCAGGATGTACAACTCACAATTCTCTGTCTAGTGGAAGATAAGTCACAAGGACTGGACAGCACACAGAGGACAGCTCACTGACAGCTGACAGAAGCTGCAATGACTATAATCAATCAATCTACAAAGTATGCTGTTATAACTTAAAATTTAAAACTACACGGACAAATTTAAATGCAACATCTTTGATTTTGCTCCCATTTATAACAGCTTTAAGTTAAAGATCTACAACTTTTTTCATGCACTTAAGATATATATTTCTCTCGAATTTTGGTTGCAAATGTGTTAAAATTTGTGTTAGTAAGCACTTCTCCCTCTCTAAAATAATCCATCCCCTGACAGGTGTGGCATATCAAAATGCTAATTAAACAGCATCACTACCAGCATACTAAATGGGAAGTGTTGTGTGTAAATTTTTTTTCAGTCTACATTGCAAAGTAACAACAGCAGAGCTCTCCAGATCAACCTTTGTCTCTGACCAGCTTGGCAAATTGCATTTTGTTGTATCTTTAAGGTCATGTTCAGTGATAATGTTAAGATCTGTTGCATACCAAACAGCATACGATTTCTTTGTACTTCAAATTTCCCACTACGGACTGTGATGGATGTCTGAACAAAAGGGTTTAAAGTTCAAGGCGCAAAGTTGATGAAGTGGTATTTCCCAGTTCTATGCATATTCTATGCAACAGTACTTGCTTTGTAAGGACAGCTGCAGTATGCACTGAAAGCAAAAAGAAAAAGTCTGTGATTTGAATGCAGTGTTAAGTGTCTTTGTACTCTTTCCTTAGTGCAAGCTCACCTCTGTCACTTTCACTTCCCACAATTTTTTATTGTCTGAATGTTTTTTTTAATGAATATAGCAGGACACCCTGGAGCAGTTTTGATAGTGAATTATTTATAAAGGCGAAATCAAATAAATCATATTGATATTCTCAGGCTGCTGTTGTTGGATTTGCTGTTTGACTATGATGTGTTTGCTATATTCCCAAAAAGTTTACAGTTAAAAAAGGTGATACGTAACCAAATAAAGATAACCTAATGAAGATTCCTGGATGGAAATTTTGTCAGACCAAGAAGGTAGGGTCTAATGACAGCCGTGTCAAGTTGCATCATGGGAAGTGTAGGATGCGGTATTTTGTGGACTTTTTGGAGGGATGTTAAAGAATAAAATTCAGGATGTCTCTTGCAACTCCTCCAACTTTATGAAAGCACAATACCTAATCACCAGAGTACCCCTTTAATATGACTGCTGCTCCAACCTTTCAAAAACATTATATCATTACATGTTTACTGTCTGTGAACTACTGCAATAATCTTTGCAATTGCAGTTTCATTACTCTAAAGTAAAATATCCTTTGCTGTAAAGTGTTAGTCTTAACAGTTTTAGACTTACTGCTTTGAAATAAAGCAGCTATCAGAAGTTATGAGCCAAATTCTTGTTTTTGCTTTGTTGGTACTGACACAAATACACATTACACTGACAATTAACTGCAAGTAAAGGTGGGAGAAAATGTGCCAAGTTGCTGTTCATAGTTTCACTGAGAGTTAAGAAGCATCGCCTCTGACCAGCTTCCTAGAGTGTCAGATTAGCTGGGCTCTCTGTCTCCATCTTGTGGCACTTTGACAAACAGTAAAGAAGGAGACACTGTCACAACAGAGCAAAGGTAAATACTATTTATTTCATATCAGACCATTAAAACCATTAAATACCATAAGTAATCAGATTAAGACCATGAGAATTCTAATCAAGCATCCAGGTACATCACAGGTCAGCTGGAGGCTGACATTACATCTGTTTAAAGATTAAGGTTCCAAAACGACAAGAGTTAAAGACACTGGACAAGGCCTCTAACACAATGACAGACCTGCTGCAGCCTGCATGAACACAAATGTGCATGTGATCTCTAACAGCATGAATCAGGTCAGTATGAGTGTGTGAACAGGCAAAGAGGTTTGGATTACTGCACCCCAGAGCCATGTAAGAAACACACAACAAAGAATTTGTTCCAACACAGCCTCCTTTTTATACCGACAGCTGAAACATGATTAAGAACAGAGTGATTGAACTGAACCATTTTAAGATTAATGAGTCTGGATTACCTGTTTATACAGAAATCACATACAGCTTTCACTGGTTCATTTTTGATTAAAAAAGAGAACATGAATGACAAAGCATTAAATAAATAGCCTCTAAAAGAACATATCCTTCCACTAACACATTAGGTTCAAGGCTGTTGAAAATATACATAAAGGTGAGACCATGCTGACTATTTACAGCTCATAATGGTGATTATTTTGACCTCTTTAAAGCTAAACTGGTACTGTAACAGCAGAAAGAGGTGGGAGGTGCGACACACAGGATCTTTGCCACAGGCTTATTTGTATTCTATAAGATTTTCTCGTTGTAAGCTGTGATTGTGGGGGCCTATTGGTTGACATGCACCCCGCAAGGGGAACCATGGAGGGGCTGTAAAGGATCTCTCTCAGCTGGTTGGCTGAAGAGCCTGCTTTCCTCAAAACTACAAATGTGGGAACAGACCTTGGGCGGCTGACCCCAGTGGGCTGTTTATTGAATCTAAGTACCAAGGCAAAACATTTAAACTGCAATATTTCAAGAGGTAAAAGGAGAAAATAAACATGATCTTTTAAAAAGGCGGATACTGCAGAGCACAAATGTACAAATCTACAATTCTGTTAACTTTCCCTCTAAAGACAACGCATCTCTGTTGAGTAGAAAAAATACATTACTGCAAATGCTGTGTCATTTTCAAACTTAAGGTCCCGCTAATTTTTATGGCCTGAATCAATGCTGTACATTTAAAGGTCCAGTATGTAGGATTTCATGACATATAGTGGTGATGCTGCAGATTGCAGCCAACTGAAACTTCTCCTGCATGCCAAGCTTGTAGGAGAAACTACAGAGGCCGACACAAAAATGCGAATGGCCCTATCTAGAACCAGAGTTTGGGTTTTTTGTTCTGGGCTACTGCAGAACAACATGACAGCCTCTGTTGAAGAGGACCTGCTCTGTATGTGGATATAAAAGGCTCATTCTAAGGTAAGGAAAACACAACGAGTCTTAGTTTCATGTGATCATACATAAAACATAGTTATGAATACTGGATTCCATTTCTGCCAATATATCCCCCTAAATCCTACACACTGGATGTTTAAATATACACTCCCAGACTTTGTGTTGTACTCAACTGTGTCCCTACTCACCGTTTTGAAGGTCAGTACAGTTATATGATGATTTTTGTGCACAGCAATTGTTTCTTGAACTCTGACTGTGTCATATTACAAACCTTTCTTCAAACATCAACCCTCAAAACCAGTAAGTAGCTAATTACAATACTTTTATAAGAACTAAAGCAGTGCCGAGTGTTTACATTCAATTAACTATTTGACAAATTTAAAAAGAATTTCTATAGTAATTACTTTGCCTAGATTGTCCGACTACAAAAGAAAGTGGAAGCACTTTGAAAGGAATAAGCCCACAACTGGTAACATATATATTCAATACACAATTCAGCCTTTCATTAAACACAGTGTGACCTAAAACTGTTACAGATTTGCATCAGGTGCATTTGTCCAATATCAGCAAAAACATGTTTCTTGACTTCTTTTAGGAACTGCATTCTTCATCTTATAAACTATACACACTGCCCTTTACAAAGGTGCAATAAGTCATAACATTCAACACAAACATGTCTGGGATGATACTGGAGAAATCCACACTCATTATTTCCATCTACACACATTAAAGTGACGTGGTCTCTGCCAGGATGAAATAACCGTTGATGGTGAAACAGTTAAACAAAGAGGCGCTGGTGTAGTGGTTTGAAGCATCCTTTGAAAACAGGGACAGTGTTTTTGCTGCTGTCAGGTGAAGACCTCAGACCTTCCAGACACTTTCATTTAATTTCTCACAAATTCAAAAAAATGGCTACGCTGAAATTGGGTTTTGAAAGGATTTCAAAAGCTAATGTGCCATTACAGTTCCTTAAACCAAAGCACAAAGTCCTTGAATTCCAACAGAAGCATGAAAGCTACCAGTAGAAACTAACTCAGAAATAATAAGGGTTTCACCAGACAGCAGTTGTCTGCTAGAGTCTATATATTACTTTGTATATTGTGCAATAAGAATGTGTTTGTTGACTGTATATACATCGTGTGTGGGTGTGTTTAGGGCTTTTTGGTGGGAGTGACTATTGGAGGCACAGGGGCACTGACAGGGATGACTCCGGTGGCCAGCAGGATGATGATGAGGACGATGATGAGGACAACCACAATGATGACCACGACCAGCTTGACGTTCTTCCACCAGTAGGTGCGAGCCACTTTCTGGGACGTCTGCTTGAAGTGCTGAGCCTGAGCAGGGAGGGAGACGAGACAATACATTGAAGCAAAACATCATGTGTGTTTGGTTAAGTGGTCAATTCTTTATTAAAGCCACTGTGTGGGATTTCTGTGATATTTTATTGTTTCAATCGAACCAATCAGTAGTGAGTGACGTCTTACCAACTCTTTAATTTTTCAGTTGACACAGAAGCCGTGGAAGCGGTTGTAAGGTGCACTTAACGTTTTTCATACTGATCAAAACATATGTCAATTTAAAAGAAAATATCAATATTTTGGAAAATAGACTTATTCCCTTTCTTGCCAAGAGTTTTATGGGAAGACTCATGTCCCTACACTCAATATATGGAGTGGTTAAGGAATAGGGCTGCACAATAAATTGAAATGTAATCACAATCACGATTTTGACTTCCCACAATTAAAGGAACATGATCTGCTGTGTGGTTGACATTTAAAATGTGTGCTTTGCTTGTAGAAAACTCTGTTGCACATTAAATCAAGCGTTTTCTAGATTAACAGCCAGTCTGCACTTTTGGGGAGTTGTCTGCGACACATGCACCCTGCAGTGGCAGAAATACTTTCCTGAATGTTGTGCCTGCAGGCGGGCTTAACAAAAATCATCTGTTCATTAACTGTCACCATCAATACTTTGGAAATTGTTGGGAGAGAACGAATCATATGCGACAAATGGATGAGACTTGTATCTGTGCTGCAAGTAACTCAACCAGCCTGTTAAACCACCTAAAAAAAAACTCTAAAAACTGCAGTACGATGAATGCATGAAGGCCAAGATGAATAACATCGCCAACATTACTTCACTGAGTCCCCATCCTTGACAGCAATGCTGCAGAGCGTCATGGTGCTGTGACCGCTGTAAAAAGTAATACAGCGACGGAGACATATCCATAGGAGGAAGGAAGTTATTTTAATTAGCAGGAATGCAGCACCAGGTGAAAGTGAGAGCAGTGCTCTGTTGATTTAAATTTGGGTAAAAAGTTTGGCACAATTGTATTTATATTTTGCTTCTAAAAGAAGCACTAAGGTGAAGAAGAACGTCATTTTAACTCTTATATTGATGCAAATATTTGTACATTAGCAGGAAAGTCCCATAGAAATATTGCCCCTACAAACAATGCATAATTATAATAAATGATCATGATCTCAGTATCAATTAAAAATAATCGTGGTTATCATTTTGGAAATAAGTTAGCATTTTTGCACTTCCGGTTCCCTCTTATTGAAGCCAATGTTTTTTTTTTTAAATGGGTTAGATGCCTGAAAAAAGATCTGTGGTTAACACAAGCTGAAGAGACTTCCTCGTTTTGTCATCGCCAAACACTGCTACAGCCTTGTGGTGGTGACGTTAAATTCATTCAAAAGTAGTGTAGTTCATATATAGCATAACCTTAGCATTGTACTTTTGGCGACTGCATTTAGGCTTCAATAATCATAAAAGTGGTGTTCATTTGTTAAGATTATGTTGCTGAGCAAAACTCACAATATCACAAACTTTTGTTTGAAACAGGCTTATTTTCTGCAATAAGCCAAAATCCAAAAGAAAATTTGTAGAGAGAACCAGGGCAAAGCTAACTTCCATGCCCGCCTACAATAAGGTCATCCCTCTAGCACTCTGTACCTGAAGCCAGCAGCCAGCTTCTCGGCAGCTCAGCTGTGCATGAAGACTGGAAACTGGTGAAACAGCTAGCTTGGTCCTGTCAAAAGGTAACAAAATTTGCCTCCCAGCACAGCAAACTATGGTTTTTAAACTTAAGTTGTTGCACAGATAAAACAAACAAAATATAATTCGTTAGACAGCTTTTGTTACCTGTGTAGAGGAAAGTGGATTTTGTTACCTGTGACAGAGCCAGGCCAACTGCTTGCTTGTCACATTTTTTTTTCAGATAGGAAGGTAGCTGGCATGCTATGTAGGAAAACTGCTGTTCAAATTTTTGCCTTTATTTTGATAGCTGATAGTGTAGAGAGTGAGAGACAGGAGTATGACATACAGCAAAAGCACCAGCTACCATTAAACTGAGTATGTTGTGGTTATATGGAATGCAGATGGAATTAAGATAACATCCTGTTTCCTTTCTTTCTTAACCACACCCACTAATGTTGGATTGTTGCTCCAATCTGTGGAAACAGATTGAACACCAGATCAATATGAATTGAATAAGGTTTGTCACATTTTTCTACAATTACATATTAATGCCATCGGAGTCACTTCAAAGACGCCATCATCACATAAAAATTTGACATGTAGTAACAAACGCTTTATTAACCATTTAAATAAACACACTACCTACTAATGGTTACTTTTTGTGTGACTAGGAGGCTTAGTCGCCGACTCTCCCTTACATGGTACACAGACACCTTAACCATGCGTCACTGATAATGGCTCCTTTGTTCATTCCTGGTATCGTGCATGCTGGGTCACTGACATGGCTTACTGGCACTGCTAAATGCAACAGAGCCATTATCCATGTTATTAGATACAGCAGTGCTTTTAGGGCTTAGAGGAGGGTCAGCTGTGTGAGACATTAAGAGGTTGTACATTTTATACAGGTGCTTCAGATAATGAAGTTACTGTGACTATTCCACATGAAACAAAATGTATACTACTTGAAGAAGGTCTATACAGCCAGTGCAATCAGACATCTGTTGGGTTAAGGAGCTTAATCACCCAACAAGGAGCAACTGGAACAATGCCTTAATAAAAATTGCTGAAGTCAAAGTTTTGGTCAGAGCAGGAAAAAGGCCATACTTCAGCTACATTCAGACTGCAGGCAAATCACAGTTGTTTCTCAAATCAGGTCTTTAAAAACAGACTGTCCACACTGTTATTTGAAAGTGATCACATTGGTAATGTGTGTCCAGGCTGGGGCTGCCCCCTGAAAGCTGAAGAGTTGAAGACTGCTCAGTCGACTGAGACTGCTTCAAGTCAAGTGGATGTTTTATTTTCATTTTTTGCCAGTTTGCAGTGTGCTTTTGTAGATGTTTGGTCCCCTGATTTTGCTGCAGAGTGACTGCTCTTCACTTTTATGCTGCTCTTTGGTACAGGCAGCTGTGGGCACAGAGGCAGCTGCCTGGAGAAGCTTTAACCTGTAAGGCTCCAAAATAATGTTATTTCCTGCTTTCTGTGTAGAAGTGGTGAATTTACAGCTCACAGCAACTTAATGAAATACAGTCTCTGATTTTTGTTTAATATCTAGTGTCGGCTAAAAATTGTTTCACATTTGCAAACAGTCGTTAGTACAGTTGGCATGTTTACTACATTATGTGAATGTCGCTGTCACTCTACATTCTCACGTTCCACGTTCTCACTCAAAAATCACATTTCATGTGTTTTGTGCTGTCCAGACTTTCTAAAATTAATCTGGATACAACCTGCATGTGCCAAAAAAACAGTATTTGGGCTGGTAGTGTGAACAAAGCCTTTGTCAGGTTCATTTGTACTGTGTAATGTCTTGAATCTGACTGACTTGGTTTACTTGATGATTATCACTGAGGTTACTGCTTACCAACCTGCTTGTTTATAAATACACAGAAAACCAAAAATGCATTTATGCATTTTTGAGTGTTAAGTCCACATCTCAACCCACTTTTACACAAATCAAAGTTAAAGGATAAACTCCTGTGGCAGTATGACTCACCCCTGCTTGCAGGTCCTCTGACTTGCCCATGAGGTCATCCAGTCTCTCTCCTCGGGCCAGGATCCGGTCCACATTATGCGTCATGATGGTTTTCACTCCATCTACCTGATCCCTTAAGGCCTGCACCTTGTCCTGTGGCTCCGGCGCTGCCGCTACACCTCCCCGCTCCTGAGATGGGCAGAAAAGGTCATTTTAGAAGATGAGTTGAGGAATAAAGTATCCATGTCCAACTTTATCTTGTATTTTTATCAGTGTAAAAACAAACAGACAATAAACAACTCTGAATAAAAAAAAAACAATTGGCTATTGCCACTTCTATTCCAACAAAACCTTTACTTTGTAAAGTGAAAGACTCTAATTGCAGTGCTTCTGTTGACCAGTTCTTAGTCCAGTGATAGTATGTGTAAACTATAGCAGTGGTTTTTGGGCAAGCCAAAATCTCGAGGCACACCTGTATTTACCTGTGCCCAACAGCTTCTATAACATGTGTTATCACCCTTATCACGACATTAACAATAAAAATCAGAAAAAATAAGACAGGTAACTTTAGTGATACTGTCTACTGACAGGTTTTTTTTCACTTATCTTTTGGCAGTAGGTCGTCTTTGCTGGTGCTTTGTTGTAATTTGCCCTGTACCATAAAGCCATCCATTGTCCCACTCATGGCTTTCTCCTTTTAAATGTTACCACCCCCCACACTGGCTACCAATCAAGGCTTTTGATGTGTCACACACAGTCCTACACGCGAATGGCGAAAAACAGGTTCCTTGTGAAGTTTTTTTTATATTAAATATGATTAAATTACAATTTTTTAGCTAGAGTTTGCCTCTTTATTGGGAAATGAGTGCGCACAAAATACTGATACAGTCAATGAAAAATTAATTCATAACTTTTTGTATAGGCCCAGTTGAATATTGTCATCATAATGTGTGGTCATCACAAGATCCCACAGCACAACTGGACTGGCATCATGGCGCACTATAGCATACTTAGTGACTGATCGAGGCAGTGGAGAACTGTCTGGCATCTTTGAATTAGTTTGTCTGCTTCTTGATGACATGTGGAGAACCTCAGGGGTCAGTCATCAGATTAATTCCTTTAACTTAGCATATTAAAGATATACTCTGCAGGAATTGTTGATCAACTTTTATCGCCAACAAAAGCAAAAGTGAAAGCCAACCCCAAATTCACTCTGGTTTGCTATATTTGCATCTTTTTTTGGCACTGGGTTCAATTTTCGTAGCTTCCTCTTGGATCTCTGTTTTTTAATGGTCTGGCACCTGGTCGCTACCTTTTAATTATGTTTTGACCTCATCTGCATGCTGTGCCCAGGAATGTCCTGAACACAACAAAACAAGAAAATAAGAAAATACAGGTAGAGGCTCTGCAGATCAATACACCGCCACACACTTCTAGTAGCTTAGAAGTGAAGATTGAGAGGGATAACTTTTGTCTGTTTTTTTGTCTATACATTTAAATGTTTCTAAAAACTGAACTCAAAGCTATTACCATTACCGTCTGTCCTGCATCTCTCTCTGTCTCCCCTTCTGTCTCATTGTGTCATACGGATTACTGTTAATTTATCATGTTGATTGTTCTGTATGACATCTATTGCACGTCTGTCCGTCCCAGAAGAGGGATCCCTCCTCAGTTGAGGCTTCTACCGTTTTTTCCCCCCCTGTTAAAGGGTTTTTTTTGGGGGAGTTTTTCCTTATCCGCTGTGAGGGTCCTAAGGACAGAGGGATGTTGTATGCTGTAAAGCCCTTTGAGGCAAATTGTGATTTGTGATATTGGGCTTGATAAATAAAATTGATTGACTGATTGTTTGATTGATTGATTGAAAGTTACATCTGTTCCCTGGACACATTTTTTTCCATCGGGCCTTTATTATTCTTCCATTTATTCCCTCCTATCCTCAAGTTCTTCTGTCTGACACCAGCGCAAGTCAGTAAAGTATTATAATCTAAAGAAATAAAAATCAAATGATTCACTATGAGTCTTTTATTTTCATACAACAATGTGCATGACAAGTGGTTGTGGATTTGTGTGTCCTTTCTCAGGCCGCTGCACATGACAGTACAGCCTGCGGGCAGTCACACCATGGTTCTTACATCTCTGGGAACGCCTGCTACAGCGTGTCTGCACTCAACAGGAAGTTAAGCTGTGATCGTACACAGTCGTAGGTGTCATTTGAAAGCAGAAATGATATATATGGTGTGTGTGTGTGAGTGTACAGTGAGTTTCATGTCCCATGGGCCAGCACCGGCCTGTAAACACAACTGTCTCTAGGAAACAGAGCAGCTTTTGCTGCGTCATCTGCTGCCTACCTTCTCTCCTGTTACCCTCCCCTACCTTCTTTCTATTCCTTTCTTCCTTCTACTCTGTTTTCATTCTTTTATTGCTTTTGTCCATTATCTCCCATCTTTCATTCTTCTCCCCAATCCAACCCTCTTACTTTCCTCCACTCTTTTAATTTTCTGTTAGATCTGCTGGTTTATGCAGTATCATCTAATTCACTTCTTAAAACAGCACTTTTACAGACTTGCTCTTATGTAGCTGCTTTTGATCGTGTAGGCTACACTTTGTCTTGTTGCTTTTTTGTTTCATTGAATATATTTCATCTTTATGCCCCCCTTATTCCATACTGTATATTTCAGTTATCAGACGTCTTGCCTTGCATCCTGTTTAACTCGTCTTTTATTCACCTGCCATATATATTCAGTTTAGTCCCTCTCCTTTTCCTCCACCAGTGCTGGAAGTTTAACGAGGCCCACTGAATGGCTGACAGCTATCAAGTATCAACATTCACAGAAAGAGCCAGACAGAAAAATGCCCGGTATGAGACGTTCATGCACTGACGGCTACATAGTGTCCCATAGAAATATTTGAACTGTTGTAAGCCTTGCAGAGGAATCCACCCAAAAATGTGTTCCTTTGCTGTGCATTAAAAGTCACTGCAATTTTCAAGTAACATCTGACAACTCAAACAAAAGCCTGCCCAGAAGACACCTTGTAAATACTTATCTGATATGCAAGGAATAAGTATGACACATAAGGAAGTGCTCTCTGAAATGTGAGCGAGTTTAATCTTCCTGCTGAAATGTTTGACTGTGGCTATAAATGCAATGGGTGGATTTCATTTGTCTTTGTAGACCACATTAAATCCTCACTGCTCACATCCTAATCTAGTCAAATGTGAAATAACCCTAATCTGTAACTGCACACAAGATTTGAATAGACAACATGCAGACACTTGACTGGCAGTGAGATTTTCCTTTTGTCAAAGCATTCTTCTAAATGCTGATGTAAAACTGAAACTAATAAGTGCTGCAGGCCACAGGAAACACGGTTTGTTGGTTTAGCTCTCCCCCTCTGCACAGCTGAGTTAGTAGTGCTTAAATTAACCTGGACCTTCAAAGAGAGGGAATGTTTCAGATCCTCAGATCACTGTTTTAAACTGTTTAGCACAGAAACAACCTCCAACAGATACTCCTTAGACTCCATTGTCCCTTTTAGGACCAGCCTTTGTTACTGGTGACTGTCTAAGAAGATCTGTGTTTGATATGAGTAAAAAAAAAAAAATCCCATAGCTGTTAATAGCACGGCAGAGAGAGAACACGGAAGCAAAGAAACAATTTCGCAAGTCATCATGAATAAAAATAACAGCAGCCTATTAATAACACTCGAGTATCCTCAAATTTACTTCTTGAAGATCCTGGGAAACATTCAAGGACCTCGATTCCTCATGGGAGAAGTTGAGTAAAAAAATGTTCAGCCATATCTGACAAAGTCAAAAAATATCAAGCTGCTTTGACATATGATTTGAAGGGCAGCACCACCTACATTAAGATTCCAATATTATTTCCATGGCCAAGAAAAGTTCAGTCATTATTGTGAACATTAATTACACTCTCAAAGCCAGAAACCAGAGAAGCAAGTCTCAAACTTGTGACGTCATTAGGTATGACGTCTGGGGCTGCTCCGTAGACAATGAATGGGAACCTGATTTTGTGGACCTGCAGAATGTTTTTCTTTTCTTCTTCTTTTTTTTTTTTTTTTACCCAAATGAGCTTTATCATATTACACAGATTGCCATATACACAGATTATTCCACTGGCTGCCCCCAGTGTCATCTATTATATTTTCCCGATTCACTGTCTATGGAGCAGCTCCAGACTTTATACTGTGACATCACATGGTTTTTTTTTTTTGAGGGAGATTTGTTCTTTTTGACTAACATTTTTAGACTGTCTGAGACAATAGGAACAACATATGCATTGGTGAAGCTGTCTTTTCAAGTTTACTCTGCAGATCCTGGGAGACTTTCAAGGACCACCATTTCTGATAAGAAAAGTTTAGTAAAAAATGTTAAGCCTAATTCAAAATACACTTAATTTAAAAATGTCAAACTATCTTCACTATGGTTTAAGATATAATATTAGGTACAAAGTATTTCTACATATCTCTTTTCATGTTAGAATAATATATGAGCAAAGCAAGACTTCATTTAACAACACCAGCAGTTTAACATTTTCCTTAGCACAGTATTGTAATGCTAATAGTGTTAGGTGCACAGACTGTGGCTATCAAAGCAGCTACTCTAAGCAGTTAACTCGAGATTTAAAAGTTGAAATTTCACATAAAAAGTGCTGGGGGCTTTTGAGAGAAAAATGTGGCAGTTAAGAAGTGTTGGGGTGTTTATCTCTATCAGCAGGTAAGGTAAGTTAGCATTATAATGGCATATTATGTTGGTGGTGTTTGGCTACAGGTGTCAGGCTCAACCGACACCCGTGAAGCAAAGTCGCGCTTTTTAAATATTTGCGGAAGCGTTTTATCTGTCAGTGACTAAAATAAATTATCTGACATTATATAATAGCGTATGAAAATTGTAATGAGACGTTTCCGTACTTTCTTGAACGCAAGAGTTGCTTAATTCAATGAAAAACAGCACCTGTCCGGTTTCAGCAGCGGGTGTACTTAGGCCATTTTGTTAAGATACTCTAAGACTTCCTCTCTAAACTATAAAAAGTTAATGCGCTCATTTATGTTACTCATTTTAAGACTTGGTGCAACTGTTTGAAGTCAAATGTATATTATTATATCCGGCAATACACCTGTTGCATGTCGTGTCTGGCGCTAAACATCATGACGGCGGCGGAGAGGCTTTCGACACAACAAAAAACAAGCTTCAACCATTGTCACCTACCGGATCATTGTCCATCTTGTTTGAAACAGTGCCCTTTGACCACAACCCGATGGACCAACTTTACTTAAAGTTGTCGCTGTTATTGGAAACCTTTGTAAAAACCTTTCTAAAGATTTGAGAGTTTGATGCTCCAGCACAGCGAGTACGTTTCCTCCTCTGTTTAACTTCCTGGTTGTTTTTTTTCCTTCAAACTGAATTCCTTCGCTTCACGTGTCAAGTGGCCCACAATACAACATCCTCCCGACAATATTTTCAAAATAAAGCACTTGTCGTCGCTTTCTTTTGGTAACTTAGTAATGTTAAGTCAGTGGTTAACTTAATTAGCCTTAAAGTGAAACGTGAAAATTAAATACTCTTAAGGACCAAGTTTGTACTGAACCATTTATGCCCTATCTATCTGTAATATCAAAATATACTGAAAACCACAATAAGAAAATACATTTAAACAAATTAACTTGAATTTTCATGTACACAGTTAGTATCAAAGCTGTGTAGCAAGCCATTGAGTTAGCAACGAAAATTTTACATTTATTTTATCATTTTTTGAAAAATATTTATGTAACTTATTTCTAGTATGTAACTTATTTCTAATATAGGCTACAGTGTGTAATGGCTTCATGTATTTTGTTAAATTTATCCATGTTGCACCGTGACAATTGCATACTATTATTTTGAAGGGCCTTTCTTCCAACTTCCTTTATTGTTGTATATACAACTTGATGTGGCTTTTCCCATTTTAACCTCATATCAAGGTGTTCCCATCATGTATTGCCTGTTTACCCATTTACTGAATCATCAAGAGAAATCAGCTGTACCACAAACATTGTTAATAATAATCAGATATTGTTTTCCTCTAGCTGAACTAAGAGCTTTAAGGTGTGAGCTAGGCGTTATGTCATCTTCTGTGTTTATGATCAAACAAAAGGACTAGGCAAAATGGTGCTAAGAGAGCTGGACTGACAGCAAACTAATTTACAGTGAGCCCACAGCAAAAGACCTACCAGCAAGAGTCAAAGTCATCATTGTTAGAAGACAATTACAAACTTAATTTCACTTCACTAATCAATCAAATAAATTCTTTCAACAAGTAATCAAGTAAGCAAAAATTGGTCACAGGAATGAGTTGATTTGTTAGAACACTGACACTTCTGGAGCACAGGTTTATATAATCTTTACTGTTTTGATGTTTTCAACCAAAACAGAAATAAGTGTGCTAATATTTCATTACAGCATATTCATTACATTTAATATGGTAAATATTACAAATTCATAGTGCAAATGTGAAACTACACCTGCAATATGAACCTAGCTCACTTTGAATCTCTGAATGCAACAGGTAATTAAAGAATGGGTTGAGTCTCAGTCTGTGTAGGAGTGCTTTACATCTCCTGTTTTTTTTTCCATGTAATGTCTGTTTCAGTGATTCTACAGGCCAACAGTGACATGGTAGTATTTAATTTATACTAAAGTGTCAGAAATGCACTGTCACATCAAAGTTGACAACATAACATTATAGCTTATTTTCTTGGATGTTGTATTGCTGATAGCAAACGTGCAATATGATCATTGCAGCTCATTCCATAACACAATAGCCCAGTATCTCTTCGTCAGCAGCAGCGTTCCATGTCACAGATCCCATTTGATTAGATAAGGGATGTTGTTTGTGGGAAGAAAATGATCCACATTAGGAAATGATAATGTTGACATTGCGGGATTAGAGTCATTCCTATTCATTTTAAAAAAAAATTAATCATTGACAGTAAAATTGAACTCTAACAAAGACCATAGAACTGCTGGGGCTTTGCTGTCTTTCTCAGCTGACTGAGTGACTCCTCCCTGTCCTGTAGATCCTTAAAGTACTGATGTCATAACAAGTCCCACCCAGCCAGCCACACCAGCCCTGACCAACCGGTTTCACCTCTATGTAGGAAGGCGGTGGTAAGGCTCGAACACTGCTCATTTCCTGCTGTCATGTGAGACAACCTTTGCAGGCTGCTCTGAATCATAAGCAGTTAAAAGCAATTATGACAATTTTGGAAAACAGTCTGCCTGGAAGTCTTTAGCAATTATGCTAAAAATACTGTCTATTGCAATACTGAAAACATAATTGGAGTGAAAAAGGCCTTATGACTTGGAATGAACCTTTACAGCAGGTTTTTGAGAAAAGCTTTTATTTCTTTTAACAATATACATTATTTGTGCGGTGGTCAAGCAGTTAAATAATCTACACACAGGAGAAGCGCAGAGAGTACAGAATAAAGGAAAAGGCAAACGCTACTAAAGGAATAGAGGCAGATTTGACCTTTGAACAGTTCCTTATTTCATACTGTATTTGCTAGAAAATGAAAAAGAAAAAAAACTAAATCTAAATGAGAGCATGTCACAGAGAAACATCACATAATATACAGTAAAGGGTAAAAGAGATGAATAAGGAGAACAGCAGCCATTCTCAAACATACAACATCCCATTGCTCATTTCTCCTCAGCGGCCTTGTCTGATGATGATATCTGACATGTCATCAACCTTCACCAGCTCCAAATTCTGTAAAAAAACAAAACATATTCCACATTGTACACAACAATCAGTAGACATGATTACATTTTTAGACAGCCACATGTTCTTATAAGACCACTTAAGTTACACTGTTTGTAAGACATAGCAAAAGGTTTTGTACACATTTTACCCTTCAAATTAATATTTTAGTGGAGAACACTACTATGAGCAGCCGAATACACTACAGTGTGTATTAAACATGTACAAATTTCTTTAGCTTCGAGTACATTATAACACTTAGAGCAGGAGCAAAGAAAGAAAAAAAGAGTGGCTTTTTTTTCTCAATTATTTATATACAGTGTTGCCTCAGTATTGCGGTTAAGGTTACTTCGAGTTAAAAGTACTTTCGGGACTTTTCAGAACAGTGAATCATACTTGATGTTGATTTTCCTCAAGAGACCAATGTACCTGCCTGAATCAAACGGCATTATAAGTCCACACAGATGTGTAGACATGCCAACAAACTTGCTTTGTCGAGGTTTCAAGATTGGAGCAAGTAAAAACAAACAACAAGGTTGGACGATATTGATAACATGATGAGAGCAGCCTCAACAGCAGCATCTATCTTGTCCGTAGTGGTCGCCATTTTTATAACTCCTCACTAGGTTTGGCACACAGCTTGACAACTGTGTTAGTCCCATCCATGGAACTGATTGGCTAATCGTTAGTCCCCCCACAGCTCTCACTGGATCGATTGTTTTCTAACTGAGAAACTGCTGTTTCATGTCACATTGCCAGACTTATCAGTCAACATTGTGGAGTGGGTGGATTTAAAGGTCTGGACTCAGGAAACAGCCACTTGGCTGGCCCAGAACAAAGACTGAAACCAGTCTGTAACAGCTAGCCTGGCTCCATGCAAAGGTAACAAAATCTGCTTTCAACTCTAAAGCTCATTACATAACATGTTATTTCTCATATGTTTCATCTGTACAAATTTCAAGGGGCAAGGTTATGTTATGCACTATTTTTTGGCTGGGAGAAGTTGTCTGGCAGCCATTGAAAAAGTTGCCACTCCCAGCCAAGAAATAGTGTGGCACATGATCCCTTGCAATACCACAAATTGGCAGATTTTTTCCTCTCAACACTGTCAGGCTAGCTGTTTTTTTTTTGTTTTTGTTTTTTAAGTTTTTTACGCTAAGCTATGCAAAGCAGCTGCTGGCTGTAGCTTCATATTTAATGGACAGATATGAGAGTTGTATCGATCCTCTAATCTGACTCTGCAAGAGACTAAATAACCCTAATCCTCAAAATGTTGAGTATTATTTAACATTTTCAAAATCTTATACATAAATATTTTTTTCCTGGACTTTGACCAACACAACAATGCAATTTCCTTTTTGCCTATTAAAAACCCAGCCATAACAAAAAAAAAAAATCACCTTTTCATTGGCAAGATGAAGCAGAGCGACAAAAGCCAGAGGCACCGACAGATTCTGAGCCATCGTGTTTGGTAATCTGGACAAGACAGGGACAAAGAGAAGAGAAAAAAGAGAAACAGGCATAAACAATAAGTGTTACATTCCATCAATCATGCTCTTCAAACCTAGCGCATTTAAGGCCCAGGACACATGCTGCATCTTTAACTTCCTGGAAAACACAACGTTGGGTGCTGGGTGCTACTCTTGTGCCTACTATGTGAGTGCAGAGCTGATCTTCTTCCAGGTGTTGTTTGTTAAGCGTGTATTAGGCCTACAATGTTCTTAATGGGATTTAAAGACTGTGGCCAGTCTTATATTCTACATATCAAACAAAGCAATGTATCTCTCCAGATGAAAATAATTCTTTGCAATAATAAACACATAAAAGAAGATTGTATTTGAATCTACGCCTCCATATATTATTGCTCCTCATTAGTGCTAGGCCATGGCAAGCATGGTAGGAGGTCTGATGGTACCTTTGAAGAAGTGTCTTTGTGGTCTGACTGAAGACTTTCTCCCCACACACTTGTGGTTTCTCCACAGTATCCACCTCCTGTAGGGAACATCATGGTATGAACTAATAAAACAGACTAGTACAATGAGCAGTACACAGATATACACATCTGAATTTTTGACTGGCTGCATATCTACACTACCCACCAAATGTGAGCAATGAACACAGACCAGAGTTTCAGTCAGTCGGTGTAATTTACCTCTGTGGGTTTTTCTGGGCTTTCAGTCAGGAGAGTCCACATGCCGTTCTTGAGTCGCTTCATGTCCATTTTCTTTGCTGTCTTAGCATAGTTGATCTCAATCTTGTTGACCTACAGAACGCACAATAATGTAAGTATAAGCGTGGAAAAACTGCTGGCAAAATTTTTTTTATCATAATTAGTCCAATCCATGATGAGTACAATCATTTGTGTAAGGGCCCTGACACACTAACAGGTCCACAGATCAATGTTGGGCCGTCAGTGATCGTCTGTTTGCTCTACTTTCCGCAGTGTGTCCCGCACTGTCTTTTTTTTGGGGGGACAATTCAGTATGCTGAATTAGCGTCGGAGATGGTGGAGCCCGTTGGTAAGTGAATCACTCTAACTGGCAGTTCAGCTCAGCACATGAGTTGAGAAGAAAAATGAAAGTGAGCCAAATAAACAAACGGCTAAAGTCGAGAGGACGTGATATCGAAACAAACTAGTGTCTTGACTCTGTCCTGTCTGTCCTCCGGTTTCCATTTTGAATGACAAACACAGACGACTGCTGCCTGCTAGTACAGACAGTTATTTCCTCTCACACAGGCATAAAAACGTATATGCTAGGGGGCTGTTGGCTGTAATCTTTGCGGTGTGGTCAAACGCAACTTTCTGGCTGAGACACAGGTGATGTGAAGCGATACAGCAGTAACAGTCACAAGTCGCCGTGAGTTCTTTGATATCGGTCTTTGATATCTCGTGTCTGAGCCTTAAAATGTGCCCTTAACCTTCAGGCTTCCAAATGCCTAGTTCATACTACATGACTTCAGCTATGGTTTTTCACCTGCCATCAGTGTTTGGAGCTCCCCGACAAAAGCCCCAGATCAGAGCACTGTCGCTGTTGGCTTGGTTCTCATAACTTTGCACTCGGGAGCTATGTGTGAACTGTTCAAAGACACGAGCCAAGAGGCTCTCAAATGTATTGCAGACGTTCCCCAGATATCTAGTGTGCTAAATGCTAGAACCTGTTGGTGAGCTACAGCCAATGAGAGCGCATACATGGATTGAAAACAGAGACATGTGGCGCTGCGGCACTTTCCAAGGTGACAGAGGCAGTGGAAGGGAAGGTGGACTATTGCACACAATGTTTCTGTAGGTAATTATTATCCTAATAACTTTCTTGATATGCTGTTTTGTCACTTTTTGACTCTGACACCAGCTGGACCCCACGTTGTATGGACCTGTGCATCATGACATACTCACTGGGGATTCCTCCTGGTGAAAGATCTTGTAGTGTGTGACCCCCTGTTACCGGTCATGTATTGTGAAAACTATGATGACTTCAAGACTCCCAATTGCAAGACAGCAAGGTGTGTAGTGTGAACTGTGCAGCAATCTGACGACTTTGAACGTTGTGTAGAGTGAACTTAAGTATTTTGTCAGGTTCAGAGTTACAGACTGTTAAAGATATCAGGTACTAAAATTGTACTCTAAGAAATTTTGAATTCACCATTGTACAAAGTTGCCATCTACAGTGCACTAAAACCTTGTGTTATTTACCCTGTGTGGTTCAGGGACCAGATCCTCCTCCCCATAGGTCGAGATGCCCTCTAGAGCTTGAGAGGGCGGTGGTATACTGTCACCTGAAGGCTGTGTATCATCTGAACCAGCAAACCCTTCGACGTCATCATCACTGTCTGCCCCCTGAAGAGAAAGATGGACAGATATGCCAAAAGATTGAAAATCTGAGATGTGGTTCCTAATCAGTTTTAATTGCTGATGACAATCCTCTATCTTTGGTTCCTTGGGAGATAGAAAGTCCTCACATTTAACAGTACAATATTTGGTTTGCCAACAGAATCATCCAACAGTGGAAGATGGGCTGATCAATCACAGGTTTGATCATGGTAAACTGCCATATGCCCTAAAGATCCTCCCTACTCACCCACTCTCAATCCCTCTGCTGGGGTGTGCCATATCATATCTTATTATACCAGTATTAATCTTAATGTGATTAAAAAAGTGTCACATCATGATATTAACAATATTGCTTGCAGTGTGTTGCGTTTCTGTCATGACTATGTGCACTAGCAACCAGCGTAGCTTGTGGTGACGCTGCTGGTTTGAGGGTAAGAGAGAGATTCAATAACATTAAAGGGATGTTTTAGATCTTTTAAAGTGGGGTCGTATGGTGTATTTACCCATAGTCAGTATATTATATACAACAGATCTCAATCAGCAGGCCCCTATTTGGAGAAGCAGACTTGAGTCTGACATGCAGCTAAGCAATGTACTGCTGTGGAGTGGTCAGCAGCAAAATGTATTTTAGCTCCCTAAAAAATAACATTATTGTAAATTCATGTTTTATGGCTGTTTGGAGAAATCTGCCTTCGGGGGACTTCAGCCAGATGGCCCTGACGTTTGAGAAAAAGATCATGGTTTGGGTTAAAATAAAACTTCCAGAGAGGGCTCTCTGGCAGAAAGCCCTGAGGGTTATTGTTCTGTTTTGTATGTGTAAGTGGAGTCAGTATAAAGTAAACTTTACTGAACTCAAGTGGTTACAATAATTTATATTATTTATGTGTTGTTTTAATCTTTTATGGCCAAAAGCAGAAAAAAGGGGTGGCAGCTTCTTCTGTAACAGATTGTGATAAATGGGCATATAATATTGTCTCATATTGATCACAGGCCCCTGAATTACATCAAATCGAAATTGTATAATGGTAGACTTTGTGCTATCAGCAAATATTGTATTGTTGTCCAAAGAATCGATATACAAAAACCCCAGTAAATCAAAAGCCATACAAACAGGCTGAGCTCAGACCTGAAGCCCTGGACAGAAGTTGGCTGTGTCATTGGCGTTGTTGTAGTCGTAATCTCCAATGCCTTCTCCAAGCTCCCCAGACAGCCTCTTCTGGCCTTCTTGACTCAACTAGAGCAAAAATAAAACCAAAAACATCCTTCTGAACACAACACAAATAATCTTTATTTAGTTAACACATCACAGACAATCTTTTTTAGTTACAGATACTCAGAGGATATTATATGATGACTGCTAGCATGTCTTTTGTGGAAAGTCAAATGTAAAAGGCTAACGACTGCAAGAATTATGAGATTGCTGTACATTTTTTCTGATCCTTGTCTGGACTGAATTGATAATGATGTCATACTTCAGCCAACATACAACTAATTTCAGTGCTGAAGTTGATGTCCATGTTTGTGCTGTTCTACCCGCAAACTCTTCCATGAGCTCTGTCAGCTGACAGGAGTAATGAAGACTCACCGAGCTGGAGGGTTTGAGGCTGAGCTGGGACAGAGTCTCTGGGGGAAACTGGAAGTCTGCTGGCAGAGTTGTTTTCTTATTGCTTGCACTCAGGGCAGACTTGGTGTTAGTGGTGGCAGCCTATGAAAGGAAGGCAGACAATGTCAGATTCACTTCACATTCTCCTTTTGTTTTGTTTTTTAGATTTCCTACATTTTTTAACTCACAAGCTCTTAATTTGACTGTACTGGGGAATTTTGGTCAAATTGCTACAGGCAGTGACACTGCTCATTAACTGAAGATTTTTTTGTGTATTGTGGAGATATGTGCCAATACATGCACTCAGTTAAGCAACTGTAGCTGTCTCACGTGTTCATAATGATTGAATAATGATAATTCAAAACTACCAGAGTAGCTTAATTTCCCGAATGTTGTCAGTCCAGGATAAAGTGCTGTGCTTGGTTAAGTATTCATCCTTGTTCATGAACAGCTAAAACCAGACTTCCCGAATGTCAGGAAGACCTCCAGAGCTGTAGCTGTGACACCAGCTGCATCAAAAATAATTCCCAAAGTGGTGGCTGTTGTGTTGCTATGGCTACTACACCAAGTAGTAACACGTTATAGCCTTGATGCCTCCACATTTTGACAGATGAAACATTGTTGAGATGGACCACCTCTGGCTCTGTTGTTGGACCCTGTTCGTTGTTTGTTGGTGACTGAGTAACCTAGATTAAAATGTTGATGATTTGACACAAGACATTTTTTTAACTTAAGTTTATAATGAAAGACTGTTATGATTCCAGATGAGAACATGCAGGTTATTAAGAGATCATTATGATCTTTTGGTGCATTTGTCACAGTTCAATTTTCATAATTAAGAACTGTCTATATCTATACATGATAAAATATACGATTAAATACAGTACAAGGTATGTACCCTAAAAATGAACCATTTCAAATGTAGTCGGAGATACCCCTGAGCGAAAAGACATAAAATCAACTAAAAGATTTTGACTGTTAAAAGACTGTTGGAACCAAATTGTCCGAAGGTAACAACACTTACCTATCAGCACCTTTAAAACTCGCCAACACGTTATAGCTTAATTGTTTAATTTGTACAAAAAAGAATTAATTATTGAAATTTGATACTTCTGGACCGAGCAAGGTTTGCTTTTACCTCATTTCATGTTTTTATGCTTAGCTAAGCCAACCGCTGGCTCTAGCTATATATATATATTTACCTTATAGATGAGAGGAATAATCTTCTCATCTACCCCTTGGTAAGAAAGAAAATAAGCATATGTCTCCATTATCACACCAATCCTTAAAAACTGTGAATATGTTGTGTTTATACTATGTTGTGTACTTACTCTTGTGGTGCGGAAGTAGGTGTCGAAGTTGACATCATCATTGAAGTCTATTTCAAAGGTCTTTTTGGGCTTCCGTTTACGCGTCTCCTTGTCGGGCAAATGGTCCACTATGGCAGATTAAGTACACAGAAACATACGGTGAGACAGATAATTGTTACTCTGCCCACATTCAGCAGGAGAGGTCAACCATCAGAAAATCATGTCACCTGTTACAGAAAATGTGAAAGCCTAATGTATCCCTTGAATCACAGAAATAAGCCTAATGTGTATACATAATGTTGCAGTATAACACAGCATCCAAATGCATTTCTGCTACATTTCTGGCATTATATATAAAGGGCTGACTAATTGGCTGAAACTAGAATCACCGTGGTAAGCTCCACATTAAGACAGCACAAAGAGAAGAAATGCAGCAGGTTGAGGCCACATTGGCTACGGTTACATGATGGCTTCTCATTCGGAATGAAATAAATCTGAATGAAATCATTCGGAATTAAAGTCTTTCCAGGTAGTTTACATGGGAAATATTCATTCCGAATGAGGGTTTACAAGGGAGATCAGTTCAATCGCCTTTATTCAGGTCTGTGCAAGGTTTGGGGCAGGGAAGGTTTCTGATTGGATAGGGGGCGGGGCGGATGTTACGTGTTTACGTTTACCGGAAGAAAACACTGTAGTCCTCGATCCGGATAACAAGATGCTTGACGACGCCGTTCTTAGTGCCATTTTCAAGCTTGTTTTGCTTATATTCTTGAAGCAGCAGTACGACAACAACCTTGTTCTGCTAATTCTTCATCTGTTGAGGAGGAGAAGGGAGGTAGAAGGTCGAAGAAGGGAGATAGAAGAACGTGCTGTGGCGAATGGAAATGGTGAGTGCAACAAGTCAGACTGCTCTATCTCAGCCCGTTGCTATGCAGCCCGTTGCTATGCGCGCTATATACGTCATCGCGCCAGAAGGGCAAGGAAACGAGCATGCGCAGAAAGACCGGAATGAACTTAAAGAGTGTATACATGCACACAAAATTTTTTCATTCGGAATGACGAACGGAATAAACCACCCCCTTTAATTGAATTTAATTTTCAATCGGAATGACCGTTTTTCAATCGGAATGACCGTTTACATGACCACTTTTAATCGGAATGGCCTTTCATTCCGATTAAAAGTGGAATTAAACTGTGCATGTAAACGTACTGACTAACTCCCATTACAAGACATTAAAAGCAAAATATGTTTATTGTTTGGTTTTAGCACTAGTCTGCCTACATATATCAAGTCCATGGACAAATAATAAGCAACATGTCTTGTTCAAGAGCACTTGTCTACTCTGACACCTCAATTGTCTCTTATTATGTGTTAAACTATAATATTCACTCACACTTGTGCTTTGGCTTGAACTGCCAGTAGCCGGGTCCAGCCCATGTGGCCATGGTCCTGGGGCTGAAGTATGAGTACTCCCTGGGCTGAGAGGACAGCTGTAGACACATGGTGGCGATGTCTCCTTCTCCGATAGGAATCACATCTCTGCATCACCATCACACCAGCGTGACAAACCATTCAAACCAACATTAAGAGTTGGGTTTTGACCCATTCAGTATGGTCTAACAAACCAAATACATATTCTCCTAGTAGTAATAGGCAATGCAATTACTTTACCCCCAAGATTACATAATGCATTTCAAATTTGCAAGCTTAAGTGGGCATTAAGAAGAGGCTCTCTTCCTGTATGAAGGACATTCTCTTATCCTAACACAAGGTATAAACAGCAATAGGAAAGCAAAGAGATAGAGTGCAGACAGAGACAGAAAGTTGAGCCTAACACTATAAAGCAACATCAGAAAAATAAATTAATCTGAAGGTCTGTGGTAAAAGAGTTCCTCTACCTCTCAGCTGAGGACAAACATTATTGTTAACCAACCTACAATTCACCATCTTACCTTCCTTTGCCAGAACCAGAGGCCTCACAACCCTCCTTGTATTCCTTGTTTTTCTCCTCACAGTCACCCAGTCCCTCCTCATAGTCAGCGTCAAAGTCAGGGCAGTCATCTTCTTCAGGCTCAGGCTCAGGCTCAGGCTCGGGCTCAGCGTTCACATCAAACACGTGTTCGCCTTGCTTCATCTTCTCCAAAAGCTGATTCATGGTCTGAAAGAAAATGCACAGTCACACTGTCTCTGTAAATAAAAGCATGCAGTTGATTTGACTGAACCATATGGCCGTAGATCCTGAGCTGCAGTCCTAGAGAAGATTTCTGGATGTTAAATTGGTTGTCACCGTAGTCTCTGCAGCATGTTGACATGCACATTTTAACAGCAGATATCAGGTGATGCATGCATTGGTCTTTTTTGGTGAAGTTTTTTAAAGGTCATCTTGATGCGTTAGCACCCTGACAGTAGTGTCCCTTAGACAAGATCTTAACAACTGGGCACTATGGTTCCAGCTTTGAATTGAGAGCCTGTAAGTTCTTACCAACATCTGCTCCTTTTTCTATGGAAAAGTGTCTGCTGTTTTTTTTAGCATTTGTGTACTTATATATCTGCATACTGAAGACTAGGACTGTCACTTTATCAAAAAGGGTGTATAACATCTCCCATCAATTGGCTATCACACACAAAACCATTTTATACCAACATCACTGTCTGCAGCAGGCAATAGAAAAATGTTAAGACTTAGACTTTTTAATACCTTATAAAAAGTTTACAAAATATTGGTTAGACTAAGTGTCAACAAAATTAAGCAGCAAATCCATAAACACAAGCAGTTTAATAAATGGCTTGGTCAGATCTGCAGGATGGAGGCTCCGCTACCAAATTACAGAGCAGAGTGACATTTAACACCAAGTGTAGACGACTGCCAAGTCCAAGCACAAGAAGAAGCAATGTCCAAGAACAATTCACTTGTTCCTCACATTGTGAAACAAGCCAAAATGCTTACATGCAATGGATTTACTGTCCCTGCTACTCCACACAATGTAACTTCACATCAGCACTGAGATGGTCACGCATGCTTATAGCACTACTCAGACATGTTAAAACTGGTAATGTAAAGAGAATATGCTTAACAACAAAGGATCAAATGACTCTGTATGAATGTGTCGTTTCCACCTTGAAGGATTACAAACATTTGAGAGGAATTGCTGGTTTTATACCACTTAATCTGAGAAATTCCCTCTGAACAATTTCTAATATCCGGCCTAGTGGTTAAATGGTTTCTCTGACCTGCTCAGGGTTCCAGCTAGTGAAGGAGAAGTCCTGCAGCGAGGGGCAGATGGCACTTTTCTCCTGGGAGCGTTGCAGTCCAGCTGTCAGAAACACAGCACAGTCAGAAGGTGGTTTACCAATTTTGCCAAGGAGCAGCTCAAAAGATAACACAAAGCTAGCTACACTGAGGTTCAGACAAACACTTTTAATAGGACAGTGTATAATGACTACCTAAAAGTTTATGTTAATGAAAGAAACCATAGTTTTGGGCCTGTTAAATGCTTTTTACCCATGAATGGGGATGCAGGGACTCCCTGTGGAGGTGGAGGAGAGTACGAGGGTCTGGACTGCAGGAGGGTCATGTAGGAGGGAAACAGCAGCTCGCAGCGACTGTTCTCGCTGAAGAGAACTGACAGGAAGACGCCGGCCGTGCTGCTCTCATCAAAAGATGAGGCCATCCGCTGAAACATGGGGTCCACCTGGGTGGGTGAGAAAGACAGTTGATCAAGTCAAAAACAGTAAAATGACCTTCATTTATATTAATGTCCTTTGGTTATTTGATGTGAAGATCAGTTGGGTATGGAAAGGTGAGGCAGTCATAGTGGAGACCAAAGGTAATGGTTTGATGAGAGCTTAGTGACCCAGGTCTAATAAATTTAATTATCATCAAATATGAACTTATCAGTCACCAGTCATTCAGTGGATATCAGGTCATTATGAAATTTTAATCAAAGATAGAATGATATACTGCAACTGGAGGGATGTTGCCTTAAGTGTCCTCTGATACTGATACATCAGATCAATATAGGGGCTGATATTAACATTTCATCAGTTCTACAGTTCTAAATAAAAAAAAAACAGCACTGTCAGTGCAATGCATTGAATTAGCCAATAAAATGAGAACAAGATGAGAGGTGGGATTGGTGCATCCTCTTAACTTGATTGTAGAAAACAAGTGTCACACACGTTTGGCTCCATATGCATTTTTTAATTTTATTTTGATGGGCCCAAGGGTCGAAACAACAAACGTTTGTTGATCTAGAAGAAGAAGAAGGCCCAAAGACCAAATATCATCAAAATAAAAGAAATGCATATGGAGCCAGAGTGTTTTCTTGTTTTCTACATTCAAGTCAATTGCCAGTTATCAGTACCTCATTATAATTCTTGGTGTGTGTTACTTTTATATTCTAAGCATCCTCTTATCTTAACAAGCAGGGGAATTCATATTAGCATATAGCCCTGTTCAGCCAAAAGGTCCCAGGAACATTCTCTTTGTATCTACTGCGTCTGAAGAATAAAGTATTATGTGAACCCTGACTAACTGCAATTTGTCCAACAGCACAGCTGTCTTCCTTATGATGGGTGTCATCCAAAATAAAATTGTTCTGTTAAGATAACACCATACCTCACACTTCCTCTCAGACTCGACACTATTGATGTTGCTCAGGTTCTGCTCTACTGTCTTCTTAGGAGGTCTCTTTTTCTTTGGCTGTTTGGCAGTCACTTCACTTGCTGCAACCCCATCATTATCTCTGTCTTCCTCCACACCGTGGTCTGAATATGCACAAAAATTGAGAGAAACAAAAAGCATAAGTCTCAGATAACGGAGCAATGTGAGCAGACAAAGATTTACATCCTGTAGTGCAGCCGAAACAATTCTGCGTCATATCTCCTGTGTAATTCAGTGTATTCAAATGAAAGTCCACCACACATGAAAGTGAGAGAAAATCACATTGCTCTCACCTTCTCCAGGTTTGGTCTCTGCCCCCAGGCCACCCAGCACTCTGTAAGCATCAGCATGAACAGCATCCACCCTCACAGCATAGATCTTTGTACTGGCATCTAAAGTGCCAGCTGCCACCTTTAGGAGGACAAACACACAAGCAAGAGTCAGGTCAAGTCAATTTTACTTATATAGCTAAATATCACAAACTACGAAATTTGCCTCAAGAGGAAACGCAAACATACTACACACTGCATGTAAAATAAATTTACTAATCATGCATTGTTACCCCTAAGAACACTGCTCATATATATATATATATATATATATATATATATATATATATATATATATATATATATATATATATATATATATATATATATATATATATATATATATACACACACACACACACACATATATATATATATATATATATATATATATATATATATTTTTTTTTTTAATAATTACAATAATCCCTTCAAACTTTAGTAATGCATCTGCAGCTCTCATTAAGTTTACTCAGGTAACTGCAGATTGTTCAAATAAAACACTGTGCTCCATGGTGTATTTTCAGACTTGAATGCTCAACTTCACTGGATTCAAGACCTCTAAATGATAAGGGGAAACTGTTTCTTTGAAGTAAACTTCACCCATCTGATATGAAATGAAAAATATCCAAGTTACTGTACAGCTTTTCACATTTTTGGACAGCTGACTACAAAGTCTGTGTGCCTAGGCTTTTCAAGGTTAAACAGGATAAATAGCTTTAGCAGATAAAGTAAGATACATTTGATTTGACTTCATTAAATTATTCAAAAGTTCAAAGACTTCTGGGGAACCGAGGGAATATCAAAGGCTTGAAAAAAGTAGCCGAGATAAAAAAACCCTCAAACCTTGAAGTTTGTGAGCTCAGAATCCTTCTGTTTGAGAATATCAGCCATGTAATCAATTAGATGCAGACCAAAGGCATTTTTCGTGGTGATTTTCTGTCAGAAAGAACAAAATACATTAGTCTTTGATTTATTCCTTTGAAGTCTTAACTCTCTCCATTTCAGAAGTAACAGACATACATCTTAAATAAAGGGAAAATGTAAGACAAGGAGAAAACACCATTACATTTCCATTGTAATTATTTTAACACTCCAAAAGGCAAACTGTGTGAGACAGTGAAAGCTTGCGCTCTCTCTCCCTCTCTCTCTCTCTCCCTCTCCAGTGCACACATACTCACATTCTCAGTGGAGAGTTTTATGCAGGTGGAGTAATGCTCTGAGATCTGTGCATTTGACAGCTTGGGCACGGCAGCAGGTGTCCCCGAGGTGCTGCATACAAAAATTAGATTAGCTTTAAGAACTTATGATACATATTAGCAGGGCAGGAAGAAAGTGGCGATGAGTAAGAAAGCCATGGTTTTAAATATTTCTAGAAATCAAAGTCATTCAAACGCTACATGACAGACTGTCACCAAAGTCCTGCTCAAAACACAGCCAAAAGCATGATTTGCAAAACCTTTACCTCTACAGCTTACCTATGAGCTGCAGAGTCATTAAAGGAGGAGTCAGTAGCAGCCTGAAGGTCAATGACTCTTGACCTTCGGCGCTGACGTCGTTCCTGCTCATCATCATTGCCGGGAAAGGCTGCCAGCAGTGGAGTGCTGCAGGCTGCAGGGGACAGACCCTTGTTCTTAAATGAGGACGACGTCCATCCTGAACGTATATGGGAGGCGGGTGTGGAGGCTGCACTCATTTTAGCTGAAAAAAAGAGAAAACCACAATAATCTACATGTTGGCACAGGCCCAAATTTCACCTTTAAGAAAAATAGTTAGGATCATGTTTTCATGTTCAGAAAGATAAAAATAAAGTAGGTAGCAGAATGTTACACATACTCAAAGTATCTGCAACTCATTTGTAATGTGTTGTTTCAATGCATTTGATAAGCTGATATGACAATGTTCATTTTAACATTTTTAAGTTGAGTGGTTAATTGAGCATGGAATTGTACGGACAGGAGAGATAGAAATATACAGTATTTTGAATGCGTGTATAGAATTACTTGCAGTGTGAGAGACTATCGGTCTTAGAAAAGTGGAAACTACCTACGTTTTTGTGCTTATATTTTACAGTTATATTATAAAGCTAAATCTGACACGCTTCTCTTCTCAGTGAGGTGCACACAGTGATTCATATCATGTAAACGTAACGATGTGCATCTGCAAATTAACTTGTAATGACAAAGATTAGACAAGTTTCAGCCTTCACCTTTTAAGGCACCAACCTTTTCCACCCACAGAAGGTGCCACATAATGTAACTTATGTACCAAAACTTAATGGGCTACGCATGTAAATCCTGTATCTTTCTGGTGGAACTTCACGTTCACTCATAAAGAAAAGGACTCCAGCGGGCTCATAATGTTAAATTACCTGGAGAGTATTTTTTGAGAAAGAAAAATGTTTTGTTAACACAGCATATTTGCTAAGGTACCATACCGGTCTAATAACATGCTGAAACCGAACAAAACAAACGTTGCCCCAGCTCTATGAGCTAAGCTAACTTCGCATACAACTTAGCATAACAATGCTAGCTTCGGCTAGCATTAGCTAATATAAACGTGTTCTCACTATCATTGTTGGCTAACTGGCTTACTGACACACAAGAACTTAACCACAAAACTTACTTGGTCCACTAAACGTACCTCGAAATGTCTAAAATCCGATGTGGCTTTGCTGCGTCTCGTTATAATTTGTAAAACAGCATACAGAAAACAGACCGGAGTTTTTCTTCCTGGGCAGCGTTTGAATTTTTGCGCCGGACGGTTTACGTAACAAGACCATACGTCATGACGTTAACCACGCCCACTCAGAGGTTTTCCGTTTGACTCACTAGCTGATCAGCCCAAAAAATCATTGTTTTATTAGTAGACTTGTAGTTGTTGTAGTAGAGAAGTAGCAGTATTGTATTAATCTGTTCTTTGATAGCCTATCGTTTCTTTTCATTTTATGATTCTGTTTTTTAAAATACACTTTTCAGACTTCATCAAGCTGAGTTCATGAGATTCTGCTCAGTATTTTGTACTACATGAAAAAAACCTCATTGTGTAATAGGCCTGTTTGTTTCTCCAGTTAGTGATATGCCTTGTTGCTGCAGCTGCACTTTCACAATTGGTAACAAAGCTGTTGATAGCTCTCATAAACACTTTATCCAGACATTGTATTACGTGACACAATAATCTGTATGCACATTTCCCCCTTCTTTGTATCACTTGATTCTTTTGATTGCATTGAACTAGGTCATGATCATTGATAATTTGATGAGCCCTGTGATTCTCTGAGTGGTCTGTTCTTTCAGCAGCATAATTATTAGGGCAGCGATCGGAGGTGATGGGAAAACGTTGCTCAACCGTGTTTCTTATAATCCTGCCAGATCAGGCAGGATAGGATGGGGATTGAAGGGCACTCAGCTGTGACTTAGTAAAATAAAACTAATACTGTGGTTCAGTTCACAGCAGAACAAAACAGGCATCACTCCCACGTGCATCATTCTCACTTATTTCATTAAAATTGCCTCTGAGACAAGTCAGCACACAAATAAACAAACATGTAACTGCCCCTGTAGGCCATCAGTATCATTTTTAATATGTCAAAAGAGACATACAATGACATGTCCTAGCTGCAGTGTTCCATTGCATTTACCTTTACCACCATACAACAGATTTCCTTTTGACATCTGTCACTTGATGTTTAGTCAAAGTTTTATGACTTATCTTTCATCAGTATGAAAGTTGATATTGTTGTTGTTGTTGTTGTTTTTTAACAAAACACACCATTTACACCCAGCCAGTGGGCGGCCTAATGTCTCTTAGGGCTTTCCTTGTTTTCTAATAACATAAAGTCACATTTCATCAATTCAAGTGGAAATCTTCATATCTGATTCTTAAAATGGAATATTACTACAATGAAGTTTCTGTCAATCACATAACAAGTACAATAATTCATATTATGTAAAGTGGCAAAGATATATGATTCTTTTTAATGTCTTGTCTTGCTTATTAGAGATAAAATTTGATGAAACATTTTCTGTTGCCCAATGTGGATACACTGTATTTGCTCCCATTTGCTCTGTTGTATGTTTCTGTGGAAACATTAATTTCCCAGGCAACTGGAATATGTGTTGAGAGTCGACCAGAGAGAGTATGTTAACAACAAGAAGAGAACCACAGCTGCTCACTAGATGGCAGTAAAAAATAAGGCTCCACTCTGGCAAGTAACAGTACTGGTATGGCATTTGTTGCATACCCCCTATTTGCTGTAAATTAAAAACAATTCCCCCAGGACAAAGTATGTCTTTGCAAAAATAATAACTATCAAAATGTATTTTTCCATTTGAGTGCCTTGGATCTCCAAGGATCTACATGAACAGTAAACACTGATTTATATGAAACTCCCTGCTTCCCAAAGTGAACCGTTTGCTTTCACTGTTTCAGCCAACATGTGCATCATTGATGTGCAAAATTTCAGGTCATAAAGTAATTTAAACTAAGTCGTTTACTCATGTGACAAAGTCTCAAGTCCCTTAAATCTTATCTTTAGTTCAAGTCATGTGTCTTTTCATAATGGTGCCTAACTACCTTTGTTCATGCATTCATTTTTAAATTCTTTCACAAAGCACAGTATAACACCACAGAGCAAAAGACTGATGTAAGCCCCCTGACTGAACTTCTGTGTTAAAAGCCCCTGGGCCTGGAATTATGTATGTGATGTTAAACAAACCAAAACATCATTTGTCATCTTACACTAGTTTAAGCTTGTGTATACATCCAACAAGAGCAGAAACAAATTCCTAAAAATTCCCATTCTATTAATCTTCTGGTGGAAGACTTTGTAGTGTATTTGGTCCTGCTTTTGGTTTTAACAATAACACAGGCAAACCCTCTGTGTATGTGTGTGTGTGTGTGTGTGTGTGTGTGTGTGTGTGTGTATGTGTGATGGGAAATCTCCAATGCCTCTAGAAGCACTTCAGTGTGATATATGGTTATGGCATTAAAACTGAAATGACAGTGTGTGTGCAGAGAACATGCAGGCCTTATGTTTAAATCACATCTCCATAAACATGAGAACATGCATTCACATATTCATGTCAGCATGAAGCAGTGCCAAACAAATGAAAAGCATTTATCTCTTCAGCTGAAGCCTTGGCTTGTTTTAACCAGCCCATACCATTTGATCGATTTTCCCATTGATGGGAGATGATGAGAATTATTAAATGACTCATCTTTCTCCGCCCTCTGTGCTTCTCTCTCATCCTAATTCTTTTTACTCATAGACGTCAACGCGCTATTTTTTAACAATGAACCTTGGTTACGTCTTGTTCATTTTAGTTTGACCTCTCTTCTCCACAAGTGCAAACTCGCTAAGGCCTCAGACACTGACACTATGCTCTTGTTAGCTCAGGGTTAATGGGGCACTTAACTTCTAGCACACTCAAACAATATGCAGTGCAATAAGGGCCTATGCTAGATTGAGTTAAGTGTGCCTGGCAGAGGCGAGGATGGGCTGAGGTCCAAGTCAGTGAAGGAGATATATGTACTGTACTGGTCCAGTGCTTTTAATGAAATTACAAAGCAGGGGTGTGCTGTAAACGGGTACACAGTGTTGTTAAAACAAGGGTAGACTGAAGCAGTGGAGCAGTGTCAAAGAATACAGTGCTAGCCATTTGTTTTAACATGCTGGGAACATCAGATGTGCCAGGGTCAGAAGAGGGAGTGTCATAAACAATATATGATAATAAAAGTCAAATGGAAATGCAGAATGTGTTGCCATTTTACTGAAAAAAAATAAAAATCTCTGGTAGTTGTGTTGAATGTCCTCAACTTTGTGGTGATAACAGCCTCATGCACTTCTAAATGTAGGCTACAACTTAACATCTGAACAAAAATTAATTCAAATATGTAATTAATGTGCATTTGTGGGAAGCAATGGTGGAAATTGTTAGATTTTAACATTAGTTTCACATTAGGCAAACCTTTTTGAAAGTGAACATCTGTGAGAATGTATACCCTTGAGGATGCACATCACTGCATGGATAACAGGAAAAAACGGCATGTAATGGAATCATGGCGAAAAGCACAGGGTTATAAATGGGATCACAGCCCAAAGTAGCCCAAAGTAGGAGACCAGTCTGAAGAATAAAGATAAGACAGTTGCTGTCACATAAACCAAAAAGAGATAACATTTAAAAGTTACCTTGGGGGTATTTGACCGCCAGGGGGTGGCCACAGCAGACAGATGCGTCTGCCCACTGTACACTTCTTGCTAAGCACCGAACAGCAGGCAGACACTGTTAGAGACTATCTGGGCAGCTAAAGAAACAGATATTTCCCTCAGGAGTTGGCAGAGACCATACACAATTCAGAATGAGTGATAATAGCTGTTTTTTGACCAAACAGTTCTGGGGACTCCCTGAGAGAAACTTGCTACTGCTCCCCCAAGAACTACTTAGCATCAAGGGCTTTTTTTTCTGCTTGCATTCACACTGCCAGTAAGAACACTGAAGTGATGTACTGTAAGCAGGTCGGCAATTGGTATAGCACCGTCACTTTTGCTTTGCAGAGTCAAAGTCATGTTATATTTCCATCGTCGCATATATGCTCAGTTAAACCTGGACTTCACTGTTGCTCCATTTGTCCGTGTTTTCTTCAGTTTTATCGTTTCAAGCAGGTGTTTGTGTTTTGTGTTATCTGTTGTTGGACTGCAAACGGGTTTTTAAAAATGGTAGTTGCTAGTGCTGCATTGGCTGTGTTTGGCTTATAAATGTACACGCACATTTGGATCAGTCACCATGTCACTCATGGTTCCTCATGTGCTGGGAGAGTACCTACCCTGGATTTATAAAGAGAACTGGATGCAGTGTTGGAGGTGAGGGCCTGTTCATCCCTATAAAAGTTGCTCAGTGTTGCATTAAGCCAAAAAAGATCAACTTCCCGAGTCTAAAATTAACCAGCCTCTGCATCATTGGGCCCATAGAGCAAGTCAGTTAGAGAGTTTGCTGGACGAGCAGCTAACTTCTTGTTTAGCCCTCCACCATCTTGAATGGGTATAAAATAATGTAGTTGTGCCGCTCTTCCATAGTTTTGAAAGGTTATCTGACGAATGGATCCCGATAGTAAAAGTAATCATTTCATGGAGGTTGTGATGTCCCCAAAAATTTATCCACTGATTTACAGGCGTCTTTTTCACAATTTAAGTCAAAACAATTAAAGGAAAAAGTCATTTTGGGCCCAAAGGTGTCATGTGACAGACCTGGAAGTCTTAGTTACGCGGTTTGGTCACTATGTGAAATTCAAAGCCTGACAAACTTCTTGGTGGGCCAGTACTTACTCTAGAATAGGGGTTAAAAAAAGTCCCATGGTGCAGACACAACAAAAAGGGGGCTTCATAGAACTATGTTATTAAACTATGAAAAACTTCTTCCAGTCTGCAAATGCTTAATGTTGCTCTGTAATGCTGGATGTGTAAATAAACTCCACACATTCAACACACTAAACTCACAGAGAATTTCAGAAAATGCAAAGCACCTCCTTTTACGTCAGCTTCCCACTTCAACATGTTTTATAGGTCTACTTATGTGTGAGGCAGCTGATGTCTTTGGGAAAGCTGCTGGCTCTCCGGGAGAAAGATGCTAATTCCATCACCTCCACTGTGTCTATGTATTACATTTTGTAACCTTTTTATCCACAACAGCTGAGGTCTGGGATTGTCAAATAGCCAGCTGAGAAAGGTTGGCTGTCCCGGAGAGATGGATGTATGTGTAACAGAGAAAATTCGTTTTTTTGAGACAGCATGTCTGTCTCTGGCTCTTTTCAAAATGATACATACACACTTACAGAGACTCACAGATGTGTACTGACACATGAACATGCAGGGACTCAGATGTGAGCAATCCCTCGCAGACATGCATGCAATATATTTCCACATTAGTATTTATGCAGTGTTTACTTGTGAGGCAGCCTTAATCCATGAAAAAATTAAATGACTTCTATGAAATTTATAACATCCTTTCAAATATTTTGCTGTATACCAATGGGAAGTTGAGGATAAATTGAGCACACTCTGTAATGGCCCCATAGAGCTCCATCACCGATATCTGAATAACCCAAGAGTGATTCCATGAATACTGATGGCTCATATCAGGATCGCAGGTGGCAGTAATCCAGATATTGATTTGATTTCTTGATCCACTGATTAAAGGTAAAAATTGTGATTAGCAAGAGTGACGTGATCTTATTTACTGTCCAACCTGGGATTCTGCTTTACGGACTCGCCCACGGCTGATCACATGGAAAATCTAAGTGTCAGCAATCCACAATCCAGCTGTCGATTTTTATGACAGCCGTGCAGATGGAATCAATGATGCTCCCGTGTGCACCATAAAACTCTTTAAATGGGGCCAGAGCTGCCTGGGATTTATTGATGATACCATCTGACTTTTCTTCACCAGAATTTGACAAAGAACACGTACTATATATTGTAAATACCTCCATCATGGCTTTTGCTTAGGAAATGTGTCAGGTACTTTATTGTTAAAGGGACAGGGACTGAACTACACCTGCCGACCATATCAAGGTCTGCCAATTGTTCCAAAAACCCAAAATTTAGAAGCCCAATTAGTAAAAAAAGAAAAGACCTGTAAGACCGAGAGCAGGGAATGTATACTTTTTAGAGAAATAGGACTTCTGAGCAATTGTCATAAAAATACTTTCTACATGAGGGTCTGTGTATTATCTTGAGTAATTGCTGTTGGATTTTTCACATGTATTTTAGTTTTTTGTTTTTTTTTTGGCGCTTTGAGCATCACAAGCAGAGTGGCATCTAGATCTATTATATTGAAGAGAGGGCAGACATCTCTACGGCCAATGTGTCCAACACTGTGCAACTCACATCAGAACAATCTAGATTAATAAATGGCACTAGAGGTAAGAGAAAAAAAAATGGATTTTTGAGTTTGGGTTAACTGTCCCTTTTATCAGAGATTTCGGCTTGTTCTGTTGTTGAAATTACTTATGGTCACTCTGAAAAGGAGATATGGAAAAATGCCTCAAGCAGAAAATAAAATAAAGGTGAATTACATCTCCCATAGAGGGCTTCCATCAATGCAATGTGTAATAGAGGGGAGCTTTAGTTCCCAGGCAACAGAGCAAGATGAATAAAGACCGTCCCATTTCTATGGTTGTGTGGGATAGGCCAGTGATAAAGCACCTACAATTTCCCATCAGAGGGTGAAGGAGAAGATAAAGAGGAGCCTCATACTGTAGCAGCTATCTTGGATGTAATAGGCCTTTCTCACCACAGACATTTTGACTTGTCATAGTAGGAAAAACACAGGTGGTACTAGTAACACTTTACACCATTCATTCTCCACTTGATTTGTCCCTGAGAATGAGGCAACCCTGCATAGTCCTTTTAATTAAAAGATGAGACTAAGCACATCACCAAAAGTCTGTATCGCCAGCTGATTAAGACAAGCATGCAGGGTTGGTAATTCAGGGGAGCTACAGGGAGCTCAGCTCCACTGGAAGACACATGAGCTCCTCAGAAAGCCTTGTTTAAGAAATTTAGGGAGCTCTAAAATATTGTAATTTTTGGTGCCACTTTTTTTATTTGCATAAATGTATTTTTTCCTGTATATGTTTCAGTAGCGTATTTCAGTTCACCCCAAAATCAAAAATATTTTTTTTCCTCTTATGTGCCATGTATCAGTCTAAATTGTTTTGGTGTGAGTTGCAGAGTGTTGGAGATATTAGCCGCAGAGATGTCTGCCTTCTGTTAAGTATAATGGATGGCACTCGGCTTGTCATGCTCAGAGCTTTTATATATCTCCCCTGTTTACATTTTATCAAGGCTGAAAGTTACACGTAATTAAGGACGGGCTGCTTTGAGTGACAGGCTGCCTGCCAACAGTGTCCTTGGCTTCTCAGTCAAATGCACCCCTTGCTCCTCCACAGCTCCAGCCTTTTGCCCAGATATGGTCACTTCTGGTTCCAAAAAACCAAGATGGTGACAGCCGAAATCCCAAACTTGAGGCTTGAAAATGGGAGTCACTTACCAATGGGTGATGACACTGTAGCTATGTCAATTAGTTTCACAGTCTGTAGCACTTGGCTAGTGGTGCTCTTGTTTTCAGAGGTGTCAGGTGAGCTAGCAATAGATGCATGCTTCCTTCTGCACGGTGATATGGTTGACGGGTGTAGTTTGGTAGAAAGAAAATAGTTCCTACAGGATATTGCTTAAAACAAAGTCTGTGGATTATCCTGAGTAACTGGGTCATAATTTTTGGAAAGAGACATTGCTGTTGAGATTTTCAAACATATTTTTTGGTGCTTTAAGCAACACAAGCCAACTGCCATCTGGTTCCATTTTACTGGAAAGAAGGCAGACATATCTGCGACCAATGTTTCCAACATTGTGCAACTTACATAATAAACAATTTAGATGATAAATAACACTACAGTTCAGAGAGAGATGTATTTATTTTCAGTTTGGGGGTTAAGTGTCCTTTCAAGGGATAGCTCAATGTGTGTGGAGTGTGTGGTCGACAGAGAGAGAGAGAGGATACACTCAGCACTGACAGGTGCTGGCAATCCAAGCAGACAAATTAAAAGTAGTAAAGCTGTTAAGTGGTAGCAAATGTACACTGTAGGTTTCAGTTTGTCCATAAGTGTCCACTGTGGCTCCACCCCAAGTCTTGAGTTAAGTGTGTCTTATTTTTTAACTGGGTAAAGTGAAGGTGTTAGTCATGAAGTCAGCATCAACTTCAGCCTGGAGGCAAAAAAAATTCTCCCCTGTGCTTCCTGACTACGAATAGCAATCCAAAATAAACATAGCAATGATGCACCATAATTTTTAGTTTCTTTGTTGGCCTAGGCTAAATATTTGCTGCATGAATTGAAATGTATAATATCTTTTTGCATCCAGGAAGGCACATCCACGTATGCACATGCATGTGTACAGTCCCCCCCCCCCCCCCCAAAAGCCAAAAAATTAGGACTCCACTGAAAGCCATGCTGTAATTAATCCCTGCAAGCATTTGTTAAACTGTACAGGTGTGACTGAGTCTCCCAGCATGGTTATGGTGTACTAATCCTCTGGCTCCTGTGGGGAGCAGCCATTGTGAGGAAGGAAAGTGAATAGAGGAAGGAGGCGATTGACAGTACAACAGCAAATTTGAGAAAAAAACGGAAACAAATTAAAAGACAATAATCAGCAAAGAGGGATCAGAAGCAGCGCACGCTTGTCATATACATGTTATCATTGTGACAGGGAAATATGTTTAAGGAAATGGGTTGTTTGTTGTTGGAGTCCTGTGGCTACTGTCTGCAGAGGAGGTCTGCTTTTATGATGACATGGGAGTTTGAGTCAGTGTTTGGCAGAAAAAGCTCAGGCTGTACTCCTGTTATTCATGCTTTGTTTCCTCAAGGGAAAAGATGAAGTTTGAATCCCCAGGGATAAAGACTGTACTGCATGGGACCTAACTTCCAAGACGATGATAAATGCCAAGAAAAATAAACCCACTTTGTGCAACATGTAAAATTCCTGAAATGTGACTTATCATTAAATAAGAAATCTACAGTATATAAACTCTCTCTCTCTCTCTCTCTCTCTCTCTCTCTCTCTCTCTCTCTCTGTGTGCTTTCTTTCTAGGCTTTGGGTGGCATGCCTTATGCTGCATTCACATGGATTCAGGCAGATGGTAGCTACACGGCAACCCTGGTATCATATAGGTAGACAAGAGCAGGATGGTTCAATTAGGTGAGGGCAGCACTGAATATTGGCAATGGTTGAAGCCACAGTTTGTAGGAATTTCTCCCATCTAATGTTGAAATCATATATCACATTCAAACGGATAGCGCACTCTAGCGCCTAACTGTTTGTGTATTGCAACAACAGTAGCCGCTGTGTACCAAAAAGCTATGATAACATTGATGAAACCATGTCATCCGATATCATAGAGTATTCATTCAGGCTCCTACAAAGACACATGCGATATGAGTTGACAAACCCCCTCCTCACCATGCTGGCTGTGTTTACAACATAGGACTTTTACGGGAACTGCCCATTGGTTCGACATCCCAATGTTCCGACCATATTAAACTCATTGTTCCGAAGTCCGTTCCGAAATCATCATGACGCCCTGTGGTTAAGGTCTGGTTAGGTTTAGGCACAAAAACCACTTGGTTAGGGTCAGGAAAAGATCATGGTGTGGGTTAAAATGAAAAAGAAAGTGACAAACACATAAGCCGTGAGCCTGCTCCGCCTCAAGCCAGTCGCGGCGCACCATACGCCCGCCGTGAGCCATTCAGCACCGCGGACAGTCGGACTAATGGGATGTCAAACCAATGGGCTGTCGAACCAATGACATGGACCCACTTTTACGAGAATAAGTCAGATTATTGGTGGAGGTAATAATACACCGATGATGACATATTTATGAATGCAGACATTGATTTTTGCCAATAAACAATTTAAAATGCTACACAATGTCCCTTTAATGGTAGACGGCATTGCGAACAAAAGTTTAAATATTTGAACCTTTTGTCATTCTCCATGAAGGAATTTATATCCGTACATTATGTAGCCGCCTTACACAAGGTGAAAACATGGGCAATCTGGACAATTACTGGACATAACTTGAAATATGACATAAAATAATAAACATTAAATTATTTCATATATTTTATTCTGTTCTTTTTATACATCACCATCCCAGCATATCATCATGTGTGTTTTGTTTTGCTGTTCTGCCATTCCATTGAACTGTTTTTGTTTTGATTGATTGTTTTGTGCCATTCAGAAGGTGTTGTCCATCTGCGATCTACCGGCCCGAGTTTATATCAATGCAGCATTAAGTCAAATCTTCACTTAAAAACAGAGAAAGATTGTCTTGGACTATGTTCATACACATACAGCAGATTCAGAATACTTTCTCTTGCGGCCTATTTCCACCAGATGCGTGTCGGCTGCGTCTCCGCTCCGGCACGGCAGCGGAGCTGATAGGATTCAGTTCTAGTCAATGTGTGTGTTTCCACTGGCTGCGGCTGTGCTGCGTTCCACTCCGTCTCAACTGCGGCGCTCCGGAGCAACAGATACGCAGGACTTCTATTTTTGCCGGACGCCGGAGCACAACGCAGCAATTCAGCACAGCGCAGATCGTGCAGGGCAGGAAGTCGTGCACAGAAACAAAAAAAAACATCCGGTTAATTTTCAAAATAAAATACACAGTGTTCACCGCGGATCATATTTCCCTGCACTACACCTTGAAAACGTCATAATGGGCGGAGACAGGCCTGAAGTCAACAGGTCAGAGGTTTTCAGACATCATTTCACCCCGTTGACACCATGGACGAGGAGATGTTAATCATGGAGGTGCACCGAGATGTCTTCCTACTACTCCTCTGGTTTTGTGGTTCTGTTTATAGAAACTACATCTTGTTATATTGCGCGATTATGTGTGAATTCGCGAGATCTCGTGGGTCCTTGTGACTCCCGCTGTCTGGCGGAACTGCACCACTCCGCACAGCAAACGCAGCCGATGGGTGGTGACGGCGGAGCACACAGCAGATAACCAGCGCAGCTGTTCCGCAACGGACACGCATCCAGTGGAATTCTGGCGTAAGCCCTTGCTTTTAATTTCTAAATTGGAGAACATTCCTACTATACAAGCCCTAACTGGATCAATAACCTTAGGTTTGTCATGATCCTGGGTTTTTAATTTATATTCTGTCATTCTATGGGCTTTGTTTTGGGGTTTCCTGTTTTTGTTCCTTGTTTTATGTTATTCATTCATGTTTAATCTGCTTCCTGTTTTATTTTGTAATTCTAATTCATTCTTCCTGACCGCCAGATGGCAGTGCTTTAGCACTGGATATCTCCATCTCGCATATGTGCAGGTTGAGTCATAATACCAACAAAGTCACCTGTGACCATGCAATGACGTAGGGCATTCACCCAGGATAAAACCCCCACGTTGTCACGTAGTCTGCTTCTTCTATCTTCTCGCAACTGAAGAAGCTGATAGCAAGTCAATTTAGCTTGTTGCTTGTAGCCTCTGAACCAGATGGTTGGTGCTTTGATTTCTTCGTCCACCAAAGGCTGTAACAAGCTGTTTTCTTGAAAAAGGAGTACAGTTGGATGCACAGTGGTGCGGATCGTGCTGAACTAAATTACAGCTAAACAGGTAAGTCGAACGGCGGCCCGCTGGGCTCGTCTGGTTCATTGATGCATTATCCACTGTGTTGTTAGCTCTCTGCTCTCGGAGGAAAGCAACAGCGACAGTGAGTAAGTACACCATTGGGTGGAAGATTAAAAGGTAGCTATTTGTTAAGGAGATAGCTTTTGTGTTGAGAGTTAGGAGGCACACTACAACACAGCCCAGTCTAACTTAAGTTTGTAGGAGGGCGGCACGGTGTTTTCATGGTGGCAGACTAGCATTGTAAGTAACGCAAGGACAGTTGTGTCTTTTTTTCTCTCTTTATTAGTTTTACCTGTTGCATGACATGTTGGGCTCGCATGTCTGTAACTATGTATGGCTCCCCTCCACACAGAGGATGGCCATGGCCAATGCCCTGCCTGTCTGGGGGTTGAACATCTTAGGGCAGGTGTGTCTGACAACCCCTGTGTGAACTGTAGGTTTATGCCACTGTCAATATAGATGGCTAGACTTGCAGAGATAGAAAATGATACTTAACTGCTGTCTGCTAGCATGGCTAATCGGGCAGCATTGACGAGATGCAGCACGCCTCACATGGTCCTCCTTAAAAACTAAGAAAGGTGGACACTTTGGATCTTTAGGTTGGCACTCTTTCATCTGAATTTGCCCAGATTAAAGAGCTCCTACTCAGTCTTCAGCCTGATAATAGGGGGCCAGCTCCCAGTCGTGACTCCGCCACAACAGACTCAACTTGTCAAGAGGATGATATGCTATCTACTGCAGCATCCTGTAGTTTGTTTACAGATTAGGAGGAGGAAGCTTTTTCGCAAGGGTCCGATGCTGGGTCATTGCATGGATCTGAAGTTGGTCGTGCCACAGTGAAGCCAGCTATCAGGATGGCTTTAGCACACCTGGGGCTGGATGAAGCTCTGGTGGCAGCAGCTCCTTCAAGTGCTTTTTTCAGGCAGATGCCACAGCCCTCTGCCTTCTCAGATCCTCCTTCTAGACCTTATATTGAGGAGCTCCATAAGTGTTGGGCAGACCCTAAACTGTTTTCGCATCGCACCAATGATTGCAGGAACTTGGCTGCCATGCAGGAGGCAGATGACTATGGGTTAGACTGCATGGACCCAATTGAGCCTACTATTGCCTCTTTGATAGTTTCCCCAGATGAGGCTCTTAGACCTGATGCTTGCTGTCCTCGTACTCAGTGTCGACTGACAGATGATCTCCTTGCTAGGAGTTTTAATACAGCAGCATACATGGGACATTTTGGTAACTCCCTTTCTCACCTCATCCTGGCTTTGTCTCAGACCCTGCAGGAATCTGGTGCAGACCCTTCTGTGCAGACCCTTTGTAATGTGTCCCTTCAGACTTTTGCTTTCATGTCCAGGAAGCTTGGGAGGTTGATGTCAACAGTGACACTGGCTCACTGCCAGGTCTGGCTAGCACAGTCCCCCCTGTCGGAGGCGTGTTGTCGCACCCTCTGCACCCTCCCAGTGGTTCCAGGTCAGATCTTTGGGCCTGCCACTAAGCAGGCACTGGAGTACAGTGCACAGGCACATCAGGCAAGACAGAGGTTTGCTGGTCTGCAGCGGGGCCTGGGTCCTGTTTCAGGACACAGGGGTCCCTTGCCTTCTAGACAAAGCCACTTTCATCCAAATGCTCACCCAGGTGGACAGCCTAGAACGTCTTGCAACACTGGGCACTATGATCGGTGCCAACGTGCTTCTTCCCAGCCAACTTTCCAGGTGCTGAGAGGAAAAAAACAAAGTGTAGCCTGAATTACCACCTTTGGGTTGTAAGCCTCCGCACACCAGTCAAGTTGCAGTGTTGCAGTTACAGTTGAATCCGTCCTGCATGTCATGGCTGGGTGCATTAACTCCCAGGAGTTTCCACTGGTAGCCTGACAACCTCATGGTGAGTGTCCATAAAGTCACTCTGCCTGGTCAGCCAGATTTTTTTTCCAAGGATGGTGAGGGTATGAGCCACCCTACTCTCCCTCTCCTTGCCTACATTGGTTGGACTAATTCAGAGGAGTGGGATTGGTGAGGGTTAAGGTAAGAATATCATTGTTAGCTGATCAGAGCCAGAGTAAGAGAGAGTAGGGCTGGGCCATCCTAGGGGAAAAAAAAGACACGCCCATCCAAGATATATTCTGGCCTCCATTACATCATGTGATGTTTTTTCTCCTCAGTTCGTATACAGATTAAACAATAATTAGTGAGTTTTACAGGTGCTAGTAGGCAGCTTCTGTTCCCTCCTGGTTACAGTCTTCATGCTAAACTAGGCTATCCATCCCCTGACTCTGGCAGACAGATGAGAGTGGTATCAATCTTTTTATCCAACTCTCAGCAAGAGTGAGTGTATTTCTTAAAATGTCAAGCTGTTCTTACCTTTAGCAGTGTCTAACTGAAGTGGAGAGACAGCAAGGTCAAAACATGAAATCAAATGGGTTTTTGTTACCATTTAAACAGAACTGCAGGGGACATGCTTGGTAAGAAAGCTTAGTTTGATACAAACAGGATCAGTGCATGAGCCTATGCTTGGAGATATTTAGGCTATTAGAGACCTTCAGAGTTAACATTTTATATTTTTATTTGTTGGTACATGCAAATAATCAATCAAATTGATACCAAATAAGGAGCACTTGTTTGTCATGTTCAGTCTGCAGCCATACCAGGTTCAGATAAGATTTGCAATTCTCATCCTGATATGTTTTGATCTACATGGAGATTAGATAAAGAGCTGGACAGTACATATAATCACATTATCATTTGTCAGTCAAGAAGAACAATTTCTATACATATTTCAAGGTCATTATCCTGTTCTGTATTGGCTTCTGCAGTTGACTCTGAACAGTCAGTAGAAACCATTATCCAACCATTTCACAATCTGAAACAAATGCAGAGTCAAAGGTCAGAGATTTGTATGTGTAATGTGTCACCCTACTCTTTTTAATTGTTCCCAATGCTTTTTAACAATGGAAAATATACTGTATTCTAGCTGATGTAATGAATGGCTCTCTTATCTCCCTTCATTAAAAATGCAGACCATGTGTCATACTCGAATGTGCTCTGTGTTTAAATTGGTGAGATGTCATAATTACGCTACGCTACATGCAGGATTAATTGAAGCATTTCAGGGTTGCTTGATGGGAGGGAAAAAAATATTATGCATCTCTCGTTCTCGTTACTAGAATCAGGGTGCAATTTGTGTCAATCATTCATTCCCCATTGATTATGAGGCTCACTAGTAGATGAAGACAGTTGTAGGACTATGTCATGCTTGCTGAAATATACTTCTTCTTCTCCCAATGCAGCTGGTGCCTTTTCCATGTCGGTGTGTTCACTTTCCTCTCCAGTGAAGGGAAATTTTCCAGTGCTCTTTGATTCCAGAGGGTGCTTACCTCCCTAGCATATAATGACATGTATTTAATTCAGACTAATGGGATACATTGGTACATTTGGGGGTCAGTGGTGGTATGTCTTAGCTATCAGGGGAGAACAATCATCATGTGCCTGACAAGCTGGCCTTAACGCTGCCAGGTCAGTCAGCTACCTAACAGGCTCTCAGGGGGCAGTGAGAGCACCATGAAAAAATTAGGAGTGGCTCTGGTGTTGAGAAGTGGGGTGATTATAAGCTGAAGTGAGTGAATGTGCCAGTGCCTGACCCTCTTTATGTTTCATTTTTGTTACCCTTTTTAGCACATTCGGTGGAGGAGAAAAAAGAAGGTGATTTTAACAGGCCTCCAGATGATCCAGCAGATTTACTGCCTGACAGTCATTTTTCATACACCAAAATATTTTGGTAAAATATGCAGGAGTGAGGTTAAAGGCCAAGGCCTGATACTTTTTTTGTTACTGTTTCAAAATCTGCAAAGTTCTGGTGCTTCATTTAAAGCAGCAGTTAGTAACTTTCATAAAATAAAAAGTTTTCATCATGTTTGCTGAAACTGTCACTACATTGACACAGAACTAAATGAGACAGATAATCTGTGAAAAAACATTATATTCCTCTGCCTATTCTATTGTGTTGTAACACTTTAATTGGCCTGACTGCACATGAACAAAAAATAACCAATCAGAGCTGGGGAGTCCCTAACGCAGCTGTCAGTCATGTCAATCACAGCTTGAGGACCTTCTTTGACTCTGTGGTGGCATCAGCCATCTTCTATGGAGTGGCTTGCTGGGGCAGCAACATCTCGACAGCTAACAGGAAGAGACTCAACAGATAAAGAAGGCGGGCTCTGTCCTGGTATGCTCCCTTAACCCGGTGGAGGTGGTGGAGAAAGAAGAATGACAGCCAAGCTATCATCCTTTATGGCCAACAAGTCACACCCCATGCAGGACACTTTGACAGGACTGGGCAGATCCTTCAGTGACAGGCTGCTTCACCTTCACGGTGTTTGAGGGAGAGATACTGCAGGTCCTTTCTTCCTGCCGCTGTCAGACTATACAACCAACACTGCTCCAAGCAGACCACACATACTAAAAACATTGAAAATCAATCATCACTTGTGTAATATCTGTATATAGTATATACCAACTGAGAAATATCTACACATGATATGTGCAATAATGTAAATAACCTGTCTATGTATATGTCTTGCTTTTATTTTTTACTGCTCACAATCATCTCTCAGGTGCAATATCAGTATATGCTAAACTGTGCAGTATCTATACTATCCCATCAGTCAATAATGTGAAATCAGCCATTCAGTCTGTCTCTTTATTATATGTTGCTTCTTTTATATTGCTTTGTATTTCTATACTGTTGGCTTATTACTGTATATTGCTCTTTGCTTTGTATAGTTTACTTATTACAACAAGCTGTGTTTTTCTTTTAACCAGTACATACCTATATATTGCTTTGTGTTTCTCTCTGCTGATGCTTCCTGTTTGCACTATCCCTCTGCTGCTGTAATGTTGCAATTTTCCCCACTACGGACGAGTAAAGGATCATCCTGCCTGGCCTTCCCTTGCCTTATACTGTAAAACCAGACAGCGTTTTTCAAATTTGAATCAACATTCTGTCACTGCATTGTCTATATCTCACATCAGATGTTTTTTAACAACATATTTTAGTGTACTGCTTAGCTGTAAAATCAAAAAGTTGGTCCTGCTGGTGAGTGGTGCTTGGCACTTTGGCTAACTGTATCCAACGTGGCAGGCGGGTCACAAACTTTCTCAGGTAAGAGGAGGAGAGACATGATTTTTGTCAAAGAATATCTCTCTTATGTGCTTCTTTCAGGGTATAGTGACAGTTTCAACAAATATGACACAGTTATTTTCATAAAAGTTAACAATGTGGCTTAAACAGAAAATCACATTTAAATTTCATGGAAACATTTTCTAACTTAAGGGAATACTTCACCCCCAAAATTATTTTTTCAATCAGGAGAGACACATTTTTATGGTTAAAGAATATTTATTAACATGTGAATGAATGAATAAGAATGTGGAAAGTCTTTTGCGATTAGACCCCGTAGAGATGGTTTGGTTTAAGGAGGGTGATGAACCCATAGTCGAATAGAGAACCCCCCCGGGGTCTAGACGCTGGTGGTGGTAAAGGTGGTGAAGATGAGATGAGAGGAAGATGGAGAAGTGCCAATGATCTGGATGAGTAGAGGAATGAGTCTTTGAGAGCTTGTCCTGGACTCTGGATACGATGGCTAGAGGTGACCGGGCTGGAGGAGGGTGCGAAGATTCTGCCTAAAATGATGGCTGACAGCAGCAGAAGAGAGAGCAGATTTAAAATTTTGCAATGGCACCCTGATTGGCTGAGAGATTGTGGCAAAGTGTGATTGAATAACTAGAGGAGTGAACACCCATAGTCAGCTGATTAGAGGGAGTAGTGAGAGTGGGATGGAGAAATGTGAAAGGGTGAGCACAAGAAAGGTCTTCCTGATTGAACTTCCTCAACATTCCTCATGAATTGAAGGAATCAGGGTCCACATTTAACAACAGCAAAACTATACCAACATTTATTTACAGACTCTGACACAACTTGTGCAATCCAAGTCTTATTCATCCAGTAGGCTCAGTACTTCCTAAACACGTGCGTTTGTGCAAAAATGTTAAGATCTAAGACACGTTAGTACAAACAGTCTCTCGCGTGTGTTTGAGCCCTGCTGACATCAACCATACTTGCGTGCTCAGGGGGCACTACTCATAGGCCTAAGTATATTGTACCGCTTTAGTGAAATTTGCACGTTTCGGAAGTACTAAGCATACCACTGGACAAATGAGACTTGGATTATACTGCACAAGTTGTGTGAGTGTTTGTAAATGGATGTTTTGATATAGTTTTGTTGTTGTGAAACACAGTTCTCGTTCACTTCACTTCGTCGAGAATATTCGCCTTTTTTGATTCTGAGTAATTTATATACAAATGGTCTGTTTGTGGGTAAAGTATTTCTTTAAGCCTTGCGATAGCTGGCTATGCAGATGGTTCAGTGTGCAATATACAGAGATTTTTAAAAACCCATCTTCATGATTGATGCCCAAATGGAATAAAAGATTTTAATGGTTGTAATGGTTTTGCTCTGTGATAGTGTAGAGCTAGGTTTAAGATGATGTCTGAAAGGAAGCACTGGAATTATTATTACCATCTCTGCCTTATTTGCATTCAGGTACATGAAGTTACCTGACATCCAGCTCTTAAGAGGTGGAACATCCTATTAATGTTCTGTTATGTTGAAAATGTGTGAGGTTGGATTGTTTGCCATTTTACCAGGAGTGGGATGAAGGGTTGATATTAATTTGATTGAGCAGACACATCGTTCCAGGGTATATCAGCCTGCCGCAGGGGCTGGAAGTGTTGGAGGGGAGTTCGCCTCCACCTGAAGAGGAGTAGTTCACCTCCAGGTCACTCCACAGTTGTCTCATTTATGCAAGCACACTTAAAAATCCACACATAAAATGTTTTTCTAAATGGAGTCTTGCTTTGAAGAGAGGATAGGTAAGTTTCATTTTCTGTTCAGTTCCCCATCAGAGAGGGCTGTCTGTTTAGGAAGTACTGAGCATATGACTGGATAAATGACACTTTGATTACTCTGCATAAGTCATGCAAGAGTTTGTAAAGGATATTTTGATTGCAACCCCCATTCAGCAGGAGAATTTCTCAGGAATTTTGGATTCTTCGTTCACCAGTCCGGAGGCATGCGAGAAAGGCCCCTTTGATAGAACTTGGCTGAGTAACTGAAATAAAATGTAATGAGTAATTAGTAATGTACTGACCTTTTCAATGAATATAATGTAATGAACGATCAATATTGGTCGTAAATAAAGATAATATCAAGGGGCGAGAACATAGCAAATAAACAATAATTAGTAGTGGCCTAAGCACGAGTCCTTGGAGCATCCCAGATTTGACAGTGGAACTATTTCTTTATGGCATAGTATCATTACAGATATCACATTCTGTTTTGTCTGACAGATTGGAGAGTAAAGGCTGTCTCCTGAACGTCTGTGTTGAGTCCAGATTTATGGCAGAGCTGTTAGAGACAACTTGGCAGGCTGAATGTGAACATGGTAGCTTTCCTGTTTCTCATCAACTACTGCTGTAAATTGCAACAAGGAGCTCTGACCACCTTGCTGCTCCAGTGGAGCTGGTCTGGAAAACTCTGAGGTATGAGATATATGTTTATAATCCTCTCCGCCTGCAACAATGCTTTGGTAAAGTTGACATGAATAAGAAGTCTTCTTAGTCAGTATGACTGGCTGTATAAATGTGAAACTATAATTGTTCATCCGTTGATGTTTTTTTATTTATTTTTTTTATCTTCCTCTTGATCTCATCCTCCTTGTGTTTAACTGCTTCTTGCTGCTTGTGTTGTACATTTATTAGTGTTTTGCAGATACACATTATGCTCCTATTATTAATTGGATAATATTGCACCCCTCCTTCTGACATTTAAGCAGGCTTTGAGAAAGCAAAACCATTATCCATCAAGTTCCTTTTCCTCCCTCCTCATTACCTAGCCTATCCTCAACCTTTGTGAGAGGCTTTTATTGTCTTTTGTTGGGACTCAATTATAAGCGAGACCGTGAAATAAAGTAGCCCACTTTTGTCTGAATGATGGAGCATCATGTAATTGTGTTGTTGTTGATTTCATGTCTTGTTGGCTTCATTGATATCTCCAAAAACATTTAAACTTATGTGCTATAGCGTATGTATTTTGATGATCCTACCATAAGCAATAAAACCTTAAGGGTGACATATCATGCAAAATGCTCTTTTTCATTGCTTTTTAGTATTAACACATGTCCCTGATGTGTATAGGGACCCCCAAAGTAAGAGAAAAGATCCTCTGTCTTTATCCTGCTCCGTCTATCAGAACACAATGTGCTAGTCCGATTTGCTTCTCGATGTGACTTCCTGTGGGGTTTGTGTGCCATAGAACAATCTCCACCTAGGTGACCGGATGAAAGTCGGGGTTTGTCCGTCCCATCCACCTCCCTCCCAACTGCCCCTAATATTATGTTGTTGCCAGCAACGTTACAAATTGATGCTGCCTGGCGGCGTAGGTGCCTTGTGCGTTGTTATCTGATGCTGAAATCACTGACAAAGCAGTGGTATTTGATGAGTTCAGAATGAGATTGGGCTGAACAGGCAGCTACTGCGAGTGGTTGGGAAAACGTGACAGGACCGCAAACAGCAGTAACAACAGCCAGAGGAAAAAAACACCTTATTTTCGAATCTAACTCACTTAACTGGGGGTGGTTGTAGTGCCACACACTAATACCATCAGATAACATAAACCCCAGTGAAATTTCAGGAAGGTACAAAAAACACAGATACCGCCCAAGCCTAATTTTAAGTATTTGCTGAATATAAGCAAAATATGATGAATATGTACTCTATAAGTCACAACCCTGGTTGTTTAAACTCATTTCTCACACAATGCTTCCTCCAAACAGACCAGGGCTCCTCCACCTCTTCCCTAATCATGTCCTTTTGATTGATCTCCTGATGTGACTGTGATAAAAAAAAAAGATCAAAGTTCAATACACATATTGAATTTAACAAAGTTCTTATTGACAACTGCAACTTGCCACCTTTATTTCACAGCTCTTTTAACTTCTTTTTCTTATATTCAAATGATGGGGTGTGGTTATCTCACAGATTCCCACCAGAGTAACAGCACAAGTTGTGGTATACATAGCTTTATTTCAAATACAGCCTTATACCTTGAGCCAAAAACCTTCTCACAATATAAATGTCATACCAACTTTATGTTAATGTGTTTGTATTGGATAACGTTTGCCAGGAAGCTAAATGTCAGACAGATCAATCTTGGCTCTGCTAAGATGGACAGGCGCTGAACAGCAGATGCAGGCGAAGCTAATAATGATAGATGTTAAGGCTGGTTGTCAGTTCATTCTGACAAAACTCATCTCTAGGCCTCCGTCTGTATGACTCCAATTATCACCTAACTCCTCCTCACAGTCACAGTGAGCTTATGGCTAAGAACCAGAGCTCTTCGATATAATGTCACAATCAAAAGACAATCAAGAGATCTGCACTGCAGAATACTGTTATCTTCATCTTTGCAAGTTGTTACATGTTAGCTATTCATTCAATTCATTCACACCCATGAACTGATATTTTTCTCTTTTGAAAAAAACCAACAACAAAAAAACAAAACAGAAATACAAGCTTAAAAAACAACATACTGATCTAAAGTCATTAATTTAGTCAATGAAATATTTTCTGTAAAAATTACAGTGAAATCCTTCTAGTCAAAAGACATTTAAAGCTGCATTAATTAATGTTTTTATATTTACAATGAATAAAACAACTATGTGCAATGTGAGAGGGGTTGCCTCTTGTGATAAATCGGACACACAATTATCCCCTAACTTTTCGTTTCTACAGCGCTATTAGTGTCTTAGTTAATTGGAGGAATCTTAGGATCACTCGTGATGCAATCTGCTTGATAGACATCATAAGAGTTTGATGGAGCCTTTTCCATCACAAATGCACTTTGCCTGAGGACAGACAACCCAGTTGCCAAAATAAAACATTGGCATTTTTGATGTAGTATATGAGTTGGGTGATATAGTATATGAGTTGACAGACCAAGCTGCAGGATTGTGTTCGAAACCAACAAAAACCAAACTTGGTTGTTTTTTTGGATGATACCTGAATGTTTTGCACACTGCTTTTTACTAATGAGAAAGAGAGAGTTGGAGTTGATGGTGTCGTAAATCCATGTAACCTTATTTTGTAAGAACACCAAGTCACTCACTGGTGCACAAACATATTCACTTTCACACCAAAATTTTACTGGCATATGTAGCCAAAGACTTGTGCCGTTGAGCTCAGTTGTGGTAAAAGGGAGCAGTGCTGTTACACGATCAGTGCTTCATCTCATCCCAGGTTGTCTGATAACGATGCAGACAAAATACCATGTTTTCGGTTAAAATAAGTATTTAACATGATGTGAGTGACATACATGATGGACGAACGTCAGTTACTTACTTACTTCCCTCCCTCCTACCCTAAACAGACATTCTTGCTCTTATACTACGTCTCTTTCTCTCAGCGTCAAATATTGATGCGGATCAGTTTACTTTGGAATTACTTGCAATCCCTGAGCATTTCATAGAGACACCAAAGGGTGTCTTTGGCATCAGCATCACATGCCAGGGCCGTGACAAAGCATCAGTATTTGACAACCTGAAAAAGAGAATGGGCTGGTATGATCTATTAGAATATGGGATTGGCATGTGTTTTTATCCAGTCTTCGCACTCTCATCATCATCCGTTAAAACTTAACTGGGGAGATTTTTTTTCTGATCAAAGTGAGGATCCAGTGACAGAGGGTGTCGTATGCTGTACATATTGTAAAGCCCCTCTAGGCAAATTTGGAATTGTTGATGTTGGGCTATTGATTAAAATTGACCTGACTAGTTTCATTGGTTCCACCTGAGATTTTTCTTTGAAACTGTCCAGTAAACAAGGTTGATTGAACTGCACTGAATCCGTCCTTGACAGTAAAGCAGCCTTGTGCTGCCCCTCCATACTGAGGTCTGAGAAAGGAAACTGTTAGTCAAGCTGTCCTTGAGTCCATCAGTCCAGTTTACTGACAGCCATCCTCCTCATATTTCAAATCAAATAAAGTGCAGCAGCAGGTCTAAACCAGCCCTCATTCACATCATGAACCTACACAGCAAACAATTTGTTTATATTAGCATTTTAATGTGAGGGATAATTTCATTTACTTCCAATTTGGTTTCACCTGTTTGTAGTGGTAATGAGAAATTCATTGCGACATATTCATTTTTTAAGGCTTCCAGTTTAATTACATGCAAGTCTTTTCCAGTTGCCATAACCCTTGACTTGTGCTTAAAGCTGAATGAACAACACCACACTTTAGAACACTCCACATACAGAGGGTGCATGGCGTCAGTCCGACCACCCAATGGTTCGACTACCCAAAGGTCTGACCTAGTATTTGAATCCCATTAGTCCGACCTCCCAAAAATGTGACGGCAATAAAGTTACATTTCAGGGGGGACCAGGCAACTTTCCCCTTTCAGTAAACAAAGAGCAGCGGTACCACTAACAGCTGCAATGTCTCTATGCGCGGACTGTGAGGACAGTTGCGTTTATGTCATTGACGGGAAATCACATCATCTGCTATATGTGATGTACATGCCCTTATTTGGATAACACATCCTGGTATTCCCCACACACAAGAAGATGTTTTAAAGCTGCAGTAGGTAGAAAGCCTGAAAATGGTTGATTTTTGAGTCTCATCTGAGTTAGGTTTCATTCGTCTCCGCCCTGAGCCCCTCCTACCAGACGAGCACGCAGGTATTTTATCCTACTTGGTTCTATTTCTCTCTCTCTGGGCGCCTTGGCTCTCCCTCACTGCGCAACAGCCCTCCCCATCCCTCCCTTGCGGCCCCGCACATACTCCCGAGCCTCGCTCTCCCTCACCGCGCAGCAGCCAGCCCCATCCCTCCCTCACGGATCTGCACATACTCGCTTGGCTCGGCTCTCGCTCTCCGCAGAGAGCCCTCGGCTCCGCTCCCACCGTAAACCCTCGCGCCCTCTTGCCGGGCCCGGCCCCACCTCACCCTTCCCCTCCCTCCGGGGCTCCGGGGAACCGAGTTCTGTCTTCCTTTTTTTGGGTTTAGCCGTGTAGGCAGTTGTAGCCCTGCGCACTGTTTGCCATTGCCGCTTGCTCTCCCTCTCTGCCGGCGGCACGGGAATGCACATATGCAGTAGAAGAGCCAGTAGGAACGCAGTGGTCTGAGCTGACCTTTGATTGGTTGATGCACATCGGCACGATACTGATTCTTTAGAGGCTGAGCACATAGCCATAGTGAGGTGCAGAAACCTATTGTTTGTCTCAGACCACTTGATTTACATTATGCTTAGAGGATATGATAAAATTTTTACTCAATTATACCAAAACAATGTTGCCTACTGGAGCTTTAAGTAGTGGGGGCTGCCAACTGAATGAATGAATACTGTATAGCGCATTGCACATCGCCACTCACTAGGCTGCTGACTGGCTGCCATAAGCTACACACAAATAAAACATTAAGAAGTTCTAACAAATGCAAGTTTTATTACACTTTTTCATAAGCAGGCCAACAGTAGAATTCACCACATGACAAAAGCAGACAAGAACTACCGTAGTTTGAGTGCTGTCCTTGGTGCTGAAGATGTCCCAGAGCCTGTTACAGGCAGCGGTTATAACAAAATCACTTTAAGCGCTGTCCTTGGTGCTGAAGATGCAAAAACAAACAAATGTCTATACTCCAAAACTCACTACCTCTGACATGACGAACCAAGACAGTGTACACAGATTAAAAAAAAACAACATCAGCAGATAAACAGAAGTCTGTGGGGAATACCAGGATGTGTTATCCAAATAAGGGCATGTACGTCACATATAGCAAATGGATGTGATTTCCTGTCGATGAGATAAACACAACTGTCCTCACAGTCCGTGCCGGCGCAGTGAGGGAGAAATGCACAGACTGCTTCATGTTGGAAGTGCTGTGGTCGGACTAACGGTCGGTTGGACTACTAGGTATGAATTCCGACGGTCGGAATAATGGCATTAAAATGGTCGGATTAGTGGGTGGTCAACATTATGGGACTAAAATGATAAAACTTGCTGTAGACCTGCATGGTCGGATTAGCGGGTAGACGGAGTTAGGGGTAGTTGGACCTATGGGAGGTCGGACTAACGCCTGGTCCCCACATACAGAAACCCAACTGAAATGCTCTTGATGCCATTTTCATTTGAACTACAGTAAGTGACTTGCATGAATGGATGGTGAAACTTGCATGCCCACAGACTCACCAACCAAACCCATCCCCAGTCATGTCAAGCGTACTAAACTTCATGCTGCTGCATTTCTGACTCTCCATCACTCAATTCACGTTAGCCCCTAGACCTCAAGTCAATTGCATTGACATTTCCTGTGCTCTGTCGGCTTCAGTCTCACCTGGGGTGAGCGCAGATTTAATTAACAGGCACTTCATTTCATGGCCTATGTAACCTTCTCTTGAGAAGCACGCCGAAAAAATGTGCACATCTTGACAAGTTCCCCTTTTTTTTTTTTAGAAATTTGAAAGGGAAATTGGGAGAGAGAGAGAGAGAGAGAGAGAGAGAGAGAGAGAGAAAAAGCCTGACTCCCTGCAGAAACAGGGTTGCCTGCCTGACCCTTTCTGTCCCTTCCTTGTGATTAGGTTGCCAAACATAACCCCTACCTAAACCATACTACAGACAATATGTCCACATGTTGGGTTGGAAAGTCTATATGGCTGCACAGACAACCGCTGTCTACAATACTGCCTACATTTAAAGGTACAATATTACGACATCCACCACTGTCACCTTGATTGTTGTGTGAAACTTTTCACTCTGCCCTCTAGTGCCATCTCCTGGCTCAATGTATGCCAACATAAAGGACGCACGTTAAGTATGAGGGCAGTGACATTTCCAATGTTTGAAAGTGATGTATCTATTTTTGTATGTAAAGGGAGTGTTAACGAGCCTGAAGAGTTCACAGCAAAGCTAGCTAGCAACTTTGTGAGGTTGTACATTGGCACGACAATGCTTTGGGCCAAATGCTAATGTCTGCAGACAATGGCAATGCTGACATGATGATGTCAAGTAGGAATGACGTTTACTACTGTATGGTCACCATCTTAGTTTAGCATGTTAGCATGCTAAGACTTCTATAAGCACTAGATACAAAGTGCAGCTAAGGCTGATTACAGTTGCATTAGTTTTGCAGATACACGGTCATTGTTACGGCTAGCTAGTGAACACAAGAGCAAGACACAAAGAGGCGAGGAGGCTGTGTTTAGAATGAGGAAGAGAATGTGAGCCGGGGAGGAGCTGAACAGGAGAGATGGCTGAAGCATGGGGACTGTCCGGGTGGCTGGTTATGTTGGGCAGGTTGAAAGCCTCAGACCAGCCAAGCAGACAGTCTGAGCAGGTCCTCCAGAGCAAAAACGTGGAAGTAGCTGAACTGAGATGGGATCACAGCAGGGGAACAGGGCTGAGAAGACAAAGTAAGGGGCTAGTGCAAAGCAGACAGGACTGCAGGAAGAGGAGAAACAGGATTAGATGATGGAATACAGGGTATGACCAGATATAACTAGAAAGGCTGGAAACACAGACTGACTGAACAGGAAGTACAGTCTGGCAGGGTGAATGTGGCAGACCTGAGTCTTTGTAGGAGGCCTGATTACAGGATGTGATGCAGCTGGTAAGGGCTCTGCTCTGGCTCCAGCACACCAGTCACCAGTCAGACAATCTCACTCACACACAGACACACACAGAGAAAGAAAAAGAGACTGTAGGCTGTGACAGTCATAAACCAAACAATTGGACAAATTCTATGTTTGACCTGATGGTGGTGCTAGATTTAAAGTCAGGGGATCATCATCATGTGCTTACAAATTAATTCTGCGGGGTGCATGACATAGTTATTGAGACATTTCACTCAAAATAGTACAATTAAATAATGGACCTCATGCAGGAACATTCTCTTAAATTTCTGTTGAGAGAAAAAAATAAGACGTCAACTCTAGATGCTCCAAACATTCTTACCATCCAAATCTTCTCTTAAACAGCTGTGCTGAATTTTATGTGTATTTTATGTAAGGGACCTACACAAAATAGTCAAAATTAATAAGGAGGAATGAAAAAAAAGTTGGTTTGAAAAAAATATTTCAAAAATAAAAAACTGAAAAGTGGTGTATGCATAGCATATGTATTTACCCACTTTGCTAATAAGACCTGGTGCTACCAGTTACCTTCAGAAGTTAGTTAATTAGTAAAATAAAGTCCACCTGTGTGTAATCTAAGTATTACATGAGCTGTCACATGATCTCAGTCTATATAAGCCTGTTCTGAAAGGCCCCACAGTCTGCAGCACCGCTAAGCAAGGAGCACCATAAAGACCAAGGAGCTCTCCAAACATGTCAGGGATAAAGCTTTGGGTTAGGTTCTAAAAAATATCCCAAAGTTTGAACATCCCACTGAGCACCATTAAATCGAGTACTTTCGCAAGACACTAAGGGCATGTGTGTGCAAATAGTCACACCCAATAATTGGAGAAATGCCTCCCAGAAATGCTTCAGCAGTAGTAAAATCAAGGTACTGATAAATAAACTCAAACAAAGTAAATGTGAATTTTGAGTATATCAACACTGGCATTACAGGAAAATTAAAAACCCAGGAATGGCAAAGTATCTGTGATTCTGTAAATGTCAGCAGAAGGGAAATGGTTTGACATAAAACTGGACGAAAAAAAAAAAAAGCATTGTCCAAGCCAAGCACCATAAGTAAACTATCAAGCTACTGTATCTTCCACAGGAAGTTCTGACAAATGTTTCAGAATGGAGGGATTCTCTAGCCGAGGTTATAAGGGGCTTTTAATTTGAAACAAGTGTTTGAAATGACGGTGCCATATGTTAACTTTACAAAGACAATGGCGGATAAAAAGTAAATATATAAATACACAGAGGGATTAATAATGTAGTTTGTTTCAAATGAAGCTGGGAGCCTCTGCAGTTGTGGTGAGTAAAAGCCCCGCTGCTATTTGTTAATGTTATTACTTTATGTCTGACCGTGAGGATGTACCATTGTTTGCTAGCTTGATGCTAATGGCAGTACTCACAAAGTGCCTCTGCTGTTTCACACCATCATTTCCCCCTTTTACTCTGTGTGGTAACATCCCGAGAGGAAATATTAAAAATGCTGGGGTGTTGTTGTCATACTGTACAGTTGTCTACGGCAGCAGATCGTTCTGTGTTTCTACTGGTCAAAGTGACGGCTGTGATGGGAGAATTGGATCTCAGTGAAGGACGAGTGGTCCATAACTTTAATTTTGGAGACAAAAAAATGTAGGCTGTAATTGTAATTTCATTATTTTTTGTGTATTCTTTGTGTTTTCAAATACAAAGAATGTCTAGACCTCTTAAACTCCCACCTAGATACAAAATCCTGCAGGATACGCCAGGTGTGAAACACACCCTAGGGGGTCGGAGCCAACACCTGTGGCAGACGAAAGAGTTTGAAAACAATGGATAGGGGCTCTGCTCCCTGCCGCAGACAGAAGGGTGTGAAACACACTGTAAGAGGCGTTCCTCAGGTATAAATGTTTAGGCTTTCCTATGCTCTGGGTCTTTATTCATTCTGACCGCTCGTGTGATGATTGACCTTTTCTTTGCAAAGGAAATAAAAACCTTGTCGGCCGGCAGAAGTCTCTATTTCATTATTCACCAGCAGCAGAGAATTTCCACAACAAGGCTTAGCGCCCTGTGGTCCATTGCCCAATAGGAAATGTAGAATACTCAAAAGTACTTTAAAAGTGCTTGAGTTACTTTACTCAGGGAATAACGCAGTAAAGTAACTGGTTACTTTTTTAAAAAGTAACGCAGTAATGTACTTTGATTACTTCTAAAGTAACCCTTACCCAACACTGTAAGTGGACCAGAGATTTCAGAGAATAATTGAAGAGGTGGCACTGACAGGTGTCCAGCCGCACTCTCCAGCAATGCCGCTCCAGTTGCATCAGTTTTTAAAGCCCCAGATGCAGACAGTGATCTGCACATCAGAGACTCAAGCCCTCACTAGAGATGCATTTAAAGAAGCACCAGGTGCTGAATGTACATTTTGCATGTTCATGTGGGAGATCTATAGCCTGAAAATCCAGACCCAAATCTAGAAAGATTTAGGGTCTGTCTATGAGTAATGCAAATGGCCCAACTCGAGGTGCGGCACCAAGCATGCATTTGAAAATATCACTGCACAGAGTTGAGGGAGAACAGGCTCTGATTGGAGGGAGAGCTAACCACGCCCACTTAGGAGACAGGAAGAGTAACCGTTTTCTTAACATTGGATAAGCCTACAGTTGGGTATCTCCCTTCATCCAATATCTCTGATTAGACTCTTGCCGAATCCGGTCGGCAAAACAGCAAAAAACTTCCTTCTTGCAAAGGAAAGATTCAAGTGCCCTCTTCTGTTCCTCTTTTAGAGAAAAAGCCAAGTCTAACTCGTTCATTGTAGCAGCCAAAGCCGTTTCAAACAACTGGTGTTCATGCGTAGCCATCTTGCAATGTTTACTGACTGATTCCGGACTTCGTTGTCGCAGCGCTGTCGTTATCTGTTTAGCTCGCCTCTGGCCCGCCTAAATCAGATACACCAATGTGACTGGTGCAGCTCGGCTCCAACTGTATGGGTAATGAGCATCATTACTGATTGCCAGAGTGACTCGCTTAGCAAATTCAAATTGTGCTCTCGCAAGAACTCTGGATTTCCAGGGTAGGAGATCTACTTAACGCCTGAAAATTAATTCATACATTTTTTTTTTTTTAATCTGTGTTTGGTACTCTACAGGCTTTTTTTTTTGCTGGTATTTCAATGAACACCCAAACATCTGCATTCAAATATTATAAAAAAAATAAACAAAAAAACCTTTATAGGATTAAAAAATAATAATTTAACACTTAAAAGCATGTCTTCATGAAATGTGACACTGTAACTGGCTTGTGTGGAATTCTTTATTTGTTATTCACCACCATTTAAAGTTCAAGTTCATTTAAAACCCAATATCACTGCTCATAGTCTCAAATGGCTTTACAGGCTCACCGGTACACAACATTAGACAGCCTGCCTCATAATCAGTCAATTAAGCACTGCCAAATGACAATGCCATCTCAATAAAGTGCGTCCACTGGGTTGTCTGGCATTTCCTCCAGTGAGTATCTGGTCTGGCAGTAGCACACAACATCTCATGGCCAAACTGTGCAGTGTTCAGCAGGCCATTGTCATTAAAGAAGCTTTCTCTGAGGTGTGTAGAAGCTTTTCACCAGCAGAATCAAGGCACATTCACCTGGCCTTCAGCACTCCAATTGTATGCTCTACCACGGAGCGAGTGCACGTGTCAGTAGTGTAAAGATCGATCTGTTGAGTTTGGGGTTGCAAGCATCATGAGCCATGAAGTGAGGGCATTACCTCGGTCATCTGTGTTGCATTTTTATACAGTTAAGTTTAGTTTTTAAAGTTAAGCAGGATACTAGTTTCCATAATTAGAGAGGTCGGAACAATGAGAGGTCGAAACAATGCTACGGCACCGTATGAAAATCTGCAAAAAGTGGTTTTCAACTCAGACAGTATTCATGTCCAGGGCCCTGATGAAGGCATAAATTGAAACATTGGCTTTGATTCAGTGTGCCGTTTTTATCCAGCAGTTCTGCAGTTGACGTTGTCACTGTGACTGTCCTCCTGTTTCATTAGCAGCAGCAGCAGCAGCACCAGATGCAGCGTGCTCATCTCATGGCTGATGGCTCACCTATCAGACCTGCATGGCCATTGGCCAAACGTCCGCTGAGCAGAAATCAGCTCTCACAGCCTCAGTACAACCATTACTGTGTTAGTTAAAAATGTAAAACTGACCCTAAATCATCTGATTACCTGTCATCATTGATTGGCAGCATTTCTCTTGTTTCTTTTGTTGACGGACTTGACAAACTACTTATCAGATCTGGGGTGGCCACAGGGGTGGCCAATGAGTTCCCAGGCCACCCCTCAAAATCGCCATTGCTTGTGTATCAATGCCTGTATAACCTCAACCCCGCGCTGCTCAATCAAGTTATATACAGCTTTTTTTCCCGGAGATATTCTAAAAATAGTAATGAGAGTCGTCTCATGTGGTATATGACATGAGCCGCCCCTGAGGGTTAACCGGGTCAGATAAATAACGTATACATAGCCCCGGGTGTCTGCAAAAAATACATTTGTATTATGTTTTAGTAATGCAGAGCACTAATACACATACACATGTGGATACATAAATAGCTGTAGTGCCTCCTCCACCATCCTTTAGATCGGTAAAATATGGTTGATGTTCAGTATGTTTTACAGCTATCAGTGTTGATTGACTTCTCCTTTTTTCAGATGCACCCCTCTATTTTGAGTGACAAAGCCAGTCTGGGGTACACAGCCCTTTCACCGTCCGAGTTTGGGTGTCCTCTCTGCCCCAAATTTAAAACCAAAAATGAGAGCGCGATCCAGAGGCACCTGAAAAACCATATGGAAAATGCAGTTCCTTTCCATGGTATGTTGATGAGAAGTATCTGTTTGAGATCATATACTTCTACCTTTAACAGTAATGTTTAATGATATTTGTTTGGGACAACACAAGACATTTTAAGCTGCATCTTGGGATCTTGGGATTTGTGGAACAGTGGTTGTTCTTACATTTTATAGACCAAACAAATAAATTATTTTACTGTTTTTCCATTTTTTCTTTGTTTTTTTCTACTTTTGAGATTGATATGGATATCTGGAATAAAACCTTGTTCACAAAAAAGTGAACTCCAAGTCTCCTTCTTTATGTTGCCAGTACAATAGTGTAATATTGTGTTTACATGTGTTCCTAAAATATAATAGAATACATCTGATAATATGACAATCTAATTATTACGTTCATTTAATAGTTAAATAGTTAGAATTAACCATACTGATGTAAGAGTAAGTATGACATTTGTTGGGTCCATGGTTTTCAGCTGTTTTGAATGACCTGATAGTAATCTGCATGTTGCAACTGTAGCCCAATAAATGAAAGTGCTCACCTTATTTAATCTTTGTTAAAAATTAAACCAACTAAAATTAATGTGTTTGCTGATTTTCTGCAATTTTTGTAGGTTTAACTTGTTGAGGTCAATGTTATTCCAAACAAAACATGATTGTATTTGAAATAATTGTTGAAATAATTGTATTATTATTAATATTATTATTATTTAGTTTATAATATGTATATATTTATAATTGTTGGTTGCCTCAAAGTTTGTAAATATATTGCTAAAATAAATAATATAAAAAAGACAGACTTAAAAACCGACTTCTGGGGAAAAACAACAACAAAAAACTGACTTCCAGTATGGACTTCCGGTATGTATGAAACTTCCAGTATGGACTTCCAATATCATAGACACGAAGAAGATTAACTTCCAGTATGGACTTCTGGTACGGATTGGATATATGGCAGTGCCCTTGTCCGCCATCTTGTCTGCAGCTGGGTACCTCTTTGGGCGGTGACTTGCACTGAGATTGACAGCAAAATTTTGCCACATTTAGCTTCAAACAACATTTTAAAAAGTGGTGTGAATTTTTAAGGTCACTTTTTTTTTTTTTTTTTTTTACCACATTTACAGCAATATTTGAAATATGTTAAATATAATTTCACAGTTAAATCTTAATATTAAATGTTAAACCTAAATATGTGATCTAAATCTAAATATTAAATGTTAAACCTAAATGTTAAATCTACCTAAAATAATAGAAACCATGTTTGGGGAAATTCACATGTACTTTAAGTTTTTAGTGTCCCATCTGAATTTCAGCAGTGCATCGTTGGCGACAGCGACAATATCCACCATATAGCCACCACAGCATTGGTAAGTTTGTTTTCTAACTCGCGTAGCATATGTTCTTTATGTAAGCTATATGAAACTAGCTAACGTTAGCCCAGTAGAGATTTGGTGGAAGCCTGAAGAGACATTTACAAAATATTAGTGACATTTTCTTTTGTGTGTTGTAACGTTGCGATGTCCAGTGGTCAAAAACGAAACAATGCTATGCGTTAAGTATATTGACACTGGTAGCAAATTTCTACTGGGCTAACGTTAGCTAGTTTCATATAGCTTACATGCTAACATAAGGAACATATGCTCCCACCGAGTTAGAAAACAAACTTACCAAGTGCTGTGGTGGCTCTATGGTGGATACTGTCGCTGTCGCCAACGATGCACTGCTGAAATTCTGTATGAACTGTATATACTGAAATTTCAGTACTCTGGGAGTAAAGAAGCCTGACCTGTCTCCTCTCCCTCTCTGAAAGGATCCTGTGGCTAAAACTCGAAGTGCACTGAGTACCTGCAGGGATGGAGACACAGGATTTTAGCGGTACATGTTTTGCCTAAGTTGGGGCCCAGAGTATTACACAAATCTGAAAGCAGAACTCTTGGCAATTTGAAATGGCTCAGCGGCAATTCATCTGTCTCATCAAATAGATCTCTGTGATCCCTAAAAACGTGTCCTCTGCATGAGGCCTGGATGGTCACAACATCTACATGCAGTATGTAAGTGATTCAGAAGCTGAATACACGTAATATCACAGTATCAAATTTCTTACAGTCGTAATCGGGATCAGTGGACCCACAGTATTTCTTTATCCCACAAATGTAATAATCCAATAATTATAATAACACATAAACATGTGAACAATTTGATTATATGATAATCAAGTGTTTCTTTTATGTTCCTAAAATTCAAAACTTGTGTTTCAACAGTTTGTGGACTTGAAAACATCATGTTTTCCTCTTATCTTGGTAAGAGTGCTTTTAATCACATGTAAATATTTCTCTTATCTAAGAGAAGAGAAAAAAAAAAAAAAAAGAAAACCTCTGTGAATCCCAGAAATCTTCCACATGATGTAGTTTCTATGATGTAGTCTATGAGGGTTTTGTGTTTTCTCCTCATTTTTCTATTCACTTCCTATTTGTGATAACTTATTCTAAGCTGTTTTAAAAATCAGAGGTACCTGTTGGCTGTAAACTGCAGAATGCTGCATCTTCTTAAAGCCAAAAAACAGATTGTTATGCATGAATACATCAAATATGAGTGGAAAATCAGCTTAAAGCAGTCTGCTCCAAAGACGATTATTTGAAGAAATATTGATAGACAGAAAGTCAGCAAAAACAGAGTTCTTTTGATGTTAACACAAGTGTCCAGAAAGGATTCGTGGCGGTCTAGTTTCGCAGACTGGGCGAGGCGGGGGCGCAGCGCACCTGCACTTCGCCAACTGGGTGTGGCCAGGCGATTTTGCAAGTTTGGCACACCGTGCACGCTGGCGCAGCTACTCCTCTTCCCCACCTCCTTCCCTTCTACCAGCGCAAGTCGGAAACAGGGAGGAGAGAAGGCGTGGAGTGGGTTTTACACACATCACACCAATCAAATGAGCCCCTCTCCTCGCCCTTAAATGCGCCGCGCGAAGGCGTAATGAGAGTTTACTCAATTCGCCATGGCAGAAGAGAGCAGCAGCGTCAGACGGCCAAACTTCTCCCAGGAGGAAACTGATGTTTTGGTCCGGGAGGTCCAAGCTCGCAGTGTCCGAATATACAGAACTGCGAGCAGACCTCCACGGGCTGATGATGCAAAGGTAGCCTGAGAGGAGGTCACCACAGTTGTAAATCAATGTTGCGTTTCTCTCGTGCGCGTGCGCTCTCTCTTTCTCTCTCGCAGTCTCACTCTGTTTCTTTTCTTTTGGCTTTTCTAAGATGACAGATGCTGAATATATACTCCCTATCTGATGCTGTGGCTGTTTGTGGTTGGCTGAGAGGGATGTGAACTCAGTTTTGTTAATCAAATCAGGTTGGGTTTCCATTACGCGTGCCAAACGTGCCAAACGGTGCCAATCCCCTTTGATCTGACATCAGATGTGACGGGAGAGTCGATATAGAGATACATTTATGTGCTGATTGCAGATAGTTGCATTGAATAGTGGTTTTGTGGCTATTTATTGCTCAGGTTGTGCTGCTCGAAACTAGCTCTGTGCGGGGTTCGCCACCCTGCGCCACCCTGTGCCACCCTGTGCCGCGCCGGGAAACTAGAGCCCATGGTGTGGAACTTGTGTTCTGAGCTAGTGTATAATGCTCTACATGCCACACTCGAACAGATTCCTCCACCTGTGCACTACACAAGCAGTGGTGGGCAAACAAAAAAGTACTCAAGTAAAAGTAATGTAACTTTATTATAACATGACTCAAGTAGAAGTAAAAGTACAAAAATAAATACTTGAGTATCTTGTAAAAAAAAGCCCCAGCAGTGGGTAACTCCATTAGATGCAATTAATTACATCAGTGTGTTATTTTCAAACAGGTCCTCAACAGGTAGATGTTGTGTCACGGAATGAAAACACTGTCTTGACTTTATTAAAAAGCGTGAACAAGCCAGGTAGCACACAGGCGGACGCACACTGTGAGTAATTACAGACACTTCTCTTCTGCCCTACTGCATACACTTCTTCCTCTACTTCAAACTATAGTCTTTTTTTTTTTTTTTTAATTTTAATTTTATATACTTTATTAATCCCCCTGAGGGGAAGTTCAATTTTTTTCGCAATGGAGAGATGTCAGAGTGAGGAGGCTGCCTTGGTCAGGCGCCCCGAGCAGTTGGGGGGTTCAGTGCCTTGCTCAAGGGCACCCAGGCAGTGCCCAGGAGGTGAACTGGCACCTCTCCAGCCACCAGTCTACACTCCGTTTTTGGTCCGGATGGGGACTTGAACCAGCGACCCTACGGCCCTCCCTATGGACTGAGCTACTGCCGCCCCCCTGAGCTACTGCCGCCCCCGGTCAATACTCATAGTGCCACCTAATGCTAAGGATGAAACACCACAGTAGGCTAATAACAAATATAAAACACAAATATCCAGAACCAGACAAATGACAAAATACATGCATTAAAGGGATAGTGCACCCAAAAATGAAAATTCAGCCATTATCTACTCACCCATATGCCGATAGAGGCCCTGGTGAAGTTTTAGAGTGCTCACATCCCTTGCGGAGATCGGCGGGTGGAGTGGCTAGCACACTTAATGGTAGACGGCGCCCCAGACAACGTCCAAGAACACAAAATTGAATCCACAAAGTACCTCCATACTGCTTATCCATAGTGATCCAAGTGTGCTGCAGCCGCTACATAAAAAGTTGTTTCGAAAAACGTCATATGAACTCTGTTTTTATCCTCACTGTAGCCTGTAGCTCTGACTGCGAAAAAAAAATCAGTTTTTGTCTTACATGTCATGATCCTAGGTTTTGCTGTAGTCTATTTCCTGTTTTATTCTGAAAGTCAACTCCCTCATGTGTCATGTCTTGTGTTACTTCATACCTTTGTCTCTTTCGACCTGTTTTCTGTTTCCACCTGCCTCCTCTCAGTCTTGTTAATCCTGCTCTATTTCCAGGGTTTTCCTTGCACACCTGTCTTCTATTAGTCCTGTTTGCTTTGTCCTTTGTCAGTACTCATGGTGTCCTTTCCTGCCTGCGCTGAACTCTCGAGTTCTCCAGTGGATTTATTCCCTGTGTTCATTCCTGTGTTCTTTGTGCCATCCTTGTTTGTTCCTAGTTTGGTCCTTATTTCTTTTGTGATTTTAGTCATACCTCCCTGTTATGAAGGAGTTTACCAGCTACATTAAAGTTTGCTTTTTGTTAAAACCACCTGCCTGCTGTTCTGCATTTGGGATCTCATTTGAACTGAACACTGACACTACGCTGTTTGGCTCATCAGAGATTGGCCATCTGCTAATGTGTGCTAACCTAGCAGTTTTCTCATCTCAAGAGCAAATGGACCCAGTAATTAAAACTGGTAAGAGCACTGAATAAAGAAGTTTCACTTAAAAGCAGTGTTTATCACGGAGGGCTGTCAACTACAGTGGCTGACGGGGAGTATGTGAAAACGTGAATGGTCCTATCTAGAGGCTACTGTAGAAACATGATGGTGCAACATGGTGAGGACCTGCTCTCTATGTAAATATAAACGGCTCATTCTCAGGTAACAAAAACACACGTCTTATATTCCATTTCTGCCAATGTATCCACCAAAATCCTACATATTGGACCTTTAATAAATCCTAACTGATAGAAAAAAAAATGCTCTAGGTTGTAAAAACCTGCAATTTTCCTTTTAAACCTGGACAGACACAGCTAATTCAAACAGATGATTGTTGCCCTTTGTGCAGCTCCCCTGGATCTCCCTCCCACACACATACACATGCAATACACAGCACAGCCATGTTCTGACACATTTACAGTGTGTTTGTAAAAAATGCATGAACCGCCTCCCTACCGCGCCATCAGTGTTTAATAGGCTTTACCTCCACCTGGTCAGCTGACCTGGCGCTCCATGTGGGCCTGCAGAGCCTCCTCTCATTAAGCAGAGGCCTGCAGAGCTGTGGCAATTAACTTCAGCATGTTGACTGATAATGACTGGCAGCGCTTTGGTGACATCTCGAATCGGGAGTAGTGTGTGTGCATGTGTGGAGGTTGATCATCACCTGACGCTGTTCATAATGCGCTAACCAGCATCCCCTTGCAGTCATAACCACTGGTGCAAACAATGCCACGCCACGGAGAGTAAACAGCACCATGATAATCACTGGAGGTGATATTTACGTGGTGGGTAACAGTGTGGCTCTTTCGTTCAGCAGTGATGAGAAATTAAGGCGAAAGTGGCTGTACTGCCCTCCAGACCTGTTTTAGGGTGAGTTTAAGCAAACGTGACCTGTCCTGCAGTGACTTGGCACACTGGGGAGGAATGTTTCTGAATTTGTGTTAGTGGTTACAAAATGGATTTGAGTGGATTCAGTTTCTATTTTTCAACTGCTAGGGTCATTATTCACCAGCTAAACGTGTGTCAGAACAGGAGTTGGACAGAATGGCTACAGAGAAACTTCATCTGGGTTAACTTGTTAGCTAGATCCAGCAGTACAATATATTGCTTCATAGATCATATACTTTCATAGCTTTTTTTCTCTGAACAGCTGAATACATGATACCTGGGGATTAATAATGCAGGAGAAGATGGTTAATAAAACATTTCCCATTGTTCTCAGTAATCAAACTCATGGTTCCATGTCACTGCTGTACAAAAGGGAGTTCATAATTATGCACATTATGACAGTTGGAGTTCGGACTCCAAGGTGTTGCTAATTTATTCCAATTAAAGTTGCTCATCCAGTACATGAAGCAAAATGTGTTCTGTCCTGCTAACTGCTAAGAGGAAAACTCTGCTTTTGTGCCTATGCATCGAACAGCAGGATCAAGCCTTCTTGGGCTCTGTGACTGTAAGAAACCTGGAGGGGAGTGACTGGGAGGAAAAGCCTGCCCAATTTAAACACGAGTGGTGCTTTGTTATCTATCTGTGAGGTCCTCAATTACTCACTCCAGGAGAATTTTTCACTGCTTGGGATGGACCTCACTGTAAATGTGGATGGTAATCACTGCATTTGTGTAATGGTTGATTATCTCACAAAGTGGGCAGAGGTCTAAGTCTGCAGAGGATGTGACCAATTGTGTTCTTGATTTTTGTATACACATTTGGTGCACCTCAGAGACTGCTTACAGACAGGGGGACAGAGTTCGTGTCCCCCTCAATGTATATGGTGACTGCTGCCCTGTCATGCATGCATAATCAGGTTACAGTTGTCTGGGTGCGCAAAGGTGAAGTGGCTGGTCTTGTCATACAAAGTTTGATGGAGTGTCAACTGGACAATATGGAGATATTTGCATCTTGAAAGCCGGACTACAAATGTGGATAGACAGGGAGAAACACACGCAAGCATAAGACGTGGTAAGATATGATATTCCTCACTATATGAAGTGACTGACAACAAGATCTGTATAATGGATTGTAAAGAAATTCGTCAGGTTTTATTTTGTAGACAATCGATCTGTATTTATGACATGATGGGATGACAGCACAGTGATGTGTGTGGTATCACTGGAAAGCTCTAGTCCTGCGCTTTCATGTGATATGCGTGGCATTTCTGTGTGACCCTGCATTTGCGAGTAATCCATCCAAGAGTAATGTGTGTGCAAAGTTGTATGAAAGCTCTGTTATACATAATTTTAGTGTAATTTTATTGTTTTTTTCCTTTGTGAAAACATTGGATTACCGACAAGTGCTTGTTGGAAATCTGCGGTTCCGCTGTTTAACGTGATACGCGTGGCTTCTCACTATGACGCATGGTTGCGGAGTTCCTTTGGATCAGCTGGAAACGTTAGCCATGTTGATCTTGAATGTTTTTTTTTTTTTAGTTGACAAATTTACAGTACAATTTGGCATAGTACAGTGTTATACAACCATGGGCTATAGGCTACAGACAAGCCTCAAGATGGGTTTTAACAGTACAAATAGTCAAAATGTCACAGTAAAAGTTTATCCAATTAATGAGAGTAAAGAAAATAAATACATAAGTAAAAAAAAAAAAAAAACTTAAGTAAAGAAATAGGAAATAAGGGGAGAGAGCTAGGGGAACTCTGTGAGGTTAAGCTCCTCTACTAAATTACGAAGCTTCACAACCGTCTTTTTCTCCATGCATTTTAAAGATGAGAAATGAAACAACCCCTTATGAAAAACATAGATTTGGGGTCTTGTTTTCATGAATTTGTTCTTATGTATAAAAATTTTTGCAAGGATGATGATTATATTAATCCCCAGGTCATGTGTTGGATCTTTTACAGGTATACTATATACAATATTCTCTTTTGTTAAATTAGAGAAATTGACAAATGGGGATGGGGAATACCCATCATGTAAATCTCCCCAAAAGACATTAATAAACTTGCAATCATAAAATAAATGTTCTGTGGTTTCAATTTCATCATCACAGAATGAGCAATTGTTACGCTCAAAACCAAAACGACATCGTAAAAATTCAGCAGAAGGGTATATTCCATTAAGAATTTTAAAGTGAACTTCCTTCATTTTTGGTGTATTTGGATACTTAAAGAATTTGGACCTTAAATTCTCAGCTTCCTGTTTGTTGAGAATGGATATAATTCTTTAATAAAGGTTTGCCCAATTGTGATGTCAGGTAATTTTAAGTTATTGATATTATGACCATTCACCAATAGTGAAGGAAGATTTGGGTTAATATTACTTTGAAGTAAGTTCTTGGACATTATAATTATAGATTGAGGAATTGCTTTGATTATATTATTGTATTGCCTTCTGTCATTAAGATTAAATTTGGAACAAAATTCTGCAAAGGGTGTAATATTTCCAGTGTTATCTAACAGATGCATTACAGACCATTTTCCTTTCTCTAACCAATTCTGGTAAAAAATTGTTTTTTTTTCTAAGTAAAACATACCTGCAATTTTTTTTTTAGATCAAAATCACATCTAAGGAGAAAGTTAATGCCTCATAAAATCATAAAAATATGGTTTGGGATGTGGAACCATTGGCTATTTTCATCTCTTAACAAGGATCTGAGCCAGTTAATTTTAATAGTGCCATTAATACAATCTATATCAATGACTTTAAAACCTCCCTCCTCGTATCCTTTAACCATAATTCCTTTTCTGATGTAGTGTGTTTTTCTATTCCATATATAATTGAAGTTTGCTTGGTTTATAGTCTTTATTGCACTTTTAGAGAGTGACAGCGAATAGGCTGGGTAAATGAATCTTGAGAGACATTCCATTTTTGTGAGGAAATTCGACCAATAATAGAGATGTCTCTTTGAGACCACATATTTAAATATGATGTCCATATTGTCTCCACATTACGACTTAAACACTCATGAACACTCAATGAAGTGCTGAAGAACGACTTCCTGACATGGGAAATCGGACCATCCGAGGAGCACATAAATGATACTTGGTGGTTTATGTATGACGAAAACACGTTGGGGCGAGCCCTCCCGGAACACATAGAGATTGCACTGGAGTGCCTGCATTTAGGGAAAAAAAGCCTTTTACATGAAAGTCTATGAGAGTGAATCAGGGCGATTTCCAGCCAGGCTGATATCGCCCCAAAGGGTCAGAACGAGATTTCACACTGCGGCTGATTGGATATTCAGAGGCAGGACGAGCTGTTTCAAGTGAAAATTAGCAGAATAATTAATATATTGTGTGTATGACAATAATGAAGATGATAATCATACATTTATTATCATCATCTTTCTTTTCTTTTGTGGCTCAAGGAGGAACGGCGCCCTATCGCCCTCTATTGGCCAGCCGCCCCTGCTAAGTAAGCCATACTGTAAATGCTGACTTGTTTTCTGCAAAATGAACTTTAAGGTCCAAAGCAAACTAACAGTCACACTATTGAAATGACAGCAATTTGTCAGGATATGATACTAACTACTTTTAAAGGTGCTGGTTACAATTATATCATCTATTAGAAGTCAAATGATTATTTGCAGCTTGATGTAATGGAATGGGACATTTTAATCGGAGCCGTCTGCAAGGACAGACATTGGACTCTAGTAGTAAGTGTACTTTAATTAATGCAATTCATTCAACTATATTTACAACTCTGAGAATCCATTACATTAAAGTACCCTATCTGTAAAAAGCTGTGTGCCTACAAGAAAGACAGGCTGTGTTTGTGGATCCTTTTGAAGCCACGTCCAATCAGCTAAAACATTGTAGGGATGCAACAAGGTAAGCCAGGATGATTTGTTACTTGCACATCAGCAATAATGTTAATTCTTTTTTTAGGGTTTTCATGCTGGAAAAAAAAGTATATCTATCAAGACGGATGTGTGACACAATACCACATCATCGTCAGCAGGATTTCACATCCTGTGGAGCGTTGGTATGCAAAGTAAGATCATGTACCCTAGTGAGCATTTAAAACTTTTAAAAGGACACCAAAAACACTGACCTGTATTTAAAGGTAGAATGGATACTGATGGAAGGAGGAAGCGTGCGTTAAACAAGGCTGGCATCAGTTCCATGCAAACTGATATAGCCAGGGGACTGATGGATGAATCTGGCTTCAATCAGTCAAATATCAGTCTCAGCAAAACATTTTCCTGTACTTAACCCACTGTGAATTTGGAATGTCTTTTAATAGATAAGCTGATCAACTGTGTTGATCTGAGGGGAATCAGACACTGAGGAAAGGGATACCTCGGAGGTACCTGTGGATCAACGGGTAGGAGGCCTTTAAAAATCTTTACATGGAGAGTTAATTGTAAAAATAAACATCTAATCTATCCATCTTCTTTATTCCACTGGGTATGTGTAGTAAGGCCCATGACTGAGGACTTTTTATATCCAGCCTGCTCATCACCAGATTAAATGGTCGTCCTCTTTGTTCCTGTCTCCACCTGACACTGGAGTCCTTCCACTTCCTGAGTACCATCATCGCCTATGACCACAAGTGCCGTACATCAAAATAACACAATAGAGGATTTACTTCCTGCAGCAGGTGAAGAAGTTCAACCTGCCAAAGACAATGATAGTGCACTTCTACACTGCCATCATCGAGTCCATCCTCACCTCCTCCATCACATGCTGCGACACCCATGGACAGTAACAGGCTGCAATGTTATCATCCGCTGTGCTGAGAAAGTGAGCGACAGCAACTTGCCATCATGTTCTTGTTGTATTACCTATTCCAAGAATTAGTTATAGAAGATATTAGAAGATATTGTTTGTTCTGTGTTTTTTTTTTACTTGCTGTTCCTCTTCTCTCTCTGTGTAAGTGGTATTCTTTTATTCCCTTTAAGATGTCATATGTTGTATAGATGTGATGCTAACAGAGACAAATTAGATTTTGGCCTGTCTTGATAAAATTAACTTGACTGTTTGACATCTCTGTGTTCTTGGCTGGGTTGTAAGCAGTGGGACCTCAATGCAATTTTGGACTGCAAAAATGTTTTTTTATTGTGCTGCTGATGTAGGATCTTGAAACTTTTTTTCACAATATTAGCCTACATAAACACTGGATGCATTGATCTATAGCCCTACAATTAATAAGTTTTGAATTATGTGGTTTTACTTTTTTGTGTTGGGAACCAGTAAAACACTAAAATGGTCCTAGCCCTCTGTGGTAGGCATTACAATGCCAGTTGGTCATGAAATAGACAACGTAAACAACTTTTCAAAAAGTATTTTTAAGGTTCACTTTTGGGTATGTTACCTTGAAGCAACACAGTACCATAAAGGTAAAAAATGAGGACTGTTACTGTTTAAAATTGTAATATAATTTAAAACAATACTCATGGAAAATATTCAAAAACCTTGAAGTTTTAAATTCCTGCCATTTGATATTGAACTTTTTTTTCTACTTTTTGTACCACTGTGGAACAGCCCATAGGAATGAAGGCATTAAAAGTGTAAGCGTATTTCAGCAAACTTTTTATCAACATTTCATAGAACCAAACCATCATAACCCTCTTAAAACAAGATAGTGAGTTATGTTTCAGTGTTTATTGATTATTTGTTTTACAATCACATGTTTGCTTTAAGTGGCTGAGTGTGTTTCTCTCCAGACGTATTGTATGTCGCCACCATTTGTTGTGTTGCTGCTGGGTTTCTAGCAGCTTGTTGTCTTTGGCACTACTAAATTCTTATTAATTCTTGCAAACATCAACTGGGAGTGCTAATTTTACCCATCACCAAGTGCACTGTTAAGGTAGTAGACGAAACAGTGTAATAAACTGAACTTTGCAACTAACATTAATATTACTGAGGTTGAGAAGTTTGTAGAGAGAAAAAGAAAATTTAGATGACTTTTATGCCTGTGACCAGTATGTAAATCTAAAAAAACTATCATGATAGGATTACATAAACGTATAGTGTTACTTCAAGGCAACATTTGCATTTTAACAATTAAATGAAGCCCATTATATAATTAAAAGTTCAATCTTATTTATCTGTCTTTGTAAATCAATTTTTTTTCCCACATTGTAAAATGACAGAAAAAGTGATTTTCAGGCCATTGTTGTGGAGAGAGATATTGAAGCTGAACCATGTGAGGACGGCCACAAAAATAAATAAATAAAAAAAAAATAAAAAAAAAAGGGACTTAACATGGCCACCAGAGAGTCTTGTGACAATATAAACAATGCTATTGTTTTTTTGGGCCCTGGCACTTTTTCAGAGTATTGCATCATAATTATTGATGTATTGTGTAAGTGTAAATGGCCAAAATTACCTGAAGGCAACACAGCACCATAGAGGGTTAAGTGCATGGACGGTGTGGCCACGAGTTGATCTAGCTGAACCTGTTTATAAGATCTAGCTGGCTGTATGCTGTAGGATACAACATACAGCTAGGTTTCCTCTTCCGCAGTATAAAATATTTGAGGTTATAGTGAGGCAGCATTATGGTCAAATGACTTTAATTTATTTTTTCACAGTGGAGTAACTTTGAATCCTGTAAAAATGTTTTCCTTTTTTTTGCTTGAAAAGGCTGAATAGTTCTTCTACTGGACGAGGTACTTCAAACAGGCTCCACAGATGAAAAGAAAATTAGAAAATCTATTAGAGATAGGCATTCACAGGAAAAGTAACTTGCTCTCTTCCTGTTTCAACTTACAGTATTCTGACATAATAAGTGAGATTCAAAACGCAACTTAACATTAGTACGTGACATGTTTCCTCAAACAAGACTCCAAGGTCGAAGGTATGTTTTGACATTGCAATGGAAAAATTGAACAAAGAGGCTCTCACGAGTACAGCTTCATATTCTCTTCCTGCTTGAAAACAGCTGTTGTCTCTACACAAACCACAGATGCCTTCAGCTGAAAGTTAACAGGGTCGCTCATCAATCTGAAGCACCAGTCAGTTCACACTGCAACATGCTTGTGCAATCTAATGTCAGCCACTCAGAGAAAAAAAGTGTTTCAGGGTCACTCTCACTGAACCTAGGAACAAGCTGCAAATTACCAACAAGATCAAAATATGAAGAGGGGTGGTTACTAGAAAAAAAACTATCTCCACCTAGCCCTTGATTAGTTCCTAGACTCAACCTACCATCTCTGCTATGTGTCAGACTTTATTTTCTCAAGCGTCAATTCATTATCAGCCTTAACCCAGTGCTTTAACTTCTCATGCTCCATTTGCAATAACAGTAATCCTTCTGCTGCTCAAAGGACAAATGGCAAAGACAAACCAGCAGCACTCTTAGCAATACTTGCTGCTGTACCTGGCTACACATTCATCTTAGAAAAGTCAGCCTTTGAAGACTTAATTTTATGGTAAATGGATTACACTTGTATAGTGCTCATCTAGTCTTCCAACCGCTCAAAGCGCTTTTACACTACATGTCACATTCACCCATTCACACACTCATTATAACACTGGCTGAGGCTACCATACATGATGTCACCTGCTACTCAGTAACCATTTACATGCACTCACAACGGAACAGCCAAAAGTGGACTGGAGGAGCTGGGGATCGAACTTCAAATTAGTGGACGACCTGCTTCACCATCTGAGCAACAGACATGTCTATATCCTTAAGCATTTTGTAAGCGATTTCGACCTAACAGAGAATAGGAAGTGAGCAATGCAAAGCACTGTGGGACTTTCTTTCTCTAAATGAGCTGTGCTTTTATACTGGGAACACCAGACCCAAAGTGTTTCCAATAAGTAACGATCTGACCCCACCTACCAGCACCTGCCAAACAGAGCAAGGCAGCGGCCTGGCCTGCAGCCAGAGGGGCTGCGGTTGTCACAGAGTGTCCTCCTCCCCTCTAACCCAGCTGCTCTGCCTTCACACTAGTTTGCTGTAGTGCTGATCAGTCGTAAATTTGCATGAATTTCATCATCAAAGTGCAGCGATTGGCTATCACTGCCAGGAAAAGGAGTTGGCAACATGCCCTCTGCCCATAAATCAATGACACATTTCATCTTTTCCATTTGTCCTTTACAATTGTCTGTCTCTTTCAGCTGACAATGCAAGAATGTCACTTATGATGATGTCACAATATGACATGGATTTTGTTCTTGTTGGACTCGAATAGTATTCTGACCGTAGGCCAACAGTACAGCAGTTCAGATAATGAAATGCTATCTGTGTGCACCAGCTAAGGCAAGATATCATTCAGCAGGCTGCAAAAAGGCCTCAGTTTAGTATAGCTTGAATCATTTGGATGATGCAGCAAGTCTTCCAAACTGAGCACAACAATGCAGTGTTTACTATGGTCCCATGTTTACATGCTGGGCTGGGATAAGCTCTTTGAATATAGACAGGACCTGTGGCTGCTGCTCTGCGAACACACACCCAAAGGACCCAGATACACACATTCACACATTCTGATGCTATCTTGTCCCTTTGAGATTTTCCTGCCATTCCCCCAACTAAGTTATTCATAATTGAAGAGGTCTGGAGAGAGTTGGTAGGGGAAGATTGCTGAAGATGGCTCCCCCACAGCATTTCATTTTGGACGAGCAGGATTCATACTGAGGAAAATGACTGTAAAACACAGCACTTACTACCAATACACCATGATACAATGAAATATCCTCTTGCTGTCAATGGGAGAGTAGAAAGGTAAATAATTAACTACAGTTTTTGATTATGAGTAGTGGCTGTTAACAGAAATAACCAGCAGGACATACAACATACAGATTGTATTGATTTAAGAATTTGTTTACATCCATCTGCAGGTTTTCAGTATGTTCCATATCTGGTACTACACTATATGTAGTACAGCTGCTGATGCAGTGATGCATAAAGAACCTGTGGATTTCTGAGAGCTCACACTGTATATATTCAACAAGGGGACAGACTGAAACTCTCTCAAAGCAGCTTCCAGAAAGAACTTGTCACTAAAAAATGAAATTTTAGCAGCCTGCTGTAAAGCTTAAAGGAAGGATGGCATAAGAAATGTTTTCATTAAGTCGGGCCTGGAGACATGTGCTCTGATTGTTTATGACCTTCCAAAAAGGAAACACCTCTTGAAGTGAATATGTGACAGAGAGATCTGAATTTCAACAGCCACTTAATACTTAATATTGAATTCATAACAATCATTGGTGATTATCCTGTAGTTTGCTGTCAAATAGGAAAAGTCTACTTGCCTGGTAGATAGGTACTTACAACTCAGTTTTAGTGCGTATTAAAGATCCTCCTCTGACATTTTAGACAAACACACAGACTGCGTATACTCCATAACACTTCACTTGTCAATCAAACAAGGATCAATTGATTGGCCAGTATCCGAAATTGTTGGTGTTGGGAAATAAGGTAGAAAGCTAAAACAGGAGACCTGTAAGGTATGAATGTCTGTTTGATTAATGCTGAGAAGTCAGCATCATTTTTCTGGTGTGCATGTGTGAAGCCTGCCCGGATACATGTAATCTGCGCTGCAGCTGTACACGTCCATCCTGGAGTATGATCATGGCTTAAGAGTCCACAGCCATTCTAGCGACAAAGAAATATGTATATATATATATATATATATATATATATATATATATATACATATATATATATTATGTATGTGTGTGTGTGTGTGTGTGTGTGTGTGTGTGTATTTTACCTAAAATGTATCAGCGTATCCTCATACAACAGCAAATATGATATCTTACAAACATGTGCATACAATGGTTGATATGATATCTAACAAATTAGTGCCCGACAGATGCAGTTGTCATGTTAGATACTTAATGTGAAGTTACATAGGCTAAGTTTAGGAAAAGAAATGTGGTTGAGCATAGTCGTGCTACGTACTGAACTCAAAGTTAATACTTAAAATAATAACGTAAAATTACGAAGGAAAGGTTTAGGAAAGTAAGGTAACATAGGTTAAGTTTAAGAAAAGAAACACTGTTGGACATCATTACCTTATGTACTCAATATAAAGTTACATAGGTTAGATTTAGTAGTAGTAGTAGTAGTAGTAGTAGTCTAGCACTGTGGGAGACGGCTGCCTGTCCAGTAGCTCTCCAGTCTAGCTCTTTTTTAGCTCTTTTTTCCTATCTTTTCTACCTTTCTGCTCTTCTCACGGAGACATTGTGTGTTTTATACATATCCCATGGATATTTTTAACTTTCCAACGCTACCAGGAGCCAGTTTTCTCACTTATTCAAGAGAGAAACTACTAGCTCTGAAAACAAAGGGACAAGCCGGGATACGACACCCCATCCCGTCAGAGTTGAGGAGGAGACCCAGGGGCTGCAAGGCCGGGGCTAAGCTAAAGGCTAGGCTAGCGAAAAATCGGAGGCGCTACAAACCACCGATTCCCTCCGTGATCATGGGAAATGTGAACTTGCTGCCGAACAAGATCAACGAGCTGTCTGCACTGAACAACCAGCGGATTTACCGTGAGAGTTCATCTTTACAGAGACGTGGCTAACCCACCTCGTACCGGATGCTAACGTGGACCTGCTTGGATTCACTGCTGTGAGAGCCAACAGAGACATTAAAGCGTGCGGGAAAAGCAAAGGTGGGGGACTCATCATGTACGTTAACAACCGCTGGTGTAACCCAGGACATATCTCCGTAAAGACGGTGGTATGTGTTGCCTGGACCTCGAGCTACTAGCCATTAGCCTGCGGCCATATTATTTTTCGAAGGAGCTTAGTCACGTGATCACCATCTGTGTTTACATCCCTCCGAGCGCGTACACAGCCACTGCATGTGAGAAAATTAACTCCGTCACAGCGAGGCTGCAGACATCTTTGAGTTTGAATGATGCTGCGCTTTAGCCAATCACAATTGAGGGGGCGGGGCTGAGACATGCAGGTGTCCCCAGAAAATGTATACCTACAGAAACAGCAAGCTCCGCATCCATGGCGACCGCTCCACCCAAAACGCCGTCTCATCAATGTGAAAAAAATATTTTTTCCAGTGGATGTCTTAGTTACAACATGATTGAGCTAACTGGAGTAGTTTCATGTCGTATCCAACAACAGGAGGCTTTTAACAGATGACGTCCTGATGTTAGCTTTGCTGCTGCTGTTAGCTGTCGCTGTTAGCTGTCCCTGTCAGCTGCAGCCACTGATGCTTTCTAGACATCGTGATTTCCCAAAACTGAATAAATACCACACATAGCAACACAAAACTGCTTTGCTAGCTCAATCATGTTGTAACTAAGATGGACCGTATATTGAGTTACTGAGTTACTACAGACACTGCTAATGGGGCTAACAGCTAATGGTTAGCCCAGCTAATCTACGATAACCATGTTATTAATTACAAAACGTGCACACAGAGATAGTAATGTTTGTTCAATCATTGTGTTTATAGACTTTACAAACATCAGATTAGTCTAAATGGTGATATAGTGACGTGAAAAATGTATGTATAAATGTATATATCTATATCTCTATCTATCTATATATATCTATATATATATATATATATATATATATAGCCAAACTCTGCCGGTTTTCTACCTGGAAGTATTTGTAAACAACAAGGCGATTCCCTGGGGGCACCACTGGAAGTTAAGGGGTTGAGCGATCCCTGAGGCCCCTGCACTTCCGTTAGTCGAAAAACTACAGGCAGTGCCTCCAGAGGTAAAGGACGAAAAAAAATCCTTTTTTTTTTTTTTTTAAATTATTCTTTTTCTTTTTTTTTACCGATGGATTTCCAGATTGGGGCATTGGTCACTGCAGCCTTCTCAATTACACTGGTTATATACAAATTCTGGTGCATTACTTTTTCGTAGATGGACGTGCCAACAGTGCATGAGAACAGCCTGTAAGGGTACTAGATGAAGAATCAGAGGATCACCAAAGTAATTACAGTTCACCCTGAGGGGACATTAGAATATGAAATTGTGGTATTTGTATTTTTTGGCAGGATTTTATTAGGTGTTTGATTTAAAGAACCATGTACCCATGGTCTTAGAAAAAACTGCATGTTGTTTTTCCCCGCTTTAGCTCTTAGCACTCTGCATAAATTTGTTTTGAATGGCTCTCCAGGGCAAATTTGTATCTGTTCCTGTCTTCTGCGGTCTTTCCATTGACCTTGCCTCTAAAATCAACTTTGCATTCACACTTGCCACACTTTTAAACTTTGACAGACGCCTGACATTTGTTTCCTGTCAAAGTCCATTAGCTGCTGACAGTATCTAGACGTATTAGGACATCCATGCTCCAGTGTTGATGTGTGTTTATTTTCCTTACCCTTTCCTTTTATGATGAGGGCTAAGAGGTAGGACTGTATGGGTTAAAATAATTTTACAGAAATACATTACTCAATCTCATCTTGATTAACACAAGATTTAAACAATAAATCTATTAAACAGAGTGAAACAATTTCACTTGTCCCCATGTAAAGCAGCTTTTGAGGGGTTTTTTCTAATCAAGTCACATCTTGAAACAAAAGGGAGATTGTTTTGACAGTATTATTTGTCAAAGCATTTTCTTGTAATGAGTCAAATAAATGATGTTGTCGATGTTGAGAATTAGGTTTTGAATCTCTGTGGTGCTTCATCCCCAGTTCGCACAGTGTATGTGATTAAAGGGTTGCATGATGCTAATGCAAGAAAACGTTTGTTGCTAATGCTTGTTACTATAAAAAATGTATATCCTGTATTTTTAAGCATGATTTTAGTTGGTATGATATGGTTAGCAGCACTTACCAATATTTTTATGTCAAACCCCCTGAAATTGTCATTTTAATAAATTAAATATTCATGGCTAAATAAGTTGCAAGTGAATGTTTGGGGTAAAATAAACATCAAAAGATTAAAATTCAGCATATTTGATTGGCAATGGCCCAGCAACAAAAATAAACAACCCGAACTGTTTGTGGCTACTTTGTTTGGGCCATGGGTAGCCAACACAGTGCCCTCGAGTGCCTTGTTGCCTTGTTTTGAATTAATGTCAGCGATGGAGAAGGACACAAGACAGCTCCAAAAAAACACATTTAAGACAAGTCAGTTTATTTATATGAGCCAAATCTTCCCTAGGTTGGCGGCCATCTGATGCAGTCGGGTGAGATGAGACAGAAAAGGAGATAAAACAATTTTTAAAACAATAAAATCATTCGTACATCTATATTTAGTGTCAGATTATTGATTTCTTTAGAAAGCAGTTGTGTAATAAGCAAGATAATCTCAAATCCATGGTTGAATCGCAGATATTGACACAGAACTCAGATCATGACATATGGTAAGTCCAAGTGGTGTAGCCGCAGGAAGCGGTCCAAGATGGTGGACATTTTCGGGCATGTGTGACTTACATTGATGCACAACTCACTCATTTACCCCCAGGTAAACAATATTAACTCTGTCAGCACTGTTTCCGTTGTTAGCACTGTTTATGGAATTAGCATCTCTATGTTAAGGTCTGTGTGCAGAGAATCCCACCCCAGACTCTGAATCATGTATATGTTCTGAATGTTGCATACAGCTCGAGGCCGGTTCTACGCAGGGGCAAGAGGGGGCAATGCCCCCTTAAACAAATGTCTTGCCCCCTCAAATCAAATCCGCCGAAGAAGGCACAAAACAGAAAAGTTTTCTCATCTGTCTCCACTCCACTCCGTGATGTGTGCCGGCTGTGTGTGATCTACTGTCTTGAGTCGGCAGAGACCCTCCCCGCAGTAAACATCCAATCACTCACGCATCGGCGTCAGGTCAGATTTCTCAGTCTCAGTGAGGCAGAATGCAGCAGTAAAGGGAAGCTCCGTAAATATAGCAGTGTGAGCATAGAGAGTGAGCCTGTCAGTGCGACCGTTTCTTCAATCACACAAGCACAGTGAGAGATGAGTGCCTGCTGCATGTCACATCCTGAGGACAAATGCCCTGTGTGTGCCAGACCCCTACATAAAACCTGGCCCAGCCTCTAGTTCTGCATGCTGTTTTCACAGCGATTTTTACAAAGCTTTTATTCACTCACTGCAGCTTTCAGCAGCTCAAAGGAGAGTGGATTGAAGAGAAATCTGTTAAATTGCTAAACTAAAAAAAAACTAAAAAAACAAAAATAGGACAAAAAAACAAAACAAAACAAAAAAATATAAAATGTTCTGCTCTAGCCTATATCTGTTGTGTTTGTTAGTCCTGTTAGTTTGAGAAGTTTTTTTTATAAGACTAGCTTTGGTAAATACTGGCTATAGTGAGGTTATTGTAATTATTAGATTCAAATTTATTTCATATGTCTAGATGCCTAATGGCCATCCAATAAGATAAACGTTAAGATGTTGGTTGTGCCTGGATGAAGGATATTTTTATTTTATTTTTTGTTTATTTTATTTTTCAGTTTTCCTCCCTGAGGGATTGCCACCTTATTGTGGTCAGGGGCTTTGTGTGCCTCAGTGACCCTAAGAGCTATACCAGCAGGAGCTTAGTCTTCAGGTGGGACACCCAAGTTGGACGGGTCTTAGGGTAGAGGCTTGACAAAGTGCAATCCATTTCTTTAGGTTGGACACACAGCTAACAACAACCCAATTCCATGTAGAAAACACTGTTATCAACAACAAAACAAGCAGCGAGCACATTTGAAACCACGGCGCTTTGACATCCTCTATAGGGTACTCACACAGCATCCCCACATCCTGCGAGTGAGCGAGTGAGTGAGTGAGTGAGTGAGTGAGCAAGTGAGTGAGTGGGTGAGTGAGTGACCTTTATTTGTCAGCTCTACCTATGACAAAAATGTGCTGGGCTGAAGCCTATCCCAGCTGACATTGGGCGAGAGGCTGGGTACACCCTGGACAGGTCGCCAGACTATCGCAGGCCTGACACATAGAGACAGACAACCATTCACACTCACATTCACACCTACAGACAATTTAGAGTCACCAGTTAATCCCCAATCTGCATGTCTTTGGACTGTGGGAGGAAGCCGGAGTGCCCGGAGAGAACCCACGCTGACACGGGGAGAACATGCAAACTCCGCACAGAAGGGCTCCCACACCCGGGATCGAACCGGGAACCCTCTTGCTGTGAGGCGACAATGCTAACCACCACATCACCGTGCCGCCCTTACGCTGTAAACAATAGCAGAAAATTAAAAGGAAAAAAAAAACATACCACTTTCACAAGCAATGGGAGGAAGAGTTTTTCATTGCAGTAGTGAAAGAAGAGAGAATATATGGAGCCAGGGAAGTGGCACAACATAGAGCGCCACAAGATCGTTAATGCCAGTCACCATGTAACTCATTACAGGTAGAAAAAAGCCCTTGACTTAAAGGTAGTTTTGGCAAACAGCAATCTTTTTCACTAGCCCGGTGAAAAAGTCCCATGCAGTAACGGAAGCTTCATTTAGAGCAGTGCATTTTTGACAAAGAACAAGAAAACATTTCATTGTTGACAATGTACTGAAGGGAGCACTGAAGGTAAAAACACCATTGTCACAGAAGAATTGGCCCAAACTCTTCTCCACTCTCTCTGGTGTCCAGCTGGAGGCCGTTGGAAAAGCTGGTGTCTGTGGCAACAGACGGTGCCTCCGCAAGGAACATTTCTGTATTACCACTGCATCATTCACCAGCAGGCGATATGTGCAAAAGTGATGGGCTTTGATCACATAATGACTAATGATCATTAACAGCATCTGCTCCAAAGCGAAACATCACAGGTCATTTAAGGTTCTGTCGGACAAGCTGTCAGCTGAATATGGTGACCTGTTATTTCACACCGAAATCTGATGGCTCAGCAGGAAAAGGGTTTTGCACTGTTTTTCATCACTCAAAGAATTCATGGTCTCCAGAGAGGAGGGCGTCTTCCCCTGCTTCAGGGGATTGAGTGGATGCTAGACTTTGCAAAATGGAAGCTGAACCCTTTGAACTGCAAGGCAAAGGTAAAACTGTCTCTGACATGATGAATGCTGTTAACGCATTTAAAGCCAAGATGAACATTTTCTCTGCGTGTTTGCAGAGAAAGAAATGGCTGCACTTTCTCTCTGTGCAGTCAGTGCTGAATGACAATGCTCCAGCATCTGGGGCCTTGGAATGGGCTGCAGAAAAGCACCCTCAACTCATGTTGAGAAGAGACTTGGGCAAGAGTTTGAAGACAGGCTCTGTGACTTTGATAAGCTGGAGCCATGTGTGTCATTTATTTCAAATCCTTTCATGCAAGTGGACATGACATGCATTGCTAAGCAACTGCACTTAGTTGCTCAGCAATGCATGTCAACTCGGCCTCCGGTGAGGTTGAGATGAAAATTCTCATGTTGCAAAGTGACATTCACCTCAAAGCTGACCAGGGCTCACCAAACTTATAAAAAGTACCAAGGTGCATACACAGCAGCTATGAAAGTTGCCTGTCTTTTTGGTTCAATCTATCTGTGTGAATCAGCCTTTTCTGATATGAAATTCATTAAGAACAACTCAGAAGATGCCTCTTTGATGCCCATCTAGAAGACTCAGGGTTTCAGTGCCAAGTTACACCCCTGATTACAGTGCACTTGTGAACTGTATGCAATGCCAAATATCCCCACTAAAAGATCTCCACAGTCAGTAAGGTGTTTACAAAAGTGAATTAATGAACATAATTGGCATAAACGCAAGACCTAAGAAATTCAGTCACATTGTGGTGCAACATTACTAGCTGGTTTTTGCTTTTATGAAGATAAAAATATATACCAAACTCAAACTTTGGAATACCAGACCCAGTGTGTTTACTTCACTTCTGACCTTGACATTCACCCCTCCTTTTTATTAATACATACATCAAATGGAAGATCAATAAGTAATGGGAGGGGAGATTGTATTTGTGGCTGATTGCACAACCTGCTGGTTTTTAATAAGGATTACATAATATACAAAGGTCAGTTTTGCATGAAAAATCCTCTGCCTATAAAAAGCAGGAGCAGATATTTGAAGGTATAAAGGAAGATAATGTTGGGCAAGAGAGAATACTGTATAATCAATCTGCTTTCTACTGAATCTTAAAGGTTAACATGGGTATGTTCCAACCTGGACCGTATTTTCACATGGTTTGTGTGTGAGACAAATCCATCAAAAGCCTTTAGAGAGTTTGTTTGACCAAGATTCAGTGAAGAAAATGTGGACACAGCCATGACAAGACAGAGGAACAGGGTGCACGGAATCATTTCCTAACTTGAATAGTTCACTTTAAACAGGTCCAATGGTAATATTCAGGTGAATGATGATGAAGAGGAGGAGGATGTGGGCCGCACACAGAATGTGGAGACAGAGAGGGAGGATAGCTCAGCCCCTCCATGCAGCTGCGGTGCCAAATGTAAGACAGGGAGGAGTGATGACAGCCAGATAGGTAACTCCAGTGGAGAGAGGCAAAGGAGGAAATGTGTCTTCTCATTTTGTCACATACTGCGAATTTTCGTAATAAATAGAAAATGCATCAGAATCAGTGTGCAAGGTTTCTGTGTGTAACGATTTTTTTCAGATGATGGATTAAAAAACCCAAAACAAAACAAACAAACAAACAAAAAGGAGCTCAGTGCGCAAATGCATTAATTGTTTGTATTAAGGATTTATTTAAACCAAACCAGAGTTGGTGATTGTTGGAGCAGTGGAAAGACAAACCAAAATGGTTTTTGTGAGTTTTATTTTGTTTTTGTCAACTTTGAATAAAATGTGTTTAACAATGACGAAATTACTGTTTATTTAAACTGAGTTTGGTGGATTTGGCGATAGCAATTTTGTTTCTTTTTTTCTGTTAAACAAAAGGTTTCTACTCTGTAACAAAAAGGTGTACAGGTGTATCTCTATAGGGATCATTTCCATGATGTTATCTTAATGGTGGCAGACAAAAGACTGGGGAAATGTGGGAAAGGGAGCAGTGTGACATTGAGCTTAAAAATATTACACCATTTAACAGTGACCATTTTGTAACTCCAAAGAAAAGGCACAATTGCTGTTGTCACAGCTGTTAAACTTGAGCTTTAACTTTAACTTGATGTTCAGAATGTTCAAGAGCAGCTTGATTATGATTACACCTGTTTATGTTAACATCATGGTGGGTTGTCCATCCATCCATCCATCCATCCATCCATTTGTTATCTGTAACTGCATATCTTTTAGAGAGTTGCGACATGAGTGGCTCGAGCCTTCAAAGTTTGTTCATTGCAGTCTTGGTAAATAGCTTTCTTAATTAGAATAGTAATGTGATTTCAGCATTGCTCATTTATGTCTGTGCTAGCTGCTCTCAGACTAATGCCACCACCATGTGTTAAGGCTCTTTGTCATTCTCAAAAAATGAAGGTCAGGAAAGGCTCGCCCATAAATGTCTGCATATTGCTGCTGCAGGAAATTAGAGGCTAAGTGGCTGTAGATTGAATCAAAGGACGAACACAAAGTCAGTTGCACTTTAATGTACATTAATCTTTTTTAGGGCAAATGTTTTTTTTGTAATGCTGCTAAATGTGATGGTAAAAATGCTGGCAGTTGGGTGACTCATAATTATTCTCAAAAATATAAGTTTCACACTATGGGATAGCAAGTACAGTATTAGGCAGTTTTCCACAATTAAAAAAACTAAGTTACAATTATGAGATAGTAACTTATAATCCTGTATATTAGTGATAAATGCAAGAAACATTTTATTAAGTGATATTAAAAGAAAACATTTGATATTGACACAAGGCTAAGGCCCAATAACGTTTCATATTTTTACCCTTACCCCTTGTTTTTGAGTTCCCCTTTTCCTCTTGGAACAAAGTAACAAGGAGTAGTGGTTGAAACCTGACTCTATGAAATGGAACAACCCTCCTACACTCTGATCCTGTCAACAGAAGTTGTCACTGGTGTTTATGTATATAAGTATGACAATGGCAACGATGGTATTATCACAATGACATTTGCCATTTATGTGATGGAGATAGAAAAGCATGGACGTTCACAATTTGTTCACAGTTTAAGTTTCACACTATCAATTTATCAAGCAAGTCATCAAATTAAAAAAAAGATGCTGCTTCATTACCAGGCAACTAGTGGGGCTCTGTAGGCTAACATTAGGAACCCGTGCTCCTACCGCACCACTGATGTTACAGGAGCAGTAAGAAGTGCAGCAACTTTGCTGTCAGACTTTTGAATTAAAGTCCATTTGATCATCATCGTCACCTTTGTCACTGGATTAAATTGGGGACTGTCATGCACAAATCAGCAATAACTATGTAACGTTAGGTAGCTAGTTGGTGAATGCCATGGATAATACATAAAATACATGAAATTATACAAGCTAAGATCATAAATAGGGTTATTGTAATTTTTGAAAACCTTTATATACAGAAAAAAACCCCAAAACAAAACATTTGTAGTTTTCTTCTGTGCAGCCATCCTGCTGATGATTTTTCAGAACACTTGGTCTGAAGTGTGCCTCTGAAAAATGTAGACCTAACAATTCACCCTACCTCTAGATGAAAATGCGCAAAACCAAGGGGTAAGGGTTAAATGGTAGGGGCAAGGAGTGTACTGAGATTGAGCGTAACATTCTACAGCTGTGCTAGCATCTCTGTGAGGCTGTCCTGCAAAGCAATTGGTATTTGGTCATAAAGTAGACCTACTGGACAATGAAGATAACATAACAACTATGGAATAGATACAGTAAGGAAAAGATTGCAGTTGTAGCAAATAAAATATGATTAAGGAAGGATTGGCGACTTAAACACTTGTTTAAGCTTAGATTGTTATCCATCCATCCATCCATCCATCCATCCATCCATCCATCCGTTTTCATCCACTTATCCGGGGCCAGGTGGTGGAGGCAGCAGGTCAAGCGAAGAACCTCAGACATCCCTCTCCCAACACTTTCCAGCTCCTCCTGGGGGACTCCAATACGTTCGAAGGCCAGATGAGATTTGTTATCCCTCCAGTGTGTTCTAGGTCTACCCCAGGGACTCCTACCAGTGGGATGTGCTTGGAACACCTCTAACAGGAGGCTCTACTCTGAGCTCCCTCTGGATGTACAAGCTCCTCACCCTACCTCTAAGGCTGAGCCCAGCCACCCCACGGAGGAAACTCATTTTGGCTGCTTGCATCCGTGATCTCATTACAGACAATAAAAAGGCAAAAAAAAAAAAGGGCATGCTACTTCTGCACTGGCACTGAATGCTGGCACTGGGTGTAAAATTGTGAAGTAGCTTACTTTTAAACAAATCTAGACATCTATGAAGCAACGGGGCATCACCTAAGTTTTGTTCTTTTTTGTTTTTAAAGATACAATATTGTGAGTGGCAGGCAGATATAGCATGAAAAGCAGATGGGTCTCCAGCAAATAAACACACACTGACATGACTGACATGCTACCGGCTAATCGATTGGATGTCACTTTTATTAAATGCTCAGAGGGAGCCCTTCGGCTTTGTTTGAGTAGCAGCTGCATATCAAATGTGTATAAAGCCATACAGTCATAATTAAACACACACACACACACACACACACACACACACACACACTGATGTGAAGATACATACAGACAGATTTGCAAAAGATAGTTTGCTCACTGTAATGGGTCGGCACCAGTGTCACTGAGCATTTAAAACTTTTCTTCACAGTTTGCTTAATGGATGTGTTTACGACCAAGGAATAGATTTTATACCTAATATAACTGCATTATTTTGAAAACGTGAAAATAAAGCTTGGGATGGAGATGCCCAAACTCAATTTCTCTGTGTAAACAGATTGATTATCTAAATAAACTGCCTCTGAACACCTACTGAACTACTATTAACTGCTTGTCTTGACTCATCTGAGAAGATTTCCTGGCTGAGAAGACAAGGAAGACATTTACCTTCACTGATATACACCACAGTCTGATATGTGTTTGCGAGTGAATTATCAGTAAATGCAAAGTATGGTTTATTATCGTTGTTTATATCTCATTTGAGCAAAATTAACATTGACAATCTGTGAATCACCTCTCACTTTCCAAATCAATTTAATTAATCCTGGTCCTTCCATTTAATCCATCCCAGTGTATTTCAGAGTGTGCTTCTCAGGGTTCAGCTGTGTTCAGTTTACACACGGCACAAAACCCCAAACTCATTTTCTGATTAGATGATATGTGTGTGCTGAAGCAAATCGGCACTTGATGTGTGGCTGATAAAATGGTAATAATAGGCAAATAGACAAAAGGCATTTCAGGGACTGAAATCATTAACTCTTATTTGATTTGGCAGGTTGAAGAGCACAGTCTCATTTACAACACACAAAGAGGGTTGGCTGGCAGCGGCAGGAGGGCTGGTTGAATCCATAAATTAACAAAATTGTAACGTGTCATAACATGTCTCATCTACTAAAGTGGTCATCTTGCGTTTTGATTAAAAGGTCAATCACTGGGGAAAACTCCTTCATGATGGCAAGAACATCCATCTTATGTCGTTCTGTCTCATTTTCAGGTCTTTATTGAAGCACAATGAGAAGAATCGTGATCACTCCATTAGCAATGAGATCATTCATCTTGATTTAAGACAGCTCTTGCAACAAATTCATTTCACAACGCAATCAACTCGAGACTCACCCTTTTGGGAAATGCAGTTTACGGAAAATACAATCATGAATATAATTATGCAATGAATAACACATTACACGACTTATTAGGACTGAAATTTGCAGTGATTTTAGTTGGGCTGAAGATGGATATTTTCTAACCAATCCGTCTGACTGCTCTTCTGACTGTTTAAACTTTTTGAACAGTTAAAGCCTCAGTGACATTTCCATGCAAAAAATATTTGTTTTTTGCCCTTATTCTGACAGAAACAATATTCCTACTAAATTAATTTTCCACTAACGTTCCTGTTTATATGCAGCCGTGCATAAAAGTGGAACAGCTGGAGCATCAAAGCATCACAGTGAGAATTTTACTCCGATGGTGGACTTGTTCAACCATGCCAACATAGCCTCCCTATTTCTTTTTACCACCTTCTTGAAAAGGCTGTTGTTATATTTATGCATTTCCAAAAACCTATTGAAATCCAAGTCTTTCATGATGTTTAAAAGTAAATAGCTTATATGTCTCCTTCAGACAAGAAATATGGGTTTTTCTTTTGGGCATGCATCTCTACCCAAGCCTTACAAACTGTTGGCTAAATTGATTTGTGTACGACACACAGAGCTGACTGTAACTGTGGTAAAAGCCTCAGCTGAGATGGATATTTTGAATGCGCTGCTTACATGTCTGGACAGTGCTTCTAAAACCTGAATAATACTGGCATATCTCACAAGTCTTCATCTGAAAATGCTGAATATGCTATTTACATGACCTGTATCTAATTCAGAATTTTGTCATATTCGGAAGAGTGGAATATTACTGTGTATGTATATGTAGACAGTGTAGAATTGGGACTGACATCCAGTGAGTAACAAAATGACACTATAGCAGACAGCAATACAGGCTGAATCCTGAAAAATACAGAAAACCACTTACTACCACAAAAGGAGAAACGACCAACCTGGTCTCACTCTGAAGAAAAACGTCCTTTCATGTCGGCATAATACGCAGCCGGTTGCCGTTAATGTTTAATGGTGCCCAGCAGTGTCAGGTGGAAATGCAGCAGGAGAACAATAAAAGTTACCACTGACTTCACCCAGGAGGCCGGTGTTCGCTTGTTCACTTCCTGTGTGATTGTAAAGGCAAACCCTTTTCTTTTTTCCTAAACCCAACCATGTGCTTTTGTTGCCTAAACCCAACCACGTGCATGTGTTGGCTAAACAAATGTGCATTTGTTGCTGAATGTAAAAAACGTCAATTAGTGGTGTTGCACTTACATAGTGCCTTTAGTTTGAAAGAGACTGTATACAAACTGTACATGTCCTGTGAAAATGGAAGCATGTTTTGAAAGAAGACAATGCACGTAACAGGCTGACATCCCAGAATGTAAGCAACCTATGCACCCAGGGTACCTTGCACATCTTATCTCGACATGGAAAGTCCATGACCAGACTAGGGTTGGTCAAAGTTCCGGTTCCGGAACCGGTTCCATCACATTTGGAGTAACGGTTCCTGCAAACGGTTCCTAGATTGTAAAAAAAAAAAAAATTAAAAAAACGTCATGTGCATTTCCATTAGAGTGCGGCACGGGCCACATATTTCTGTCCGAACCCGACCGAGCCCGACATTATTTAATAACTAAAGCACTGAGTTTGTGTCACACAGTTGTCATGGTTACAGGCTATTTAACAGGCCGGGTGTGCGCGGTGGGTGCTCTGCGGAGAGGAGACCTCTGTGTTTGAGACGGGAGCGGGCGGCGGGGAGGTCCGAGGCTTCCAGCGAGGGGAGAGGGAGAAATATAACAAAATAAGATAAAATAGGAAAACCTGTCTCCCTCTTTTAATTTATTTTCAGCGTTTAATCAAGGCGGAGGCGGGCGGCTGGAGGTCCGAGGCTTCCAGCGAGGAGAGAGGTAGAAACAAACAGCCAATGTGTGTCTGTGTGTTATGTTCAGGTGTCGTCACGTAAATAACAGTGCCCAAGCATGAATGCATATAAGTATTTTTTATTACATTGCTGTGGTTAATTTGAGGTAACAGTGTTACTGTAGAAATCAGAGAATCACTTTTTGTTGTTATATATTCTCAGGGAGATGATTCAAGCTCTAAATCTGAAATACACACCACACACAAATGTGTATTTTCATCTAATTGTACTGTGCAACAGTTAGAATAAAGTTTTTGTATTTGTATGATTGCATTTGTGTTTATTATATACTTGTTTAAGTATAGCAAGTATAATGAATATAATGTAGGAATCGGTAAGAGGAATCGGTAAGGAATTGGAATCGTTAAAATCCTAACGAGTCCCAACCCTAGACCAGATGTTGATATGTGACTAAGTCAGAGTGAGAATGTGTTGAAAAGACAGGTTGAAAGTGAGTACACAAAAACATTACTGCACTCGCTCAATAACAGTGTTAGAGTATCAGAGTAAAGACTTTTTCTTTAAATAAATATGCCTGACCTTTTTCAGTTAGCCAACCTGTAGGTTGCTGTTAAAGGCCCTGGTTCACCACCAATTACAATTTTGCCTAATTAGATTTCTCAGGATTGTGCAGATAATGGGTATATGAAATATGTGCTTACACCTGTTAATGTATGGTTCACACTGGCTCCTGAAAATAACTGACCCACACATTTCCTTTCTCATAAAAATGTGTCATTTTTCTATACTTTACATTGTTTGAATTAATGTTTGCTTGCTGCAGTCTTCTTTGAGACCTTTGCAGTCGGTGCATTGCCTTATTTGAAACCAGCAGCAGGATGTAAATCATGCCACCTGTGTGCTCATATGTATTGCATGTGCATAATTGTGCATGTGCACGATACAAACAGAAGGGGATCCACGCGTAAAAATATTGCTCCATAATGCTGCTATTGGTCAAACAACTCTACAGGGCCATGCACACCAGAAAGATATTTTCAGTGATTATCGCTAATTAGAGCTATTCTCAGGTGGATGTTGAGTGGAGCTGTTTGACCTCTTTGAGAGATTTTGACTTCGACCTCAACCTTCTCGAGTGGGTCCTTGTTTTTGTTTGTATCGTACATGCGCACAAGGATGCACATTCACACCAACACAAGTAATACACAGTCCTGCCAGTGGTTTCATACTATTCCACTGAGCAACAGGTGGTAACACACAAAGATATGTTATGATGCACCAACAAAGACAGGGAGAGGGAAAACTGCTAGCAAGTTAACATGTAAACAATGCTGGATTTAAAATAAAAATAGGCTTTGTAAATGTTTTATGTGGAAGAAAATGCATTCAGCCCAGTTGTTCAAGGATGCACACAATGCATTTTGGTGTGTAAATGTAAACAGAACTTTTGTTTGTTTACAAGAAAGCTCTGCAGGGCACCTTTCACTCACCAATAAAAAAATGATAAAGGTGTAATTTGTCTCACCTTAAAAGGTACGGGAGAGTGAGGGAAATGCCAATCAAGCACGGTCTGCACACTCTCACACAATTGCGAAGAAATAATAAGTGAGAGCACCTGTGTGTGTAGAGCCTTTAAGATTGGACAGCGTTTACTCTTCACCTCACATAATGCCCTGTATACGTCCTCCCATCCTCACTCAGTGAAGGTGTAATCAGTCAGGACATCTGCAAAACACCTGTATTTTCAATTGTTTTGCCTTAATAAATCTCTCCTTATCACTGTGTGGGTCTGTAAAGATTGGCCTTTGCAGATTTATCTGTTACCCTCCTGTTAGATTTGTTTGTTAGAGCAGGAGCATGTTCACCTTTAACATTATTACGAGCATTTGTAATCTAGTTTCCTCATGTGATGCCCAGTCTAGTTAACTCCCAACTGCTGTGCACAGCAGAGGTTTGTTTAATAACAGAGTGATGTCATACAAGTCTAGAAAGCTAGTATATTTATGTTAAATAACTGCACTATGTAGAGAAAATGTATGATGTTGGGTTTCACTTCTTCCTTTCTCCAGAAAAGTACAAACATCTACTGGAAGCCTTAATACTTTTTTGCTTTGGTACATATATATATATATATAAAAAACGGCATTGTAATGAGCTGGCAGGTTGGCAAGGAGAAAAGTGGAAGGAGCCAAGCAGGAAGCCAAGCGGGAAGCCGGCTACCAGTGCACAATCAAATGTGACGGGGAAAAAGCAATCATGTGCTCATATTGTTCAGTATGTACAGTATCCGCTTTGTTTGTGTGGTGTGGAGAAATTATTGGGGCTGAATAACAGTCCACAAAGGAACATAAACAACAGTGATGTTCTGGACTCCTGCAGATGTACTAAATCAAAGTCCTCATGTGCTTCTCATGTGCTCTTTCCCAATGTCATGGAGTAAATGTAGTTGATTTCTTACAACTTGTACAAAATGGTGACATTTGTCATCTGGTGGCGAAGAAATCAGAGGCAACTGGAACAAAGAAAATTGCTATGACGAGGAACAATAAAAAGCTTGTGTTATGACAAGGCTTCCAAGGGAGCTTTGACTTGCTCTGCAGGAATGAGACCCAATGTTTTCAGCAGATGCTCTTTGAATTGTAAAGAGATGGAGACATGGAAAAACTGAGCACAGAATACCAGAGCCGCTACCTCTGACAACAGGCAAAATAAAGAAACAATGAATGAAAGAGCAATTGCATGTGTCATAAGCAGTACCCATCGCTGCTTTTTATTCTGAGCCTGTACATGTTGATGGAGTATGGAGAGATGTGGGGAAAACGATGAGATGACATTAAAATGTATGATGGTATAAGTTGGCAGCCATTTGGCTCCAGTCTCCCTGTCTCTCCCTTTGTTGTTTCTTTTTAAAAAGTTGGCTGTTTGGCTCTGTGCCAGCAACCCCACCACCCCCGCCACCCATCCCCTCTCCCAGCAGAGTGCAGATGCCAAGACTGTCATGTCTTTAAACAGACCGTCAAAGCTTGGCTGCAGGAATACATAATTCTCTCAGTTTAAAGGAACCTGAAGAAGTCACTGGAGGGGTTTGGCCAGCAGCTGCCAATATCATTGAACATTAGCATTTATTTATTCTTAATTAATTAAAAGCATGAATGGACTCACTTCTGATTGTTAGCTAAGCCTGACCTCTTTAGTTAGCCTACTGCTTTGCATGTCAGGCCGGGGTCATCCCTATGTTCCCAGGGTTCTATGTTTCCCGGGTTCTATGTTTCCCGCTCAACCAAGCGGGAAACATAGAACCCTTTTTGTGTAAGCGGGGAACGTAGAAACTTTTTTGCAGGGTTAAGTGGGGAACATAGAACCCGGGAAACATAGAACCCTGGGAACATAGGGATGACCCATAGATACGCTCCTGTCAGGCCTCCCATTCTAGCACAGCACATATGACGTCTACAATAACAATCACATGATTACTGCTTGAAATTGATTTTAAAAACAAGCCTCACTGATTTTGTTGGCCAAATTGATTACTGTCAGAAGAGATTGTATCTACAGCTAATGAAACACAATGCTAATACTAAAACTCTGTGAGTGGAGTGCAGCAATTTACCATAAACCACCTTGGGTTCTGAGACCCAGCACGACAGGAGTTTGTTTACCCAGCTGCTGTCCTTCAGGCTTGCCCGGAGAGCAGCCTTCATGAAGCAACATAACCGTTTGCTCAACCTGTTAACATTTTTTGTTTCTGTAAATCCCTACTGATGTTTAGGGTACACACATAGAACTGTCTGTTTCGTTTTTTTACTCTATTTCCCACTCCAAACTGACCAATACACACCTACTACATTTGAAACTGAGTTTCTATTCTGAGCTTTGGGGGCCCGTATCTCTGTGACGGCTTGGCTGATTTGAGTGACTGACACCTCGTTTGATTCGTTAGAGCCAATAGAATGACACTATACACACCAAAATGAGATTGATGGACCACATCCGGAATGCGCATTTCACGGCGAAAATAATAAGGTAAGAGAGATATTACAAATATATTTAGACAAAGAGATTTTTGTTGTTGTTCTTTGGGCTGTAGCTCTGTGATGGTTAAAGGGAGAGTGATTTGGAATATACATGTGGAAACAGTGGAGTCTCAGCTTTCATTCGAGATGAATGGCGCGTGTTTTGAATAATGTGTGGTCGAGTTAGAGCCCAAAATATACCAAGTGGGTCGGGATATCAGTGCTGTATAGAGTTGCTGGAGTTAGTTGTTGTTGTTTATTTAGTTGTTGTTTGAGCTGTGTTTGGGGCATGTAAAAATGTATTTTACAGCCGTGTAGCCAAGGTTCTGCTGTTAAATTTGATGTGCAACATCACTATATTCTTTGTGATCAGTGTATTGTTACACACTGTGCTTGCAAAGTCGCTCTTTCGGGTTTAACAGATGAAAAGCAATACCAATAATTATGGCTAAAGATGAATGCATATGGTCAGGCTGCTCTCATGTTTGTACACTTTTCCTATGAAAACTAATGCACCCAAATAACCAAGGAAGTGGTCCTGAGCAGTCTTGTAGGGAGGCAGGTCTGGGTGGTGGATGGGTCAGAAAGCCACAGATTTTGCCCCAGGACTTTCCCCAAGAGACTGGCGTTTGTAACTATGTGAACTTTGAATGGACTTCTATTTTTTTTTGTTTATTATGGTACATCCTTAAAGGGCCACTGTGTAAAATGGGTTGAAAACAGTGACATCAGTGGTCAAATTCTAGATTGCAGGGCTCACTCGCTCACCCCTTCCATCGGGTAAATGACGGTGGCCTCATAGGGACAAAAAGCCTTGCACAGACACGAGTTTTTCAGGAGTAGGTCTATCTGGCGACAAGGTGAATATTTATTTAGAAATCTAAACCATGTTACGATATTGTAATGAATCACTCACGAGCAGGAGACCAGAGTAGCGTTCGGGAAAAAGGACAGTTTATTTGAGCACTCCAAAAACTCCGGTAACACTCCAGGGGGTAAAAGACTCCGTCCCAAACTCTGACTCTTCTAGCGTAACAGACACACTTCATACACACATACTCACTTACAGTACCTACCGGGTACCCCCTCCCCTCTCTGCTCCACCAATCTCCAGCCCGCACACTGACTGACAGTGTAGCCTGTAAACAGAGCTCAGCTGTTTATTTAGCCTAGCAATATCTCCGGACTGTAGTAGCTGCAATGGATGACTTTGAACGCGATTTTGAAGAGTTTCTTGTAGCGGACACAGACCCAGAGCCATACCTGTTTGAGCCGGGGTATACAGATGAGAGCCGGAGTACACAGATGAGGAACTCCATGTGTTGGATGCTGAGCGGGCAAGAAGAGAGGCTGAATCCTCCGCTCCCATTTTGCTGCACAGAATGGGATTCGGTGCTACCATCGTTGGGGAGATATATCATCAGGAGGAAAAGCGCCGCAGAGAGTGCATCACAAGGAGTGAAGTTGCATCTTCTTTTCCTCGCAGATGACAGTTCGGGTTCATTCTCTCCTGTTGCGTGCTAAGTGTGGTCCATTCGCAAACTTTATAACTAAAAAAACTTTTCACTACTCTCTATTGACGAACTGCTAACACTCTCTGCTGTTTCCTCCTCCTTCTTCCTTCCTTCCGCTGTCTTCGTTGGTTTATTTATACATGCGAAACACGTTCTCTGGCTGGCTGGATTGTCCGCTCGGGCTGCCTTACATACATGGCGACGCAAGATGGCGACCTCTCTAAAGCAAGGCCCTTGCTATATATATATATATAAAAGCATAATTATAAGGCTGCGAAAACCAAACGAATTTTATTTTATAGCGATTATACACTTATATAAACATATTAATGGGTAGAATATTCAGATTCAGATTCAGATTGACAATAAACCATGCCAAATATTACACACTGGCCCTTTAACATATTTCTTTTCCTAGAGCTAACCACAGTAACTTTACTTATCTAAACCTAACCTCTATAAAGTTACATTAATTACGTAACTTTCCACTAAAGACGTAGCATCACTCGGGGCGGGGGTGCTAATTCTTAGCATATCATACATGCAGTGTGTACATTTTCATAGGATATTATACAAACCGCTCAATGAGGATACATTGACATGGTTGATCAGCATACTTGCTAACCTCTGGACATCAGTCTAAATGATGCTGATTAATGATCATGAGTTCATTTACAAAGTTGAAACCAGCCAAGTGTGAAAGCATCCAAATTCATATTTTGATTAAATGGATATCTGAGATGGCTGTTTTGATTAGCCTGGCTGAAGTATCGCCTGGAGCTTAACATTTTTTAATTATAATACACGTAGACATGTGGCTGTGATGAGCAACATAATGTGATAGTCTCAACACTTTCTACAAGACTCCCAAACTCCCAGTGCATCATGAAGGGCAGCACTCTGTGATTAAACAGGGTCACAGCCTCTAATACACCCACCTATAATAATGTGTTCATCTTGATCCCACCTCATGCTCAAATGTACCACAGGTGTGCCAAAGGAGCCTGGCTAAGAAATTATCAAAAGTGTGTTTGGCATGCTACCAACACACTTGACATGACGCATCTGACTGCAATCTGGCCATGCTGCTGGGTCCACAAGCCTGCTGTATCCTC